>NC_041380.1:330562548-330649352 GCF_002162155.2 Triticum dicoccoides | reverse complement strand
TATGGTATCTTGCATTGCTATGTCATTTGCTTAGTTTAGACATGCTTTGTGTGAATGCCACCTGTTTAGTGTCTAATTACCATATATGTGAATTATGCAATGTCATCTTGTTGCAAGACATTATATATGTGAATTATGCAATGTTATCTTGTTGCAAGGCATTATATATGTGAATTATGCAATGCCATGCTATTTAGGCAAGCGTCATATATGTGAATTATATCATGCCGTCCTTTTTCTTGTATTTATCATTGCTTTTGTCGACAATGTTTGTATATTCAACTGCTCTTCCTATGCATCAGCCATTTGAATTAGTGATGGAGAAATCTGGAGTGAAAACAAGGTCTTAAGAGCAGACAATGCCACCCTGGTTAGCCAGTCATCTTATATGTGAATTATATCATGCCATCATTTTTTTATTACGTGTTAAATTTGTCAACAATTTTAGTACATTCAATTACTCTTCCTATGCATCATCCATTTGGCACGGTCATGGAAAAATCTGGAGTGAAAACAAGGTCTTAAGAGCAGACAATGCTACCTGCTGAAGCAGATATCTCGCTGGTTACAGATAGCTCTTCAGAGGAGGATTCAGAGGCAGATGACCAGTCCTATTATCCCCCTGAGGTGTATGCTCAAATTTGGCAGGGTTATATTACTCATATAATGCATATGTTGTATTGCAATGCTTAGTGTTTACATCATATACACAATATTGAATGCCATCTCCTTAGTTGACACATCATATATGCGATTTCCCTCTGCTCACTTCCTTAGTATATAAATCATATATTTGAATTATGTCATGCCATGATGTTTACATAGACAGCATGTATCTGAATTATGGCATGCCAACCCATTTTCTAAAGACATAATATAGTTATATCATCTCATCCTGTTTACATAGTCATCATATTTAAATTATGTCATTCTATCCGTGAATTATATCATGTCATCATGTTTCCATCGACGGCATGTTTGTGATTTATGGCATGCCAACCACTTTAATAGACACATCGTATAGTTATATCATGTCATCCTGTTTACATAGTCATCATATTTTGAAGTATGTCATTCTATCCTGTTTAGGTAGCCATCATACATGTAAAATTGTGTCATGCTATCCTGTTTAATTAGCCATCATATATGTGAAATTATGTCCTGCTATTCTATTTGCTTAGACAACATAAATGTGAATTATTTCATGCCTGTTTTCTTCCCTACTATCCATTGCACCTGTCTATCTTACAATGTTTGTACATTCAATTACTTTTCTTGTTTATCAGCCATTTCAGTTGGAGGGAGTGATGGCAGTATCTGTGGGAGTAAAAACACGGTCTTCAGAAAAGATCGTGCTACCTGTCGATGCAGATAGAACCACGGTTGTACTTGCCCAAGAACCACCCCCACCACACATAACCCACACTCATACAGATTGTACCCCTACCCAGTTGGATAGAGAACCAGCTACACCCCTTCTAAGCCCAACCCCAGCAGATAGACACCCAGTTCCCGTTGACACAGCACCGTCTCCACCACAGAGCACCCAAACACGAGCAGTTAGTAAGGCAACTACAGTGCCCAAATCACGAGGACCACCACTCCGAACCCGAAGTAAATGCTTAAAGCAGAAGAAGAATTGTTCTCAGGTTAGGTTCTATAGCTATGGTTCATACTATTTTGCTCTTGCATCACTGTATTTACTGATACCAACTAATTTCAAATTTGAAGGATGCAATTGAAACTCCAATGGCGCAACAGGTATGTTTTAAACCTGTTTCTTCAACGTGTTTGGATGTTTGCTGTTGTAACTTGCTCTATGTTGATTTTAGTTTCAATTGAATAAACAGTTATGTTCTCATGCCATGCACATTACAAGTGTTGTTATTGTTGTGTAGTTTCCCACACTTATATTCTGTCTATGCTGCTTTGTCTTAAATAGATATGATTCGAACTGTATCTATCTTGATTTGGCAACATAAACTAGAATGATATAGACCATACAGTGACCATACTACATAGATATATGTTTGTTTCATGCTGTTATCCTGTCCACCTTACTACTGAACTGGTTTACCAAAATGAGTTTCATATACTACATTGTAAACCTGAGATGTGTTTGTTTGTTTCTCTTTTAGAACGCGGATAAAATATTGGAGAAGAGTACCCTGTTATGCAATGGTAAAGGAAGTAATGCAGATAAGGTTCAAGATAGTGAGACATCCCTGTTGGTCTCCAAGAAAGCTGATGAAAACTATATTGAAGACACTGAGACAACCCCAAAGTCCTGTCTTGATGTAGTGTTCGAGTTACTGGCTACCACTGCTGGCACCAGCTCTTCGAACTCATTGCCTGAATCAGTTCGTCTTCTTGAGTCTCAACTTCAAGTTGAAATACATCGATCATATGTTATGCGATAGGAAGCCGAAGGACTGAGGAAGTCCCTGTAGAATCCAGATGCATACTTTCTGGTGCAACAGCAAGCGTTCGAGGACTTAAGTGCCAAACAAGAGAAAGTTAATAAGCTTGCTAAGCATCTTGCCAGCATTATGGGTACCCAGGATATT
Source organism: Triticum dicoccoides (assembly GCF_002162155.2). Classification (NCBI taxonomy): domain Eukaryota; kingdom Viridiplantae; phylum Streptophyta; class Magnoliopsida; order Poales; family Poaceae; genus Triticum; species Triticum dicoccoides. The sequence continues at coordinate 330,646,785 of NC_041380.1, read as the reverse complement.
GTTTCTTGAGCTCTTCTGAAGTGGTTTCACTTCTGGACTTGTTTTGCTGCGGCGTTTATATGCTGCTGTGTTCCCTATATTTGCACCGGTGGCAAACTTTGATGCCCAGTGGATGTAATATGTGTAATAGCCGTGATAGCCTAGTGTAAGTTGATTGCTTATTTATTTCATTGTTGTCTTGTTTATTTGTTTACTTGTAGTCAGTGCAGTTCTTTTTCTGCGGTTTTCTAGTGGCTGCAATAACCTATTTTTTAAAACTAGGCCACAATAACCATGGGCTAATATTTACTGTAGTGACACTGGGCCTCCTATGGGCCATAGAAACAATGGGCCTTCTATGGGCCGTATAAACAGTGGGCCTTCTATGGGCCATAGAAACAATGGGCCTTCTACGGGCCGTAGAAACGATGGGCCTTCTATGGGCCGTATCATCAATCGGCCTTCTATGGGCCGTATCATCAATGGGCCTTATACGGGCCGTATGATCGATTGGCCAAACATGGGCCAAACAGACCGCATTCTGGCCGTAAACGGGCTAGAGTTGGAATCGTCCGTTCATGGGCCGACGATAACGTGCCATCGTTAACAGGCCGTATTTGATGACGCTATGAAAATGGCCCAACGTATTAACGGACCACAAACGGGCCGACTGTAACCACGGGCTGAATTTGGCCCACAAGCAGAAAATGACAGTAACAGGCCCTAAGTAAACGAATGCTGGAAATGAGCCCAAGAATAAATGGGCTCTGAGAAGGCCGAAAGATAACATGGGCTGGAGACAGCCCAACGGAATAACGGCCCGTTAATGGGTATAAAGTGATACATTGTTCATTACGGGCCAGTTTCACCACGGCCCGTTAATGGGTGTAAAGTGATACACTGTTCATTAAGGGCCAGTTTCACCACGAGCCGTTAATAGGCCAAGAGTTACATAGGGGCTCATATGGGCCGAAAGACGTCATGGGCCATACATGGGCCAGAAGTGAAAACGGGCTGGACTCATATTGCATGGCCCAGATGACGCTACTGGGCCTAATTCGGATAGGGCGTAACGGGCCTTGGGTTAGCGGGATGTAAATGGGCTATATGCGAACAGGCCATTTACAGGCTTTCCATGGGCCGGCTCGCCACCTTTTGACCACGTCAAACGGGCCGGCCTTTTCACAGGAATGGGCCTCTGTTGGGCCGTGCCACGTGTCAACGTATCATAGGCGCCTTCTGTCCAATGAGTGGATGACATCTATCCCGATGATGAGCCGACACGTGTTTCCTCCAGCCAATGATGATTTTACACATGGAAAATCCCCATTGGTCGGGGCTGTTAACGGGTTATCGGATCCAAAAACCGACCCGATAGCTTAACGGCGTTCCGTTACGGTGGATGCCACGTGTTGGTCACCCTTGACGTAAGCACTTCTGTGACGCGTGATTTATCGTCATGGAAGTGGACGCTTCCGTGATGATAATTTTGGTAATGTCATGGAACACTTCTATGACAACACAGGTATGACTATCTTGATTATGTCATAAATTTGTCATCGATGTACATGCATGACAAAAAACGCGACCTACTGTGACAAACATGTATCATCACGGAAGTGTTTTTTTTTGTAGTGCAAGTTGGTAATCAGAGCCATCCCCGACTTAGGAGCCCCCTGCTTGATCGAATCGCTGATGTTGTTGAGTCTAGAACAAAATGTTTTGAGTCTTAGGAATATATATATCGGAGAGTAGGATTATTTTTACCCCTCGGTCCCTTCGTTTCTCTGGTGAGGCCTCCTAATGTAGAGTTTGACTCTTCTCTCCTCAAATTTCACTAAAAAGAATTTAGGATCATGCGGGTATCTTGGAATCGTTCCGATGGTTTTGTGACGAGAACATTGTTCTTGGTGCCTCCTGACATTTAGGGGTTGTGGCAGTGTCCCGGGGAGTTGAACTCCGAGGTGTTGTCATCACAATTTTATCATTGCAGTTCTGGAATACCAGAGTTCGCCGACATCGAAAATCTCTTTTATGCAGTTGTTGGTGAGATAACCTCGACGCCACCCAGTACTGGGGCGGGAGTTCAGGAGTATTGCCATAACTCATATAACGTATGTTTTTCGAAGGTTGAGGTAAATGATTTCCGAATGTTTCTTGGTTATGTGTTGAAGGATGGATACAGCTGGATGTAGGTATTGTTAGTTTGGGTGAGATATTATGCTTCCCATGTATCCCCAGCACCTGATTGCATAACCAGAAAGTTTCGGGAGTTTATAAGTGGGAATTCAAGTAGCTCGTAGGAATTCTTTCCAACAGACACATGATACGATATGGGATCTATCATATGTTTGTTTCTGGCTTATTCTGCAAGCCAATCCTTTGTTTTGTTTTCAGTTATGGTATTCGAGTTGCTTCGAAGTCAAGTGTTGATTCCATACCTTTTCTAAATGTTGTTCTCATACTTCTATGTGAATACCAATCCTTCTTGATCATCGACGTTGTCATGTTAATTCTTTTTCAACCAGCGTGTTTCTCTTCAAGTGGATCCGATCATTTTCAACATTCGCAAGATCAACTCTAAGTATTCTCAACGGTGTTTGTTTCATTCGTCCGAAGTTATCTTTGTTTTTCCCGCCCTCCCACCCTTTTTCTTCAAGGATTCAGATTTCTTAATCAAGTATCCATTTTATTCATGTGAAGTCTCTTCACTCTTTTCAGTCAATGTTCTTATCCGGTGATTCTCATGAAGATACTAAGGAAGCCTCAAGTTCGTCACTCTTCACTCGTTTTCTTCTTTGGTGGATTAAATTCAAGCTTTGTCGATCATATCTTTTCCTCGTTTCAAATGCTTTCTCATGCCGGTGCACCTCATTATGATTCCACTTCTCGCTATTCAATTATTCCGGAGTGCTGAAGATATCTCGAAGATTCGTGTTTGCACTCTGCATTCATTCAAGCTCTTTCGAGGTTGTTATCTCTTTCAGGCCATTTAATTCAACTGGTGCAATCTCTCCTTCAAAATCATTTCCAACGGTGTGTCTTTTGAGTGGGCCCTAACCCGCATGTCTTTTCCCAGGATCTTACCTGACTATTCTAATTTTCTCGGAATTATTCTCAAATTCATTTCAAAGTTTGTGTAAGAATGATTTGTCATCAGTCAAATGTCTTTCTCCAAGATCTATCAAATTCTTTTCGTTGTTGGTTCAACCTTTCTAATTTTCATTCAGGAGTGCCTCAACAAATCATGGTGGTGTTTCTGGTCGTCATTCTCGCGTTCGTGAAGACCGAAGAAGAGTTTCTCTTAAATCTTGCTCCATTCTCTTCAAGAATCATGGTTCTAGCATGATGTCATCCTCTCATAATTATTTCCGATTGTGAGAATTCTTTTCACAAATCCGGAGCAATTCAGGAGTCTTTTCAGTTTGATTCTCCGGAGCCCATCATCTCAGAATTATTCATTCCAGCTTTCATCTCTCGTTCTCCAAATCTTACCGGTGCATCATTCAAATATTCTTTAATCAGCTCGTGATCTATTCGTTCTCATGTATCTAAATTCCTTCAAGTATCTTCATTCGTTTTCCAATTTTCCTAGTGAATTGTGCCTTTGCTACGTTCATTTTCAATTCTTACGGTGGTTTGTTCAAGATTTCTCTTCCTTGGTTTTCATATCAAATTATTCATTGTTTCAATCCTTCCGGTGGTTCATCAAAGACATTCTCAAGTTTGCACAATATCTATCTTAATCCTTTTCAATGAGAAGAAGTAGTATGCCAAATCTGTTGCTTGTCATCAATCTAAATTGGTGAAGGATGAGCATAATGTAATTATTATTCTTGTTTCATCCAAAATTCAATTCTTATTCCGGAGGTTCATCAAAATTCTTGTTTTCAGTTGTTCATCTTTCTTTCCGGACTCCCAAGTTTTCTCGGTTATGTCATTGTGAAGCTCCATCTAAATCATTGTAAGGATTCACCTTGTGTTTTCAACTTCTCTTCCTTTTTATCATCTTCTTATTACCAGAGTTCTTCATGGAGGCTCTACATGGTGGTTCGTCAAGGATTCCTTTCATTATGCAATTGTCCTCAAGATTTTCTCTCGAAGTTAAGATCCGCCAAGCTATACTCTCAAATAAACATGGTGTTCAACACATGTCGTTTTCAGGAGTTCAAGCATTATTCATCTTGCATTCCGAAGTGCAATTCTTTCATATCTCATCTTTTGAGGTGGTGTTATGTCATTCTTGACAATTTCCCTTTGTTGTTTCACGATTCTCAAATGTCAAGAAGGACATATTCTAAATCCATCATTTTCTCTTCGTTCAAGAGACCTTTCAACCAATTAATCTCTTTGTTGGAGTTATCTTGGGTTATATTTCACCTAAAGCCTTCCCTAAGGAATGTTGCTATTGTGGTGCTTATCAATAATCCAAGTTTCTTCCTATTCTCGCGATGAAAGAAGTTTTCATCTCTTCGTTGCTCCCAAGCAAGCAATTGTTTTCATTAGTGGCAGAATTTCACCTCATAATTTTGAGAAGTTTTTCCTTAAGCCCACCACAAGTTTTCTTTGTTTTCGTTGTCTGTTTTCCAACAACTCCGTTCGACCCTTCTCCTAAAGATGCTTTTTCAAGCTCATTTAAGGTAGAAGATGTTGTGTTCTTCTCCGTTCCTTTAATTCCATTCTTTTATTTTTCCGGATGCTTTGTGATGTTGTTCTATTCAACCCATCATCTCATTTTTGTCAAAGATCATGTTCTTTCCTTTGCTTATCCATTCAACCGGAGTGTAATCCCCTCTTTTCAAGTTCTTCCCATTTTGTCAAGTTTTGCCTCCCTTCACAATCGGAGTGCCGTCTGAAATCTTTCTTACCACTTGTGCCATTCTTTCAATAGTTCCGGAGGCAGTATGTTGTTCATTTCATCAAGCATACTCTCATCTTGTCAAGTTCATGTTCAATTCCTTCCATTTACAGTCGGAGTGCTATCCAAATTATATCATTCTTATTCTTTCTCTATCTTCTTTAACCGGAGTATCGTGTCTATCATGCCACTTCTAACCGGAGTCTCATCCAAGTGCTTTCTTTTTGCCAACCTCATATTCTTTACCTTCCTTTTCCAACCGGAGTGTTGTCATAATGGATCCTTATCGTTCCTTGTACTTCTCATTTTGACCGGAGTGCTTTCATGTACTTCTTGCCCATTGCAACCCCTTTTCTTATGTCTTTCAACCTACAAGGTTCTAGTACGGTTCCTTGTTCCTCTTTTCTAACGGAGTGTTTTCAACTTTGTTCATCTTCGTTGTATTCTTTCTTTCGATTTGTTCAACCTCTCAAGGTTCTTCGATTTCACTCATTTGTCAAAAAAGCAACTTAGTTTTACCTCTTCCCCTTGCTCTTCCATTTTCCCCGGTGCCATCCTAGATCTCGGGACGAGATCCTCTTGTAGTGGTGGAGTGTTGTAAAGCCCCAAGACCGGAGCTTCAGATGCCTTCCATGTTTTTCCGAGTTTCGTTGTGTGTTTTGTTTGGCTCGTTGCATTCATCTTTGCATCATGTGCATTGCATCATCATGTTTTCAAAACTTGCATCCGTCCGGGTCTCCCAGTTCTTTCCGTTGTTCGTTCTGAGCCCAGACACACTTGCATGCGCCCGCGGCACGTCCGAAATATTATTTTATAGGTGGCTGGAAAATGTTCCCGGAATGGGAAGAAAGTTGGCGTGCGGTGTTGTTTTGTTGTTAGTAGGTCGCCTGCCAAGTTTCATCGCATTCGGAGTCCGTTTGATGCCCCAACGGTTAACTATAGCGGTAGTATAATCGGTCTATCGTCGGACGTTTTCTGTCTCCGGAAACAGTTGTCGGGCTGCACTCATTCCCTCTCATCTCAGCCCAAACCTCCTCTTCATAGCCCACCAAACCCCCCCCCTCCGACCGGAGCCATCGGATCGCGATCAGAGGGTCCAAAAACCCCTCCTAACCTCCTAACCCTAGCCACCTACCCTATATAAACAGCCCCTAGTCCATTTTTGGTCAAACCTAGCTCTTCCCCTACCCCTAGACCCCTTTCTCCCCAGATTCGCCGCCTCCAGCCGCAGCCAACCCCCTCCTCCTCGATTTCCGGCGCCGCCCAGCCGCTCCCTGCCACTTGGCACCGCCGCTCCCGCGCCCCTGACCAATCCGGGCGCGCCACGTCGCCACCCCACACCTGCCAACCACTCCCACGCCACCACCTCGCCTCCCCAACCGGCTTCCCCCACCGCAGGCCTGCCAGGCCCGGGCGCATCCCGCCTGGCCCGAACCGCTGCCGCTCCCGAGCGCTCTGCTCGTTCAGGATCGGGAGAGCCTCCTGAGCTCCTCTCGCTCGATCTGGGGCATCCCCGCGCCGGCCGAACCTCCTCCTCCTCCTTACCTCGTCGCTGGTGAGCGCTGTCGTCGGACAAGCCGACCAGGCCAGAACCCCACCGCCCTGCTCCTTCCCTGACCGTCTCTTTCTCCTCCTCCCGCTAACCTCTCTCTCTCTGCCACCATGTTCAAGGTCCCCCATGGTCGCCGGATCTGGGTGTCGCCGCCGTCTTCCTGTCTGTTTCCGGCCTCCCCTGACGCTGCCTCGCCCGGACCAGGTGGATCCGGCGAGCTCTTCGCCGCCGCTGTCCGCATCGAGCTTCTACTCGATCCTTGATGCGGGAACGAGTCGAGGAGAGCCTGCAACCGCGTTGACCGCTTCGGTCAGGTCCGGTGGGCCGCGCTGCTTCCCCGTCGGCACAGCGCGCCCCTCTCCCAAAGCCTAGCTGCGGCCTCCTGCTTGGCCCAGTTCCAGAGTCGGCCTCTGGGCCCCTGGTGAGCTGCCCCCCCCCTATCCAACGCACTGGGAGCAACATTATATTCCGCGCCCGTGCTCCTGTTCCAGTTCCGGCCCGCGTATGTTTTTTTCCAGCGCCTGGGATTTTGCTATTTAATCTAGTAAAACAGTTTTACAGTATAGCCCCTAAACTTCATGCATATCATATCTCACAAACCGTGCATCAGAATTAAACAAACTTGATATGAAAAATGCTTAGAAATTCATCTAGTTTCATAATATGCAACTTTCAACCATGATAAAAAAATGTTTAAAATGTTGTTTGTGTTTATTTTGCATATTGCCATGCTAAAATGCTTTATTTCATATCTAAATAACTATAGCTCCAAATTTAATAATCTTTATATGTAAATGAGGTAGAAAAATTGCATAGATTAACATGATGTACTTACTTTGCATGTTTAACAACAATAAAAATATGGTTTAGGGCAGAACAGTACCAAATCCATAATTTGCACATGAGGGTTTTCTAGAATTGTTGTTTGTTGTTTCCGGCCTCATTTAAACTTGACTAGATAGTTAATTTAATTATGCTTCACCTCTTGCCATGTTAATCAACATTTAATATTGTTGGGTACATAAACGAGATCGAACTAAATAACTTTAATGTGGTGTTCCGTCAATATGCAACTCGTTGCATATTGAGCTCCACTCAATTTGTAGTATTGTTTGTGCACTTTGCCATGCCATGCCTCATTAAACCGGACATGCATCATACTTGGTTGTGCATCATGCCATGTTTATGTGATGGTTATTTACCATGTTGTTTGCTTCTTTCCGGGTTCCTTCTCTCATTAGCTTCGGTTCCGTTCAGGAGTTGTGAGGTTCGTTCGACTACGTCTGTTTGTCTTCTTCATGGACTCATTCTTCTTCCTTGCAGGATTTCAGGCAAGATGACCATACCCTCGAAATCACTTCTATCTTTGCTTGCTAGTTGTTCGCTCTATTGCTATGCCGCGATACCTACCACTTGCTATATCATGCCTCCCATATTGCCTTGACAAGCCTCTAACCCACCTTACCTAGAAAACCGGTGTTTGGCTATGTTACCGCTTTTGCTCAGCCCCTCTTATAGCGTTGCTAGTTGCAAGTGAAGATGAAGTTTGTTCCTTGTTGGAACATGGATATTGTTGGGATATCATTATTATATCGTATTTACTTTAATGCATCTATATACATGGTAAAGGGTGGAAGGCTCGGCCTTATGCTTGGTGTTTTGTTCCACTCTTGCCACCCTAGTTTCCGTCATACCGGTGTTATGTTCCTTGATTTTGCATTCCTTACGCGGTTGGGTGTTATGGGAACCCCTTGACAGTTCACTTTGAATAAAACTCCTCCAGCAAGGCCCAACCTTGGTTTTACATTTGCCTAACAACCTATACCTTTCCCTTGGGAGTAATTAACCCGAGGGTCATCTTATTTTAACCCCCCCCCCCCCGGGCCAGTGCTTCTCTAAGTGTTGGTCCAAACTAGAGCACCGTGCGGGACCGTTCCTTGGCAACTTTGGATATGTTGGTACATGTACACTTAGCTTATCCGGTGTTGCCCTGAGAACGAGATATCTGCAGCTCCTATCGGGATGTCGGCGCATCGGGCGGTCTTGCTGGTCTTGTTTTACCATTGTCGGAATGTCTTGTAACTGGGATTCCGAGACTGATTGGGTCTTCTCAGGAGAAGGAATATCCTTTGTTGACCGTGAGAGCTTGTGATGGGCTAAGTTGGGACACCCCTGCAGGGTTTGAAATTTCGAAAGTCGTGCCGCGGTTATGGGCAGATGGGAATTTGTTAATATCCGGTTGTAGAGAACTTGACACTTAACTTAATTAAAATGCATCAACCGCGTGTGTAGCTGTGATGGTCTCTTTTCAACGGAGTCCGGGAAGTGAACACGGTTCTTGTGTTATACTTGAACGTAAGTAGTTTCAGGATCACTTCTTGATCACTTCTAGTTCACGACCGCTGTGTTGCTTCTCTTCTCGCTCTCATTTGTGTATGTTAGCCTACATTTTTGCTTAGAGCTTGCTGCAGCTCCACCTCATCACCCCTTTCCTACCCATAAGCTTAATTAGTCTTGATCTCGTGGGTGTGAGACTGCTGAGTCCTCGTGGCTCACAGATACTTCCAAATAGTTGCAGGTGCCGACGATACCAGTGCAGATGACGCAACCGAGCTCAAGTGGGACCTCATTGAAGATCTTGTCCATTGTGTTGTTTCATTTCCTGTTGATCAATAGTGGAGCCCAGTTGGGACGATCGGGGATCTAGCATTTGGGGTTGTCTTCTTTTATTTTGGTTCCGTAGTCGGACCTTTGATTGTATTCTGGATGATGTATGTTTAACTTGTATTTGCGTGAAGTGGCGATTGTAAGCCAACTCTTTATCCCTTTCTCATTTAGTAGATGGGATTGTGTGCAGATTACCCCTCTTGCGACAAACCTACCATGCGGCTATGCCTCTAAGTTGTGCCCCGACACGTGGGAGATATAGTCGCATCATGGGTGTTACATGGTTCTAAGCCGTAAAGCATGGTGCACTAAACTATCAAGTAGTCATCATACCGAGCTTTGCCAAACGTTCATAACGTCAACATCTGCTCCTGCAATAGGTCTGTCACCTAGCTATGCATCAAGGACATAATTCTTCTGTGCAGCAATGAGGATAATCCTCAAATCATGGACCTAGTCCGCATCATTGCTACTATCATCTTTCAACTTAGTTTTCTCTAGGAACATATCAAAAATAAACGGGGAAGCTATACGCGAGCAATTGATCTACAACATAGATATGCAAATACTATCAGGACTAAGTTCATGATAAATTAAAGTTCAATTAATCATATTACTTACGAACTCCCACTTGGATAGACATCCCTCTAGTCATCTAAATGATCACGTGATCAAAATCAACTAAACCATGTCCGATCATCACGTGAGATGGAGTAGTTTCCAATGGTGAACATCACTATGTTGATAATATCTACTATATGATTCACGTTTGACCTTTCAGTCTCAGTGTTCCGAGGCCATATCTGCATATGCTAGGCACGTCAAGTTTAACCAGAGTATTCTGCATGTGCAAAACTGGCTTGCACCCGTTGTATGTGAACGTAGAGCTTATCACACCCGATCATCAAGTGGTGTCTCAGCACGAAGAACTGTCACAACGGTGCATACTCAGGGAGAACACTTATACCTTGAAATTTTAGTAAGGGATGTTGGGGATCGTTGCAGAAACTAAAAAAATTCTATGCATCACCAAGATCAATCTATGGAGAGACTAGCAACGAGAGAGAGGGGGTGTATCTTCATACCCATGAAGATCATGAAACGAAAGCGTTACAAGAACGCGGATGAAGGAGTCGTCCTCGCAGCGATTCAGATCGCGGTTGATTCCGATCTAAGCGTCGAACAACGACGCCTCCGCATTCAACACACGTACAACCCGGGGACGTCTCCTCCTTCTTGATCCAGCAAGGGGGAAGGAGAATTTGGGGTAGAACTCCCGCAGCACGATGGCGTTGTGGTGGAGCTCGCAGTTCTCCGGCAGGGCTTCGCCAAGCTGAACGAAGGAGGAGGTGTTGGGAGAGGGAGGGCTGCGCCTTGGAAGTGGTTTTGCTGCCCTCCCTCCACCCCACTATTTATAGGGTGAAGGGGGAAGGGGGCCGACCCCTCTAGATGAGATCTAGAGGGGGCGGCGGCCAAGGGGAGGGGGCTTGCCCCCCAAGCCAAGGGGGGCGCCCCTTTTAGGGTTCCCCCCAAACCCTAGGCGCATGGGCCCTAAGGGGGGTGGCGCCCAGCCCACTTAGGCGCTGGTTCCCTTCCACATACAGCCCATAGGGCCCTCCGGGGCAGGTGGACCCCCGGAACCCCTTCGGTGGTCCCGGTATAATACCGATAAACACCCAAACACTTCCGGTGACCGTATGATGACTTCCCATATATAAATCTTCACCTCCGGACCATTACAGAACTCCTCGTGACGTCCAGGACTCCGGACAACATTCGGTAACTGCATACTATTTCCCATAACAACTCTAGCGTCACCGAACCTTAAGTGTGTAGACCCTACGGGTTCGGGAATCATGCAGACATGACCGAGACATCTCTCTGGCCAATAACCAATAGCGGGATCTGGATACCCATGTTGGCTCCCACATGTTCCACGATGATCTCATCGGATGAACCACGATGTCGGGGATTCGATCAATCCCGTATACATTTCCCTTTGTCTACCGGTATGATACTTGCCCGAGATTCAATCGTCGGTATCCCTATACCATGTTCAATCTCGTTACCGGCAAGTCTCTTTACTCGTTCTGTAACACATCATCCCGTGATCAACTTCTTGATCACATTGAGCTCATTTTGATGATGTCTTACCGAGTGGGCCCAGAGATACCTCTCTGTCACACGGAGTGACAAATCCCAGTCTCGATTCGTGCCAACTCAATAGACACTTTCGGAGATACCCGTAGTGTGCCTTTATAGCCACCCAGTTATGTTGTGATGTTTGGCACACCCAAAGCATTCCTACGGTATCCGGGAGTTGCACAATCTCATGGTCTAAGGAAATGATACTTGACATTAGAAAAGCTTTAGCAGACGAACTACACGATCTTGTGCTATGCTTAGGATTGGGTCTTGTCCATCACATCATTCTCCCAATGATGTGATCCCGTTATCAACGACATCCAACATCCATGGTCAGGAAACCATAACCATCTATTGATCAACGAGCTAGTCAACTAGAGGCTCACTAGGGACATGTTGTGGTCTATGTATTCACACATGTATTACGATTTCCGGATAACACAATTATAGCATGAACAATAGACAATTATCATGAACAAGGAAATATAATAATAACCATTTTATTATTGCCTCTAGGGCATATTTCCAACAGTCTCCCACTTGCACTAGAGTCAATAATCTAGTTACATTGTGATGAATCGAACACCCATAGAGTTCTGGTGTTGATCATGTTTTGCTCGTGTAAGAGGTTTAGTCAGCAGATCTGCGACATTCAGGTCCGTATGCACTTTACAAATATCTATGTCTCCATCTTGAACATTTTCACGAATGGAGTTGAAGCGACGCTTGATATGCCTGGTCTTCTTGTGAAACCTGGGCTCCTTGGCCAGGGCAATAGCTCCAGTGTTGTCACAGAAGAGAGCCATCGGGCCTGACGCATTGGGAATAACTCCTAGGTCGGTAATGAACTCCTTCATCCAGATTGCTTCATGTGCTGCCTCCGAGGCTGCCATGTACTCCGCTTCACATGTAGATCCCGCCACGACGCTTTGCTTGCAACTACACCAGCTGACTGCCCCACCATGCAAAATATACACATATCCGGTTTGTGACTTGGAGTCATCCAGATCTGTGTCGAAGCTAGCATCGACGTAACACTTTACGGCAAGCTCTTCGTCACCTCCATAAATGAGAAACATATCCTTAGTCCTTTTCAGGTACTTCGGGATATTCTTGACCGTTGTCCAGTGTTCCATGCCGGGATTACTTTGGTACCTTCCTACCAAACTTACGGCAAGGTTTACATCAGGTCTAGTACACAGCATGGCATACATAATAGACCCTATGGCCGAGGCATAGGGGATGACACTCATCTTTTCTCTATCTTCTGCCGTGGTTGGGCATTGAGTCGTGCTCAATCTCACACCTTGCAATACAGGCAAGAACCCTTCTTGGACTGATCCATATTGAACTTCTTCAATATCTTGTCAAGGTACGTGCTTTGTGAAAGACCAATGAGGCGTCTCGATCTATCTCTATAGATCTTGATGCCTAATATATAAGCAGCTTCTCCAAGGTCCTTCATTGAAAAACACATATTCAAGTAGGCCTTTATGCTTTCCAAGAGTTCGATATCATTTCCCATCAATAGTATGTCATGCACATATAATATGAGAAATGCTACAGAGCTCCCACTCACTTTCTTGTAAACACAGGCTTCTCCATAAATCTGCGTAAACCTAAACGCTTTGATCATCTCATCAAAGTGAATGTTCCAACTCCGAGATGCTTGCACCAGCCCATAGATTGAGCGCTGGAGCTTGCATACCTTGTCAGCATTCTTAGGATCGACAAAACCTTCTGGTTGCATCATATACAATTCTTCCTTAAGGAAACCATTAAGGAATGCCGTTTTGACGTCCATTTGCCATATCTCATAATCAAAGAATGCGGCAATTGCTAACATGATTCTGACGGACTTCAGCTTCGCTACGGGTGAGAAGGTCTCATCGTAGTCAACCCCTTGAACTTGTCGATAACCCTTAGCAACAAGCCGAGCTTTATAGATGGTCACATTGCCATCCGCGTCCGTCTTCTTCTTAAAGATCCATTTATTTTCTATGGCTCGCTGATCATCGGGCAAGTCTGTCAAAGTCCATACTTTGTTTTCATACATGGATCCTATCTCGGATTTCATGGCTTCCACCCATTTGTTGGAATCCGGGCCCGCCATCGCTTCTTCATAGTTCAAAGGTTCACCATTGTCTAACAACATTATTTCTAGGACAGAGTTGCCATACCATTCTAGTGTGGAACATATCCTTGTGGACCTACGAAGTTCAGTAGTAACTTAGTCCGAAGTTCCTTGATCATCATCATTAACTTCCTCTCTAGTCGGTGCAGGCACCACAGAAACATTTTCTTGAGCTGCGCTATTTTCCGGTTCAAGAGGCGGTACTTCATCAAGTTCTACTTTCCTCCCACTTACTTCTTTCATGAGAAACTCTTTCTCTAGAAAGGATCCATTCTTGGCAACAAAGATCTTGCCTTCGGATCTGAGGTAGAAGGTATACCCAAGAGTTTCCTTAGGGTATCCTATGAATACGCATTTTTCCGACTTGGGTTCGAGCTTTTTAGGTTGAAGTTTCTTGACATAAGCATCGCATCCCCAAACTTCCAGAAACGACAACTTAGGTTTCTTTCCAAACCATAATGCATATGGTGTAGTCTCAACGGATTTCGACGGAGCACTATATAAAGTGAATGCGGCAGTCTCTAAAGCATAACCCCAAAATGATAGCAGTAGATTGGTAAGAGACATCATAGATCGCGCCATATCTAATACAGTGCGATTACAATGTTTGGACACACCATTACGCTAAGGTGTAACAGGCGCCGTGAGTTGTGGAACAATTCCACATTTCCTTAAGTGTGTGCCAAATTCGTGACTCAAATAATCTCCCCCACGATCTGATCGTAAGAACTTTATTTTCCTGTCACGTTGATTCTCAACCTCATTCTGAAATTCCTTGAACTTTTCAAAGGTCTCAGACTTGTGTTTCATTAAGTAGACATACCCATATCTACTCAAGTCATCAGTGAGGGTGAGAACATAACGATAGCCACCGCGAGCCTCAACGCTCATTGGACCGCACACATCGGTATGTATGATTTCCAATAAGTTGGTTGCTTGCTCCGTTGTTCCGGAGAACGGAGTCTTGGTCATTTTGCCCATGAGGCATGGCTCGCACGTGTCAAATGATTCATAATCAAGAGACTCCAAAAGTCCATCTGCATGGAGTTTCTTCATGCGTTTGATACCAATGTGACCAAGGCGGCAGTGCCACAAGTATGTGGGACTATCATTATCAACCTTACACTTCTTGGTATTCACACTACGAACATGTGTAACATCATGTTCGAGATTAAACAAGAATAAACCATTGACCAGCGGGGCATGACCATAAAACATATCTCTCATATAAATGGAACAACCATTATTCTCGGATTTAAATGAGTAGGCATCTCACAATAAACGAGATCCAGATACAATGTTCATGCTCAAAGCTGGCACTAAATAACATTTTTTGAGGTTTAAAACTAATCCCATAGGTAAATGTAGAGGCAGCGTGCCGACGGTGATCACATCTGCCTTGGAACCATTCCCGATGCGCATCATCACCTCGTCCTTCGCCAGTCTCCGCTTATTCTGCAGCTCCTGTTTTGAGTTACAAATATGAGCAACCGCACAGGTATCAAATACCCAGGAGCTACTACGAGTGCTGGTAAGGTACACATCAATAACATGTATATCATATATACCTTTGGTGTTGTCGGCCTTCTTATCCGCTAAGTACTTGGGGCAGTTCCGCTTCCAATGACCGTTTCCCTTGCAATAAAGCCACTCAGTCTCAGGCTTGGGTCCATGCTTTGGCTTCTTCCCGGCAGCTTGCTTACCAGGTGCGGCAACTCCCTTGCCGTCCTTCTTGAAGTTCTTCTTACCCTTGCCTTTCTTGAAACTAGTGGTTTTATTGACCATCAACACTTGATTTTCCTTTTTGATCTCCACCTCCGCTGATTTCAGCATTGAATATACCTCAGGGATGGTTTTCTCCATCGCCTGCATATTGAAAAATTCATCACAAAGCTCTTGTATCTACGTGGGAGCGACTGAAGGATCCTGTCAACGACCGCGTCATCCGGGAGATTAACTCCCAGCTGAGACAAGCGGTTGTGCAACCCAGACATTTTGAGTATGTACTCGCTGACAGAACTATTCTCCTCCATCTTACAACTGTAGAACTTGTCGGAGACTTCATATCTCTCGACAAAGGCATGAGCTTGGAAAACCATTTTCAGCTCTTTGAACATCTCATATGCTCCGTGCTGCTCAAAACACTTTTGGAGCCCCGGTTCTAAACTGTAAAGCATGCCGCATTGAACCAGGGAGTAATCATCACTACGCGACTGCCAGGCGTTCATAACGTCTTGAGTTGCTGGGAAAACAGGTGCTTCACCTAGCGGTGCTTCAAGGACATATGCTTTCTTGGCACCTATGAGGATAATCCTCAGGTTACGGACCCAGTCCGTGTAGTTGCTGCCATCGTCTTTCAGCTTGGTTTTCTCTAGGAACGCGTTGAAGTTGAGGGCAACATTAGCATGGGCCATTTGATCTACAAGACATATTGCGAAGTTTTAGACTATCTTCATGATAAGTAAGTTCATCTAATCAAATTATTTATTGAACTCCTACTCAGATTGACATCCCTCTAGTCATCTAAGTGATACATGATCCGAGTTAACTAGGCCATGTACGATCATCACGTGAGACGGACTAGTCATCATCGGTGAAGATCTTCATGTTGATCGTATCTTCTATACGGCTCATGTTTGACCTTTCGGTCTTCCGTGTTCTGAGGCCATGTCTGTACATGCTAGGCCCGTCAAGTCAACCTAAGTGTATTGCGTGTGTAAATCTGGCTTACACCCGTTGTATGTGAACGTTAGAACCTATCACAACCAATCATCACGTGGTGCTTCGGAACAACGAACCTTAGCAATGGTGCACAGTTAGGGGGAACACTTTCTTGAAATTATTGTGAGGGATCATCTTATTTATGCTACCGTCGTTCTAAGCAAATAAGATGTAAAACATGATAAACATCACATCCAATCAAATAGTGACATGATATGGCCAATATCATTTTGCTCCTTTTGATCTCCATCTTTGGGCGCCATGATCATCATCGTCACTAGCATGACACCATGATCTCCATCATTGTGTCTTCATGAAGTTGTCTCGCCAACTATTACTTCTACTACTATGGCTAACGGTTAGCAATAAAGTAAAGTAATTACAAGGCGTTTTCAGTGACACGCAGGTCATAAATAATTTAGACAACTCCTATGGCTCCTGCCAGTTGTCATACTCATCGACATGCAAGTCATGATTCCTATTACAAGAACATGATCAATCTCATACATCACATATATCATTCATCACATTCTTTTGGCCATATCACATCACATAGCATACCCTACAAAAACAAGTTAGACGTCCTCTAATTGTTGTTGCATGTTTTTACGTGGCTGCTTCTAGCAAGAACGTTTCTTACCTACGCAAAACCACAACGTGGTATGCCAATTTCTATTTACCCTTCATAAGGACCCTTTTCATCAAATCCGATCCGACTGAAGTGGGAGAGACAGACACCCGCTAGCCACCTTATGCAACTAGTGCATGTCAGTCGGTGGAACCTGTCTCACGTAAGCATACGTGTAAGGTCGGTCCGGGCCGCTCCATCCCACGATGCCACCGAATCAAGATAAGACTAGTAACGGCAAGTAAATTGACCAAATCAACACCCACAACAACTTGTGTTCTACTCGTGCATAGAAACTACGCATAGACCTAGCTCATGATGCCACTGTTGGGGATCGTTGCAGAAATTAAAAAAATTCTACACATCACCAAGATCAATCTATGGAGATACTAGCAACGAGAGAGAGGGGAGTGTATCTTCATACCCATGAAGATCGCGAAACGGAAGCGTTACAAGAACGCGGATGAAGGAGTCGTACTCGCAGCGATTCAGATCGCGGTTGATTCCGAGCTAAGCGCCGAACAACGGCGCCTCCACATTCAACACACGTACAGCCCGGGGACATCTCCTCCTTCTTAATCCAGCAAGGGGGAAGGAGAAGTTCGGGAAGAACTTTGGCAGCACGATGGCGTGGTGGTCGAGCTCGCAGTTCTCTAGCAGGGCTTCGCCAAGCGCAGCGGAGGAGGAGGTGTTGGGAGAGGGAGGGCTGCGCCTTGGAAGTGGTGTTGCTGCCCTCCCTCCACCCCTCTATTTATAGGGTGAAGGGGGGAGGGGTCGGCCCCTCTAGATGAGATCTAGAGGGGGGCGCCGGCCAAGGGGAGGGAGCTTGCCCCCCAAGCCAAGGGGGCGCCCCCTTTAGGGTCCCCCCCCAAACCCTAGGCGCATTGGCCGTAAGGGGGGGGTGGCGCCCAGCCCACTTAGAGGCTAGTTCCCTTCCACATACAGCCCATAGGGCCCTTCGGGGCAAGTGGACCCTCCCGGTGGACCCCCAGAACCCCTTCGGTGGTTCCGGTATAATACTGATAAACCCCTGAACACTTCCGGTGACCGTATGATGACTTCCCATATATAAATCTTCACCTCCGGACCATTCTGGAACTCCTCGTGATGTCCGGGATCTCATCCGAGACTCCAAACAACATTCGGTAACTGCATACTATTTCCCATAACAACTCTAGCATCACCGAACCTTAAGTGTGTAGACCCTACGGGTTCGGGAATCATGCAGACATGACCGAGACATCTCTCTGGCCAATAACCAATAGCGGGATCTGGATACCCATGTTGGCTCCCACATGTTCCACGATGATCTCATTGGATGAACCACGATGTCGGGGATTCGATCAATCCCGTATACATTTCCCTTTGTCTACCGGTATGATACTTGCCCGAGATTCGATCGTCGGTATCCCTATACCATGTTCAATCTCGTTACCGGCAAGTCTCTTTACTCGTTCTGTAACACATCATCCCGTGATCAACTTCTTGATCACATTGAGCTCATTTTGATGATGTCTTACCGAGTGGGCCCAGAGATACCTCTCCGTCACACGGAGTGACAAATCCCAGTCTCGATTCGTGCCAACTCAATAGACACTTTCGGAGATACCCGTAGTGTGCCTTTATAGCCACCCAGTTATGTTGTGATGTTTGGCACACCCAAAGCATTCCTACGGTATCCGGGAGTTGCACAATCTCATGGTCTAAGGAAATGATACTTGACATTAGAAAAGCTTTAGCAGACGAACTACACGATCTTGTGCTATGCTTAGGATTGGGTCTTGTCCATCACATCATTCTCCCAATGATGTGATCCCGTTATCAACGACATCCAACATCCATGGTCAGGAAACCATAACCATCTATTGATCAACGAGCTAGTCAACTAGAGGCTCACTAGGGACATGTTGTGGTCTATGTATTCACACATGTATTACGATTTCCGGATAACACAATTATAGCATGAACAATAGACAATTATCATGAACAAGGAAATATAATAATAACCATTTTATTATTGCCTCTAGGGCATATTTCCAACAAGGGATCATCTCATAATGCTAACGTTGTACTAAGAAATAGGATGCATAAAGGATAAACATCACATGCAATCAAAATATGTGACATGATATGGCCATCATCATCTTGTGCCTTTGATCTCCATCTCCAAAGTACCATCATGATCTCCATCGTCACCGGCATGAAACCATTGAAAGGATCGATATGGTTGACTAGAGGGGGGGTGAATAGGCAACTAACAATTTTTAGCTTTTCTTTAGCTATTTAAACTTTGTATCAAAGTAGGTTGTCTAGATATGCAACTAGGTGAGCAACCTATATGATGCAACAAGGATAGGAACACAAAGCAAGGAAGATATATGAAACAAATAAGCTTGCACAAGTAAAGGCACGAGATAACCAAGAGTGGAGACGGTGGAGACGACGATGTGTTGCTGAAGTTCCTTCCCTTTGAGAGGAAGTACGTCTCCGTTGGAGCGGTGTGGAGGCACAATGCTCCCCAAGAAGCCACTAGGGCCACCGTAATCTCCTCATGCCCTCATACAATGCGAGATGCCGTGATTCCACTAATGGTGCCCTTGGAGGCGGCGATCGAACCTTTACAAACTAGGTTGGGGCAATCTCCACAACTCAATTGGAGGCTCCCAACGACACCATGAAGCTTCACCACAATGGACTATGGCTTCGCGATGACCTCAACCGTCTAGGATGCTCAAACACCCAAGAGTAACAAGATCCGCAAGGGATTAGTGGGGCGAATCAAATATCTCTTGGTGGAAGTGTAGAATGGGGCCTTCTCAACCACTCCCGAGCAAATCAACAAGTTTGGTCGGCTAGGGAGTGAGATCGGGCGAAAATGGAGCTTGGAGCAATAATGGAGCTTAGGGGTGGAAGAGGTAAGTCAACGGGGAAGAAGGGGACCCCTTATATAGTGTGGGAAAAGGATCCAACCGTTACCCACCAACCAGCCCGCGGCCAGCGGTACTACCGCGCCTGGCAAGCGGTACTACCGCAAGGCCGCGCGGTACTACTACTTGCAACCAAGCGGTACTGCCGCACGGCTGTGCGGTACTACAGTACTGACCCACGGTACTGCCGCAACCCCAGCAACAGAAAAGATAAACAGACGCGCATGAGCTGGGGGCGGTACTTCCGCACGCGCGGTACTACCGCGCCCCCCATGCGGTACTACCGCGAGGCAAAAATCCCAGCCAGGAGGGAAGGGAAACTTCCGTGCCTACTTCCGCAAAGAAACGGAAGTAGCAAAAACCCGACACAGTAGTACTGCCGAGGGGCGGTACTACTGCCTGACTGCATAGCGCGGTACTACCGCTCGGTGAAAGCGGTACTACCGTGGGCACCTGCGGTACTACCGCGCCACCGAGTGGTACTACCGCGGATGCCTACGGTACTACCGTTGTCCTGGGAGCAGTACTACCGCAACCAACAACAGCAGCCAGACAAGGGAGGCAAGAAAACGGAGGAAGCTCCAAGGAAAAAGGAGGGGACAAGAAGGAGACGTGTACGTGATGATTCCACCCAAACCTTTCCAACGCGGACCCCCTCTTAATAGTACGGCTTCCCTACGACTCAAATCCACCAAAAAGAAACGTAGAAAAGATGTCATCTTCATCAGTCTTCGAGGGGCACCCAACCGTCTTGCGCCTAGCAATGAAGTGTCTGGAATACTCATGGCACACGATTAGTCCGCAAATGCGTTGTCATCAATCACCAAAACACTTAGGGATAAATATGCCCTTACAATCTCCCCCTTTTTGGTGGATTGATGACACTACGGGATTTGCACAAAGAAAATAATATTAAGTAAATGCAAACCCCTCCTCTCTATAATATAGACGGGCTCCCCCTAGATGTGTGCCACCTAGATGAGTGCTTTGGACTGCACGGCACACGAATACTAGGATCAAAACTCCCCCTATATTATAGAGACAAGGCATATCTATCACTAGACAAGATAGCACACACATAAGTTAACTACGATAGATAAAGTGCATATGTCTTACACCATATGTAGGAAAGGTCTCGAAAGCACAAACCAAACAAGAGCAACCAAGCACAAACGAGGTCCAAAAGACAAAGCAAATAAATGCACCAAGCACGACACAACGCAAATCCCTACACTCTCTCCCCCTTTGGCATCGAGACGCCAAAAAGGCAGAGGACACCTACACACACGGGGTGGCTCAGGTAGAGAAGTTGCCCCACTGCTCCTCGTGCTCCTTGTTAGACTCAGCGGCGGGGATAGTCTCCTCGAGGTCATCCTCTGAACTGGTCCACTTGTATCCCTGCTTTGACATCCAGGCAGCCTCAGGTGTGATGACGTCCTCAGACCCGCCAGACACATCCTCTCTAAAGAGCCTCATAACCTTCTTGTCACGGCAGCGACTCTCCTTGTCTGCCACATGAGCCCTGTACTGTCCCTTCGCCTGCATGCAGAAGAGAGTCTTCATCTTGTCCTTTAGCTTCTTGGCCCATGACGGCTCAGAGGAAGGAGTGGTGGACCTAGCAGCACGGTCCTCAGCAACATTCTCAGCAGCAGCAGCCGCCTCCTCACCAGCAGCCCTCCTAGCAGAAAAGGCCTCAGCAAGGGTAGTGGTGTTGGCCCAGTTGGGCTTGACGCGGAGGCTGATGGACTCATGGCGAATCCAGTCTGGAGCAACGAACTCATCACCCGGGTACATCTTCTCCCAAGTGGTGGAGAGCAGCAGAAATAGGTACGGTCCATAGATAGGTACCTTGCGAGTGAGCACCGCAAACCGAAGGTCACACCACATGATGTGTGAGACATCAAGTGGCTGAGTCTGAGAAGAACGTGCCTCTGCACACAGGAGCAACATGTCGACTAGATATGCATGGACCTTGTCCTTGTCGCCAATGCGTGGGAACAGAGTGTTGCGGAAGATGCGATGCATGATATCCAGAAAGGAGTTTAACACCCAAGTTGACTTGCCATTTGGGAGCACCTTCTCAACAAGGAAAGGCTGAAGCAGGTTCTTGTTGGCAGACTCAGAGTTGGCATGGGGGCGAACACCGACGGGGGTGTGAAGCCCGTCATCAGGAATGTGCAGCAGATCCATGAACTCTTTCCATGTAGAAGACAGCTGACGGCCATTGGTCATCCGGGTCATCCTCCGCTCCTCCCCGGGATGAAAGTACACTAAGGCAAAGAACTGACATATGAGCTCAGGGTCATAGTCATGGTGAAAAGAGGTCACCGGCTCAATAGCAAACTGCTCCACCAAGTCCAGAGCCTCTCCAAAATAGTCACGAAACTTGTCCTTCCGCATGTGATGCATGTCTATCCACTTGACCTCCACGAAGGTATTCTGCTTGCTCTTGATCACATCCAGATAGATGAGAACATGTTGCTTGTTCCAGAACATCTCAGTGCCTCTGAGCACAGCCTGAGGAGTCACATAGGGATTGACCCTCCGGCGTTCGACATACTCAGAGACAGAAATCTCGTCCATGCCCTTAGCAGGTTCCTTTTGCTTGCTGGCAGTGGTCTTGACATTGCGCTTGGGGGCATTGGAGCCCTCTGGGGCTTCATCTTGGGGGTTGCGCAGACGCTTGGAGCCAGTGTCACGACTGGGATTGGAACGGTGAGAGCCACCACCTGAGACACAAAACGCAAAACACCCACAACAGCCAAGAGGGATTAATGCAAAGACCACAACAAAGCAAGTGAAACAAGCAGAAAGCACACATGATAAATGCCTAGAGAGAGATTTGATCCCTACGGTAGTACTGCCAAGTGCTGCAAAGCTAAGATAGTAGTACTGCTCTTATGCACGGTAGTACCATGCAAGGTCATGGTAGTACCAGGTCTAGGAGCGGTAGTACGACCTTAGCGCCTCGGCTAGCGCGGTAGTACCGCGTCTGTAGAGCGGTAGTACCACACGAGCTAGCACGGTAGTACCGCACCTGACGGGCGGTAGTACCGCACATCAGACACGGTAGTACCGCACCGCGTCAGATCTGAACAGGTTCAAATCTGAAAAAAGCCCGCGAAACCACGGCGGTACTACGGTTGGACAAAGCTACCACAAGACAGCATATCAAGTATGATTCCTACGCATCACGACTCTCCTACATCCTACTCTTGCATAGATTTGGCCTAAAATCTCAAGAACAACAAGTTTCTCCCCAAAAACCTAGAAGCAAGAGAATAGCCAAGAAAAAGAGGGATTTGGGGAAAAACCTTGGTCCATGGCAAGAGGAAGTGGTGGGGAACGATCCCACCGGCCGGAATCCGAGGAGAGTGGCCGGAGACGGAGATCCGGCGAGGGCCTCCGGCGCCATTCTTGAGCGAGAGAGAGAGACGTGGGGAGAGAGACAAATGAATGGGTATGGGGAGTTGGAACTCCCCTGCCCGAGTCATAACCCCCACGCTCCCTCGACGGCGCGGTAGTACTGTGCCCCGATGCGGTAATACCGCCCGGCGCGGTACTTCCGAAGTACCGCACCTGAGCGGTAGTACTGTGCTGTGGTGCGGTAGTACCATGCCTCCCAAAGCGGTAGTACCGTGGCCAGACGCAGTAGTACCATGAGCTTAAGAAGATGCACGTTTCGAGCACACGAAAAACTGGATCTTTGCACAAACACTCCGAGCCAACACGACACCACAAGACCATGCAACGCACAAAGCCAGAAAGGCACACGACAAACGAAACAACCACGAGAAACCACCTCTCCAAAGAGAGGGCGGTGGCCGTAGCTACCTATGTTTGAGTCAATTGGTATGGCACCACGAAGAATTATCCTTGGGTCCACGACCAAAACTCGTCTTTGAAACACAAGTACCATCAAACATGGCTAATGTGAAAGACTTGATCGATTTATGCATAGTGGGGGGAGGGAGAGTTCATTGAGAGAACATCACTCCCGCTATGTCCATGCCTACATCTAAATAGGACAACACGTTGAGTATGGTGGGGTGTGCAAGGGTTTAAGCAACATTGCTCGAATCAATGATATTTAGCTCATGCCTTAACTCGCGAAATCTTGCTTCATCCAAGGGATTTGTGAAGATATCTGCAAGGTTATCATGAGTGTTGACATAGTTGAGCTCGATCTCTCCTCGCCTAATGTGATCCCGGATGAAGTGATACCGAATCTCAATATGCTTCGTCTTGAAGTGTTGCACCGGGTTGAGAGAGATCTTGATGGCACTTTCATTGTCACACCAAAGAGGCACTTTGTCACAAATGACACCATAATCCTTTAAAGTTTGCCTCATCCATAAGAGTTGTGCACAACAACTACCGACCGCCACATACTCCGCTTCGGTGGACGAGAGAGACACACAACTTTGCTTTTTGGAAGACCAACTTACCAAAGAACAACCAAGAAATTGGCACCCTCCGGAAGTGGACTTCCTATCCACTTTGTCTCCCGCCTAATCGGAATCCAAATACCCTACAAGCTTGAAGTTTGCTCCTCTTGGGTACCATAGGCCAAAGTTTGGGGTATGAGCCAAATATCGAAAGATTTGTTTGACCGCCACATAGTGACTTTCCTTAGGTGCAGCTTGAAAACATGCACAAATTCCCACACTCAACATGATATCCGGTCTAGATGCACAAAGGTAAAGCAAGGAACCTATCATGGAGCGATATACCTTTTGATCCACCGCTTTACCATTGGGATCTATGTCAAGTTGGCACTTGGTGGGCATGGGAGTGGAAGCCGGCTTGACATCACTTAGCTTGAATCTCTTGAGAATGTCTTGAGTATATTTCGCTTGATTGATGAAGGTTCCTTCTCTTCTTTGCTTCACTTCGAATCCTAGAAAGAACTTCAACTCTCCCATGGAAGACATCTCGAACTTTGAGGTCATGAGAACGGCAAATTCCTCATTGAAAGCTTTGTTAGGGGAACCAAAGATAATATCATCAACATATAATTGGCACACAAACAACTCCCCTTTGACCTTCTTAGTAAAAAGAGTGGGGTCGATTAGCCCAACTTCGAAACCACGGTCTTGTAACAACTCGGTAAGGTGGTCATACCACGCACGTGGGGCTTGTTTAAGGCCATAGAGTGCCTTATCGAGTTGATACACATGATCGGGAAAGTAGGGATCCTCGAACCCGGGGGGTTGCTTGACATACACCAATTCATTAATGGGACCATTAAGAAAAGCACTCTTCACATCCATTTGTTGTAACTTAAAGTTATGATGAGAAGCATAGGCAATCAACATGCGAATAGATTCAAGACGAGCAACGGGAGCAAAGTTTCACCGTAGTCGATACCCTCGACTTGGGAGTAGCCTTGTGCTACTAAACGAGCCTTGTTGCGAATGATAATCCCATGGGCATCTTGCTTGTTTTTAAATATCCACTTAGTTCCGATGACATTGTGGTTCCCCGTCGGTCTTGGCACCAATCTCCACACTTTGTTGCGCTCGAAGTTGTTGAGTTCTTCATGCATGGCATTGAGCCAATACGGATCTTCTAGCGCCTCATAGACCTTGTGGGGTTCCACACAAGAGACAAACACATGATGCTCACAATAATTTGCTAATTGTCTACGAGTGCTTACCCCCTTTCGTAAGCTTCCAAGCACATTGGTCATGAGATGATCCTTGGTGGAGAGCTTGGAAGCAACCTTGGCGGCACGACGCTCTAATTCCTCCTCGGAGATGAGATGAGGAGTGGTCACTTGATCATCTTGAGCGTCGTCTTGAGCTTCTTCTTGTTCTTGAACTTGCTCGGAGGAGAGAACTTGACCTTGGGCATCACTAGATGTGTCAACACCGTCTTGAGCGTGATCTTGCCCTTGGTCATGTTCTTGAGGATGAGGGCCTTCATGTTGTTCTTCGGAAGCGTGTGGGACTTGGGTTGGTGATGGCTCTGCTTGAGTGGAGCTTTGTCCTTCTCCTTCGGCCACAAGGGGTTCCTCAATGGGTAGGATAAAGCCAACACCCATTCTTCTTATGGCTTGGGGAGGAATTTCATCACCTACATCACAAGTGCCACTTTGCTCCACTTGGGAGCCGTTATTCTCATCATACTCCACGTTACACGTCTCCTCAATAAGTCCCGTGGATTTATTGAGTACACGGTAAGCATGAGAGTTTGTAGCATAACCAACAAATATGCCCTCATAAGCTCTAGCCTCAAATTTAGACAACCGAACACCTTTCTTGAGAATGAAACACTTACACCCAAACACCCAGAAGTACTTGAGGTTGGGCTTGTTACCGGTGAGTATCTCATATGGAGTCTTGTTCAAGCCCTTGCGGAGGTAGAGCCGATTGGATGCATGACACGCGGTGTTGATGGCTTCGGCCCAAAAGTTGTACGGAGACTTGAACTCCGCCATCATGGTCCTTGCTGCATCCATCAATGTCCGGTTCTTCCTCTCCGCAACACCGTTTTGTTGAGGGGTGTAAGGTGCGGAATATTGATGCTTGATCCCCTCATCACTAAGAAACTCATCCAAGGTGTAGTTCTTGAACTTGGTCCCATTGTCACTTCTTATTGTCAAGATCTTTGCATTGTACTGATGTTGTGCTTCATTTGCAAAGTCGATGACGGTTTGTTGGGTCTCGCTCTTCCTCTTGAAGAAATACACCCACGTGTACCTTGACTAATCATCCACAATCACCAAGCAATACTTCCTACCTCCAAGACTATCGAAGGATGGAGGCCCAAAGAGATCCATGTGAAGGAGCTCCAAAGGCCTCTTTGAATAAATGATAGTCGTGGGAGGGTGAGCCTTCTCATGTAGCTTTCCTTCGATACAAGCACTACAAGCACGATCTTTAGCAAAACTAACATTTGTTACTCCACGGACATGGTCCCTTTTGAGGAGACTTTGCAAAGATCTCATATTGACATGGGCTAAACGGCGATGCCAAAGCCATCCCACATCAACTTTAGCCATTAGGCACGTCGCGGTCTTAGTGGGTCGCTCCGAAAAGTTAATCACATATAGACCGTTCTCGACATGCCGAACAAAGGCTACTTTAAGAGTCTTGCTCCACAAGAGGGCCACGGTATCGATATCAAAGAAAGTGGCAAAGCCCATGATTGCAAGTTGACAAACAGAAAGTAAATTGTATGCAAGGGACTCAACAAGCATGACCTTCTCGATCGTGAGATCATGAGAGATGACCACCTTGCCAAGTCCCAATACCTTAGAAGATGAGGCGTCACCCCACTCGACATTGGTGGGCATAGATGGGACCTTGTGCACGTCCACCACCAAGTCCTTGCTTCCGGTCATATGATTTGTAGCTCCGCTATCGAGCAACCATGATCCCCCACCAGAAGCAAACACCTACAAGAGATCAATGCTTGGTTTTAGGTGCCCATTTTGTAATGGGTCCTTTGATGTTAGTAACAAGGGTCTTTGGAACCCAAATAGACCATTCAATGTACTCATGAAGAGAACCAACAAATTTGGCATAAACATGCCCATCACTAGCACGGCATAACACATAAGAAGGATTAAAATCGCCGTCTTTGATGGGAGGGGTGGCATTTCCCTTCTTGACATTGCCGCCCTTTGCAATGTTCTTCTTCTTCTCCTCAGAGGCACTCTCTCCCTCCTTCACAAAGGTTTGCATGAGAGGAGGAGGTCTTTTGGTCTTGTCATTCTTCTTCTTGTTCTTGGAGTCGGGCACATACCCAACCCCTTCCTTGGCCACAACTCCCTTTTGGTTGATCAAGAGATCGTTGAGGTTCTTCTTTCCTTGTATGCAAGTCGCAAGACCTCTTTCAAGTTGCCCCTTTAGCTTAGCATTCTCCTCAACGAGATGCACATGCTCACAACACAGGTTAGTAGCATTTGCATTATCAATTAACATCATACGAGGGAAAGTGGCCTTTTCCTTGGTTAGCTTTACTTGAAGTTTATCATGCGACTCTTCGAGGCTAGCATGAGCACCCTTCAAGACCTTGTGAGCCTTGTCAAGTAGATCAAACTCCTCTTTGAGTCTAGCAAAATCAACCTCAAGTTTGGCCTTCTCGGAGTTTAGCACATGAGAAGCAATGAGGACATGATCATAATCTTTCTTTAACTTAGCATGATCAATGTTGTGTGACTCCTTAAGAGCCAAACGAAGACCACACTCTTCCTCAAGAGCATTGGAAAGATCCGAAATCTCATCGGCATAGTCACGACTATGCCCTTCCATCTTAGTGATGGTGTTTTCGTGAGCCTCGATCATGTCATTGGCTTCACCAAGTTGTTCCAAGAGAGCAACAAAGTGCTTCTTGGATTTTCCCTTGAGTTTGCCCATAAAGGCCTCAAACTCATTAGCCTCCACATTATCTTCCTCAAGTTCATTAATGCTATCCGTCGGAGAAGGATGATTAATGATGGTAGTTTTGATGTTGGGGGTTACCTTGTTGGTGGCTTTAGCCATGAGGCACTTGGCGGTGATGCTCTCATTGGGTGAGTCGAAGAGAGACACCCATGGAGTCGTCGCAATGGCAATGGAGGCCATGGAAACCGACTCATCACTTTCATCATCGTCATCATCCTCATTGTACTCTTCTTGTACCACCAATGCCTTGGGAGGAGTCTTCTTGGTGAAGTTGCTCTTGTTGGGGAACGACTTGGCCTTGTCCTTTCGGATGAGCTTGCCACCATTGTCTTCCCTCTTCTCATACAGGCATTCCGCAATAAAATGACTCACGTTGCCACAATTGTAGCAAGTCCTAACATGTTGCTTGCTCTTCGTGCCACTTGAGTTGTTTTTGCTAAAGTTTGGCCTCGAGTTTTTCTTGCTCCAAAATTGCCTTGAAGCAAGTGCCATGTGTTCATGATATGCATACTTCGTATCTTCGGGGTTGCTCTCCTCTTCGTCCTCTTCTTCTTCTTCAATGGTGAGCTTGGCCTTCAACGCAAGGTTAGGCTTCTTTGCCCTTTGAGAACGAAGCACCGCATTATCGGCGGTCTTGTCCAAAATTTTCATGGCCACAAACTCATCCAACACTTCGCTTGAGGACAAAGTGTGGAAGTCCGGTCTTTGACGAATGATGGAGGACATGGCCTTATGATAGGGCATCATTGCCTTGAGGAATTTGTGCTTGGTCCAATTGTCATCCGTGTCCTTGCTCCCGTGATCTCGTAGTGAGACCGCGAGTTTGGTTACTCTCCGATAAAGCTCACGAGGTTCTTCATCTTCTTTCATTGCAAACTCATCGGCCTCATCTTGCACCACTTCATAGTTGGAGCGTTGAATGCTTGCGCTTCCCCGGTAGAGAGAGACAACATAATGCCATGCATCTTTGGCCAAGGCGAAGGGACGAAGATGAGGTAGGTCTTCGGGTGGAATTGCATCTTGAATGATGAAGAGAGCATTCTCATTGAATTGATTGTCCATGGCTTCTCGAGGAGTGAAGTTGCTTGGATCATGTGGATAGAAACCTTCTTCAATGATTCTCCAAAGGTTAGTGTTCACATGATTTAAATGACGTTTAAAGCGGTAAACCCAAGAATCAAAGTCCTCATTTTTCACAATCTTAGGGGGAGGACCGGCATGATTCAAATGAGTGGAAGGAACCGGTCCACCATAAACAAGTGGTGGTTCCACAAGGGCAAAGATGTCGGTGCCATTCTTACCACTAGAAGAAGGAGCCTTTTCACTACTAGCTTCCCCCCTTTCGGGGATAGCATCCGTCACCTTGTTGGCGGGGTCACCCACTTTTAACGGTGCGGTGGATAGTTTAAGCCCCTCAAGAAATTTAGTAAACATGCTTTCAACTTTGGTCGTCATGGAGGTTTTCAATGTCTCCAAGGCCACATTGAACTCCTCACGAGAGACCGAGGTTCCCCCATCGCCCGTAGACGAGATCGGATTCACACCGGAGTGTTCCTCCACACCGTCTACGGTATCAACCGTACTCTTTGAAGGGTAAAGTCCTTAATAAAGAGACGACGCTCTGATACCAATTGAAAGGATCGATATGGTTGAATAGAGGGGGTGAATAGGCAACTAACAATTTTTAGCTTTTCTTTAGCAATTTAAACTTTGCATCAAAGTAGGTTGTCTAGATATGCAACTAGGTGAGCAACCTATATGATGCAACAAGGATAGGAACACAAGCAAGCAAGATATATGAAACAAATAAGCTTGCACAAGTAAAGGCACGAGATAACCAAAAGTGGAGACGGTGGAGACGAGGATGTGTTGCCGAAGTTCCTTCCCTTTGAGAGGAAGTACGTCTTCGTTGGAGCGGTGTGGAGGCACAATGCTCCCCAAGAAGCCACTAGGGCCACCATAATCTCCTCACGCCCTCACACAATGCGAGATGCCGTGATTCCACTATTGGTGCCCTTGGAGGCGGCGACCGAATCTTTACAAACTAGGTTGGGCAATCTCCACAACTCAATTGGAGGCTCCCAACGACACCACGAAGCTTCACCATAATGGACTATGGCTTCGCGGTGACCTCAACCGTCTAGGATGCTCAAACACCCAAGAGTAACAAGATCCGCAAGGGATTAGTGGGGGGAATCAAATATCTCTTGGTGGAAGTGTAGATCGGGGCCTTCTCAACCACTCCCGAGCAAATCAACAAGTTTGGTCGGCTAGGGAGTGAGATCGGGCGAAAATGGAGCTTGGAGCAATAATGGAGCTTAGGGGTGGAAGAGGTAAGTCAACGGGGAAGAAGGGGACCCCTTATATAGTGTGGGAACAGGATCCAACCGTTACCCACCAACCAGCCCGCGGCCAGCGGTACTACCGCGCCTGGCCAGCGGTACTACCGCAAGGCCGCGCGGTACTACTACTTGCAACCAAGCGGTACTACCGCACGGCTGTGCGGTACTACCATACCGACCCACGGTACTGCCGCAACCCTAGCAACAGAAAAGATAAACAGACGCGCAGGAGCTGGGGGCGGTACTTCCGCACGCGCGGTACTACCGCGCCCCCCATGCGGTACTACCGCGAGGCAAAAATCCCAGCCAGGGGGGAAGGGAAACTTCCGTGCCTACTTCCGCAAAGAAACGGAAGTAGAAAAAACCCGACACAGTAGTACTGCCGAGGGGTAGTACTACTGCCTGACTGCATAGCGCGGTACTACCGCTCGGCGAAAGTGGTACTACCGTGGGCACCTGCGGTACTACCGCGCCACCGCGCGGTACTACCGCGAATGCATACGGTACTACCGTTGTGCTGGGAGCAGTACTACCGCAACCAACAACAGCAGCCAGACAAGGGAGGCAAGAAAACGGAGGAAGCTCCAAGGAAAAAGGAGGGGACAAGAAGGAGACGTGTATGTGATGATTCCACCCAAACCTTTCCAACGCGGACCCCCTCTTAATAGTACGGCTTTCCTACAACTCAAATCCACCAAAAAGAAACGTAGAAAAGATGTCATCTTCATCAGTCTTCGAGGGGCACCCAACCGTCTTGTGCCTAGCGATGAAGTGTCTCGAATACTCATGGCACACGATTAGCCGCAAATGCATTGTCATCAATCACCAAAACACTTAGGGATAAATATGCCCTTACAACCATGATCTCCATCATCTTGATCTTTATCAACATGTCTTCACATGGTCGTCTCGCCAACTATAGCTTTTGCAACTATTGCTATCACATAGCGATAAGGTAAAGCAATTATATGGCGCTTGCATCTTATGCAATAAAGAGACAACCATAAGGCTCCTGCCAGTTGCCGATAACTTTAACAAAACATGATCATCTCATACAACAATTTATATCTCATCACGTCTTGACCATATCACATCACAACATGCCCTGCAAAAACAAGTTAGACGTCCTCTACTTTGTTGTTGCAAGTTTTACGTGGCTACTACGGGCTGAGCAAGAACCGTCCTTACCTACGCATCAAAAACCACAATGTGGTATAGTGATTGCTTTTTGATCTTTAGAAAGAACCATGTTCATTGAATCCGATTCAACTAAAGTTGGAGAAACTGACACCCACCATCCACTTGTGTGCGAAGCACGTCGGTAGAACCAGTCTCGTGTAAGCATACGCGTAATGTCGGTCTAAGCCACTTCATCCAACCATACCGTTGAATCAAGAATCAACTAGTGACAGCAAGCAATATGTATATACCCATGCCCACAACTCCTTTGTGTTCTACTCGTGCATATGACATCTATGCATAGACCTGGCTCTGATGCCACTGTTGAGGAACGCGGTATTTCAAAAAAATTCCTACGATCACGCAAGATCTATCTAGGAGATGCATAGCAACAAGAAGGGAAGAGTATGTCTACGTACCCTCGTAGACCAAAAGCGGAAGCATTTAGTAACGCAGTTGATGTAGTCGAACGTCTTTGCGATCCAACCGATCCAAGTACCTAACATACGGCACCTCCGCGTTCAACACACATTCAGCTCGATGACGTCCCTCGGGGTCTTCATCTAGTTGAGGCCGAAGGAGAGTTCCGTCGGCACAATGGCATGGCGACGGTGATGATGAAGTTACCGACGCAGGGCTTCGCCTAAGCACTACGACGATATGACCAAGGTGTGTAACTGTGGAGGGGGGCACCGCACACGGCTAAGACAAATCTTGTGTGTCTATGGGGTGCCCCTGGCCACGTATATAAAGGAGGGGGGAAGAGGTGGCCGGACCTAAGGGGGCGCGCCAGGTGTGGGGAATCCTACTAGGACTCCCTAGTCCAAGTAGGATTCCCCTCCCCTTTCCTATTCAGAGTAGGAGAGAAGGACAGAGAGGGAAAGGGAGAAGGAAAGGGGGGCCGCGCCCCCACCCCTTGTCCAATTCGGTTTGGGCACAGGGGAGGCGCTCGCCACCTCTTGGCCCTTCTCGCCTCTCTCCATTAAAGCACAATAAGGCCCATTACTTCTTCCGGTGAATTCCCGTAACTCCCCGGTACTCCGAAAAATACCTGAATCACTCGGAACCTCCCGATGTCCGAATATAGCCTTTCAATATATCGATCTTTACACGTCAGCCATTTCGAGACTCCTCGTCCTGTCTGTGATCTCATCCAGGACTCCGAATAACCTTCGCTACATCAAATCACATAACTCATAATACCAATCGTCATCGAACGTTACGCGTGCGGACCCTATGGGTTCGAGAACTATGTAGACATGGTCGAGACACATCTCCGATCAATAACCAATAGCGCAACCTAGATGCTCATATTGGCTCCTACATATTCTACGAAGATCTTTATCGGTCAAACCGCATACCAACATATGTTGCTCCCTTTGTCATCGGTATGTTACTTGCCCGAGATTCGATCGTCGGTATCCTCATACCTAGTTCAATCTCGTTATTGGCAAGTCTCTTTACTCGTTCTATAATGCATCATCCCGTGGCTAACTCATTAGTCACATTGCTTGCAAGGCTTATAGTGACGTGCATTACCGAGAGGGCCCTAGATACATCTCTAACAATTGGAGTGACAAATCCTAATCTCGATCTATGCCAACTCAACAAACACCATTGGAGATACCTGTAGAGCATCTTTATAATCACCCAGTTACGTTGTGACGTTTGATAGCACACTAAGTCTTCCTCCAGTATTCGGGAGTTGCATAATCTCATAGTCATAGGAACATGTATAAGTCATGAAGAAAGCAATAGCAATAAATTAAATGATCATAGTGCTAAGCTAGCGGATGGGTCTAGTCCATCACATCATTCTCTAATGATGTGATCCCGTTCATCAAATGATAACACATGCCCATGGCTAGGAAACTTAACCATCTTTGATTAACGAGCTAGTCAAGTAGAGGCATACTAGGGACACTATGTTTGTCTATGTATTCACACATGTATTAAGTTTCCGGTTAATATAATTCTAGCATGAATAATAAACATTTATCATGATATAAGGAAATAAATAATAACTTTATTATTGCCTCTAGGGCATATTTCCTTCACGTCTCATCAGCGCGGAGCAGCGAGGGGGCCGGCGCCGGGTCGGTGGTCATGGGGGGGCATGGAACGGCGGCCCGTCGAGGCCAGCGTAAGGACCGACAGAGCTGGAGGACCCGCCGTACTGCAGGGTTGGTGTCGGCGGCAACTGGACGTGCGACGGCCCTGAAGCCATCATGTAGACTGGCTGCGACGACCCGACCAACCAGGCCGGTACGGTGACAGCGAGGGCGGGAACCGGACCTGGTGGATCGGGACCCCCGCCGGCGCGGACAGGGCCAGCCCGGAGTTGACGGGCGACGGCGGCGGCAGCTGCTGCAGCGGTCCCTCGGACGTGGCAGAGGACGCCAGGGGCGGCGGCTTCCACGGCGGCCACAGCGTCGCATTGGCGGCGATGGGCGGCGCAGCCGGGTGTGGCCCGTAGGACCCGACCAGGAACAGGCGGATCCCCTAGACCGCCTGGGTTAGGTCTCGCAGCGCCCCGGACACCTCCTCCGGGGTGAGGACGATGGTGGCGGGCGCGGCAGAGGACCCCGGCGCGGGCAGGAGCGGGGTGACGACAGTGGTCGTCGCCGCAGGCAACGAGGTGACCGGCAGCAGGAGAGACGGGGTGGGCTGCGGTGTAGACATGATCGAATCGAAGCTAGCTGATACCAAACTGGTAGGAGCTAGGGTCCTACCTGGCCTGGACTGTAGGTTGTAGGGGTGAGAGGCTGGTTGTCGAGGAGGAGGGCGCGCCGGCGATGCGCCGGCACCATAGTCGTGCGGGAGGAGGCGGCGGCTGAGAGGGAGAGGCGGCTAGGGTTTAGGGTTCTGCCTCCTAAGGGGAGCCGGGCAATAGTAATGACTTATTGCTTAATTCCAAAAGGTTTTTTTTAGAGTGCGCAATCGCGTATCTTAGCTTTATAGAAGGTAGGTATCCTTACATCTGTTTATATAATCCTCGCTTGTTAATAAAAATAAAATAAGTTGGGCTAAGCCCCTAACTAGACGCGCCTAATGGGCCTCCTCCGGCTATAAGTGACGCCAATCATAACAATAAATTTATAAGATTTATATACATGGTCAAAAAAAAGATTTGTACATGGACTATTTGGTTCATGGGCATAAATTCGACAGTTTAAAACAAGAGGAAAAAACAAAACATTTTTGTGGGGACAAACTATATAATTCATTGAAATAAGACAAATGATGCTGAACTAGAAAACATGACGTGAATTTCAAACAACGACGGCGAGGGCGTGAATGGTATATCGTCGGTTAAAAAAGAGAGAGAAAAAACTCTGGTTTGTGGAATGGTGCAACTCCGTGGTGCGAGTGGATCCACGAGTTACCAGTATCTTGAGACATGCGCCTGAGCGCGAACGACAATCGTCCGTACATGCTGGACACTGAGGGTCGTTACTTTTCCCGCCTGCTGAGTAGTGGCCCGATGCTCTCCATCATGTACCTAACCATCACACTAACAGAAATGGGCAAGCAGACAGATAATGCACTGCAGGGTGACATGAAGTGTTGCATGCATATATATGGGCGACGCATGTGATGATGCTTGCTGCACCAGGTAACTGCTAATAATCCATTAACCGGGCGACTGCACTTGTGACACTCCTCCTGGTGCATAACTTATCTGGCAAAATGCTTGTGCTAGCTTTTGAATTATACTATCGGAGGTAAACACTGGTTGTAGAAAAAAAACAATTTCTTCTAGTTGTTGATGTGTCTTCTACTGTACTACTCCCTCCATCCGAAAATAAATGTGTCAATCTTAATACAACTTTATACGAAAGTTAGTACAAAGTTAAATACTTATTTTAGGATGGAGGGAGTACTCCCTCCATTCCACAATGTAGTGCTTCCTCTATCTACGTGCTTCAACTTTGACCGTAAATTTAACTATCAAGACCGATTGTGGCGGGAGCAAAAATTATATCAGTGAATTCATATTCGAAAGAAGTTTTTAATTATATAATTTTTTCTTCCATCGCAGTTGGTCTTGTTGGTTAAATTAACGGTCAAAATTGGACCTTGGGAAGCGCGGGCGCACTATATTTTGGAATGGAGGGAGTATATATTAACATGCCATGGCATCATGAACCAATCTCTGATTGGATGATTAGAGGGACAATGATATCCCAGCACATCAGGGTTCAAGTCCTGAAGCTTGCATTATTCGTAGATTTATTTTAGGATTTTCGGCGATGCACTTCCAATGCAAGGAGACGTTTCGTCAATGACGAGACGTCTACGGTAACTTTATAAATCTCAAGATGATATGCCGGCTCAATCTCTCGAAGGTGCTCATAGCGGTAGGGTGTGAGTATATTCGCGTATGTACGAGCGCTTGCCTATGTACTGTGTTAAAAAAACAGAAATGTTAACGCCCATACGTGTGGGCGTTTGCATCTCGCCCACACGCGTGGATCCGCGTCCGTTCGTGAGCGCACGAATCTTAGCATGTTTTTAGTACCACGTAGGACTGGCCTGGTGTGTGGGCGTTCAGCCGGTCGCCCACACGGCCATTTCACCACACAGGAGGGGTTGGTGTGTGGGCGTTCAGCAGTTCGCCCACACGCCACTTTGCACGCACACACAAGGGCTAGTGTGTGGGCATTTGGCATCTTGCCGACACGCCCTTCTCCTCTCCCACACCCAAGCTGCTAGTTGCCATGTGTTTTTGCACTGCACATGGCAACTGCCCCTAGTGTGCTTTTATAAGCAGGTGGCAACTCTCTTTTTTTACCCGAGTTTGCCATGTGTTTTGCAGGGTACACGGCAACTTCCTAGTGTGCACGTAAGCAGATGGCAACTCTCTTTTACCGAGTTGCCATATATTTTTGCATGGTACATGGCAACTGCCCTAACGTGCATGTACATGGCAACTGCCCTAACGTGCACGTAAGCAGATGGCAACTCTTCCTTTTTACATGGCAACTGCCCTAGCATGCTTGTGAGCACATGGCAACTCTCTCAACTGTCTAGTGTTAGTATGTGGCAACTCCTAAAGTTATGAAATCATAGCAACTACATTAGATCAGACCATACATGGCAACTGCAGTTGAGCAACCATGGCAACTGCAGTTGAGCAACCATGGCAACTGCAGTTGTCCGAC
Organism: Triticum dicoccoides; assembly: GCF_002162155.2. Taxonomy (NCBI): domain Eukaryota; kingdom Viridiplantae; phylum Streptophyta; class Magnoliopsida; order Poales; family Poaceae; genus Triticum; species Triticum dicoccoides. Next base: position 330,610,095 of record NC_041380.1, on the reverse strand, counting down.
ATGGCAACCGTAGTTCAGCGACATGGCAACTGCAATTAAACGAACATGGACGAGGGTCTGGACCATGGCAACTGCGGGCGCGCGGTGACCGTCATGCGTGGCGTGCGGGACCAGGAGGTACGAGGCCTGACATACGGACGTATGGGCGTTATCAACTTCGCCCACACGCACACGTGTGAGAGGGATCGGGAGGGGGAAAAAAGCGTGTGGGCGCTAATTGTTTTGCTCACACGTAGGTGTGTGGCCTGTTCCTCTTATACACCACACAAAATGTGTGGGCGGACTCCCTAACGCCCACACGTGTGGCACTTATCGGCATCCTAAAAAAACACGCCATAGCATCTCATTATCATCCTTTCTTTCTTTTTATTTATGGGTTGAAATGAAATCCCAAAACTTGTTTACATTCATTTTAGGAAGAAAAAAAGGTGAAATAAAATATCCTGTGTAGCACCGGGGTGTTGACCTAGCGAAGTTTCTTGAGGTTTTTCAGTACTGTCCCACTCTCAGGTAACAGCGTCTCGTGAAGCGCGGAGTCACCGCACATGCTGCCGAGCATGAGAATTCATGCACTGTGCCTTTCTTCCATCTTTCTCTTTTTTTACCCTTTTACCCTGTACATGACGCATCATTTACCGCGACAGAATTTTGTAGTACTACTAAAAACCTACTCTACTCTCACACACCAAAAGAATCTTCTGCAGCCGGCCGCTCTGCATCTACAGCTGCATGCGAGGGACTTTTTTTTCTGACGAGCTTGCCTTTGTCATGCACAACTGCTTAGTCTGTGTGTGCACCCTTCCAAAAAAAACTTCTCAGTGTGTGCGTACTGGCGTGCTGCGGATAATTACTTACCAAAGCAGGTAGTAAGAAATTGTGTTTTTACTGGACTTTGAATGCCTCCGTGCAGTGCCTTTAACGTTGGATCGGCTAGCCTTTTCTTACCGCTGTAAAACTATGTGCATTGATGGATGTGTGTTACTACTACTACTCAAACTGTTTGTAGAAAAGGTAAACCTCATGAACAAACAACATTTGTTGGCATGCAATTTAATTGGTCCTCTCTAGCTGCTCACTGATGCATGAGTTCTTACTCTCTTTTTTTATGACAAGGTAAAAGATGCCGAGTAAATGCCAGTGGTGAAAAGAAGAAAAGGGCGCAAAACAAAAGGGTACAAGATTGCAGCGTGGGCTCCTCTGTGCATGCCAGAGCCCTAATTTCACACCCCCTTTTTTTTCCTGACCTTCCCATGTGCATCATTCAGCCTGCATGCAGCCAGAACAAAGTAGAGCCGGCCCTCCCTTCTCATGCCAATTGCCCAAGCCAAGGAAAGAGAGATGTTTTCCAAACCGAGTCCAACTCGTTTCTTCCCAGTAGTCAAAACATAAACTAAGAATTCTCACGTTGTTTAGAAAAATATAACGAAGTAAATAATACAGTAATTTTAAAAGGCAGTACTAGCAGTAGAAAAGGGATGCATGTGCGGTGCGCCCGTGGTGAGCGAGCGCCCGCAGCTGCAACCTCCACCTTCTCCCAACAATTAAACAGGAGGCATCAATCCCACAGCGCCCCTATCTTTCTAACTTTTTATGGCAGGGCACGCCACCCCACGCGCTTCAACCGTTTCTATACGGATCCCCAGCTGCTGCCGCCGCTGCCAGCCCTGACCCCAAACCAATTTTGTATGCTTGCCAAATGGATCAGTATTCTATCGACACCCTGGCGCTAACTCCGAGGCAGCCAAAAATAGGGCATCTCATCTCCACCACGTACGCCCAGGTACAATTTTGAAGCGCCACCCGGAGTGTATCAAGTGTGTGATTTGGTGAGGATTCTTCTCTAGAATGTGTTTCCTCCGCAATGTTAGAATTGGTCAAAGACATCCCTAATCCGAATACAAAATCATTTTGAAGCAAAAACATATTTCGAATAGGCGGCATTTTTGCTGAGTTCATAACTCCCTCCCGACAATTAAAGATGGTACTCATGGGTGTAATAAAAAAATTATATCACTCCATTGGTGACAATCCTTTTGGCCCAACGAAAAACTCTTCAAACAAAGACTTTTACCCTCGTAGCCTTCAAATATCTAGGTTATGTCTGTAGTCATGTATTGTTGTTATCGACCGGTCGTGCATGGTCTTTTTTCCGTTTTCTATTTTTTTATGACAAATGGTTGATACATAATAAAGTTGGTTGTGTGTGCATCCCAGTGATGCAGATGTAGGAGGTCACCTCCTTTTCCACACAAAAAACCCAACCTCGCCTCCAATCCTTTGTCTTTCTCCTCAAAATCCGTACATGCTTCTTAGAGTGGGCAAGCCGAACCAACAATCAAGGTTGCGTGCATCTTGATTCTATTGTGTGATTCTACAAGATCCAAATTAATTTGACTAGTGCTATGATTTTGTATAGCTTTGTTCTACGATTCTAACAAGTAGAATTTATCAGTTTACAATCCTAACAATTGTATTCCTATGATTTGTGATATTGCCAAAGAGTCAGCTTCAAAACCTCGGATTTTAACAACTTTGGCTGCGATGCTAAGTCCCGCAGGAGGGAGAATTGAGTTTACAGCGGTCGACAATGACACAAAAAGGGATGGACTTTTCAATATAGCAAAGAATTCCATTCCCGGCTCCTAGAAGACCATACACATACTTGTGACAAACCCACTGTTAGAAATCCGATGTGTGGTCAATTATCTTAGGACAGGTAATCACAGCACTACATCGGTATTTGTTAATGAGGGTTGGCAATCTTACCTACTCCCCAAGGGATGAAATGGACGCTCCTCCGCATGTAGTACTAAATCAACATCGCACAATCGCTTGATGATTTGTGTCTAACCTACTGGATCACATGACTCCAGTTGCAACGGTTGTCAAGAAAATAGCAGTGGAGCTCAAGATTAATAGTTCAAGTTCAATGTACACACGAAGGTTCATGGATGGCGGCTTCAAGACGGCGAGGTAATATTTGCAAAGTTGTTATATGGGTCGAATACGCGTGTGTACGTGTCGAGCAACAACCGGACATGTAATTAGTTAAGGGTTAGGTGTTTGATTCAAACACTTGTAGCTTGGGACGTTTATATACAAGTGACTAGACATAAGCTGATAGGCTAGACACATACACACACATATTTCATACATATTTCAACACCTACCAATGATCGAGTAAGAATGCTACCATCGATGGCATGGGTAGCTTCTCCTAGGGGTGGTAGTGGCCCTGGCCTCAATTGTCTTGGTGGCCGCAGCAGACTCAACGCCTTTTTGCCACATATTGTTCTTTTATATATCTTGCTACTGAACAACTTCTTTGTGTCTTGTAGCATAATTTGTGACTTGGCATTGGACTATGATGTCCGTTCTCTCTTTCCCTCGACCCCCTAAACGGGTGCGTTTTGCAATGTATTGAATTAGGTCAAACAAATCATTGAATCCTTCTTTTCACACCATTGATGGTTTGAGTAGAATTATTAATTTCATATTCTAATACCGGAATCCATAAATGTGATAGGAGCACAAGGCCGCTCATCTATTCCATAGATTGTAGAATAACAACGGAGTTATACTTAGGTGTTGATTATTAGCGCAAGACCGCTCATGTACATTGTTATTAGATGATTGTAATATCACAATCGTTTCTAGCTCGCTTACGGTACATATTTGTAGTTGTAGAAAAACTATTTGTGTGCCTCCTCTTGCTATTACATTTCATATAGCATGGTAATGTAGGTTGGCATGCATGTGAGGACTATACTACACCCCAAGGGTTCGTACTAACCATGGCATTGTAGTAATAATATTTGGAAGAGAGATCCTTATGGGATCTAAAACCAGAATAAGCTTACAATAATTTAGGCATCAGATCTAGAGTATAATCAGAGGTGAACATGTAACTTTATCCTGCATCTGCCTCTAGCCATTAAAATACAGAAAACACAGTAGGAATGCAGTGATGGAGTTCATATATACTCAGAAGAATGCTGGTGCAAGCACAGCAAGAATATAGGATATAGTATGTCACAAGTATACACTGTAATAGTTCAGTAAAAACAGTTGGTAAGAAGAAGAAAAGCTCGGTAATACATAATGGACAATTTGGGTAATTTCGAAAGAAAAAATATATAGAAGATAAAAAGGAAAAAAAATCCGCATATGCTCCAGCACCTTCTTCCTCATGGCCTGCAGGCCAGTACCGTCGATCCTTTTTCATTTTTCACCGTTCCATTGCAGCACGTACAGTACCACACTGTAGGGCAGTAGCCGTATGCACCAAATTGACGAAAGTAACAAGCACACGCTCTTCTCTTCATTTTAACCGCGCGCGAGCTGGATCGATCTTATTACCGGGGTTTTTTACCACCCCGATGTAGTAGTGATTAACCTCTCAGTGAAGCCCTCCGGCAAGAAGGGTTCTTATTAATCACCACGACAAATCAATAAATAACCAGACCACCATTTTTTTACTGTAACACTGTAATTAACACAGCAACGAATCAAGAAACGGATGCAGCCGCTAGCTGGACATGTAAAGGGAAGGTGTATATCGGAGTAGCAACGTCGACGACGATGCGCATGCATATGCATGCATGCAGGCGAATGATTCTGACATGGACATGTCGTCGTTGCTACGTGCATGTGCATATGAGGGGTGCTGGAGCTTGGTGGAGGAGGAGAGAGCTCTTGAGCTCTAGGTCTGGAGGTGCCGAGATATATGGACGGGGATGGAAGATGCGACAGGTAGGTAGATACAAATGGTACAAGAAAGAGAGAAAGAGAAGGTAGAAAGCCACCGATGGAATTGATTGGGGTATGGGGAGAGAGAGAGCTAGTCACCGGGGTGATGGATGGATCTACTGGACCATGCCCAGGAAAGATCCGGCTGTCGTCGTTGCCGCCGCCGGCGCGCTGGGAGCGGCAGCGCCAGGCGGGTTGCCGCCGCCGGACGAGGTGGCGTTCGGCCTGACAACGTTGTGGTGGTGCTGTTGATGCTGATTCTGATGTTGTTGCTGCCCCTGGAACTGGATCTTGTACTGCGTTTTGTTGCCGTCGAGGTCGTCCTCCTCGTCCTCGTCCTCGTAGTCGTCCTCGTCCTCGTCGTCCTCGTCCATGTTGTCGCTCTCGGCGCCGCCGCCGCCCGTACGGTTGTAGCTGTTGATCGCAGCCTGCTGCGCCGCCTGCGGCTGCGGCTGTGGCTGCCTCTGCTCCATCGTCGTCTCCTTCATGATGCCTTCTGGCTTTAAATGCGCAGTGTTATGCAATCAGCATTGGATCACGGAAGAAACGAACAGCAGGGTACCACATGTACGCGCCAAATGGCTATGGCCACATCCAGAATGCACATATTTTCTAGCTTAATTACCTTTTTCGCCGCCGCGTCTCCGCCTGCTTCGCCGAAGACGAACCTGCTGCCGCCGTTGCTCGCCGCCAGCCTTTGCGCTCCCCCGGAGACTCCTGCCGACGCGCCGCCGCCATTACCGTTGCCGTTCCCGGCGTTGCTGGCGTCGTTCTTGGCCACAGGTGGCTGCTGCGGAGCCGTCTGCGAGATCGGCGCCGCGACGGTGAACGCCTCGATGCGCTCCTGGGGAGCTGCATTGGCGTGCACTGCGGGCGGCGGCAAAGCCAGTGCGCCGCCGGCGCCGGAGGGGGAGCCGAGCGCCGCCTTGTTGCGGTAGAGCGCCTCGAGCTGGTGGAAGTAGGGGCACGTCTTGGAGTCCTCGGGCCGCTTCTTGTTGCTCTCCTTCACCTTCTTGAAGTACTTGTTGATGTTCTCCCACTTCTCCTTGCACCGCTTGGAGCTCCGGTTGTAGCCCATCCGCCGCATGCCGGCGGAGATCTCTTCCCAGAGCGGTCCCTTGGGCCCGGCCTCTTGGTACCTCATGTCCAGGTTGCTCCGCAGTTGGATCAGCGCGTGCACCTCCGCCTTGGGCCACCGCGACGATGTCGGTCCGCTGCCGCCACCGGACCCGTCGTAGCCCGACGAGTCGTGCGGCGCTTCCGAGGGCGCCACGACGATGTCCATGCAGCTTGAATTTACGGCCGGCGCTTGCTGCTGTAGCTGTGGCGTCGCTGGAGCCGGCGACTTGTGCGGCTGCGGCGTCACGGGCGGCATTGTTGGCGGCTTCTGCTGCCGTGGCGAGGGTTGAGGTTGAGGCGGCGAGTGCGTGGCAGGTGGCTGCGAAGACGGCGGTCGTGGATGAACTGGCGCGGCGGAGTATGCTATGGGCGTGGCGTGAGGCTGCGAAGGCGGCGGCGGTGGCATGAATGTAATGGCCTGTGCGGCGATGGACGGCATGGGGATGGTCTGCCCGGTGATCTTCTGTATGAAGGAGAGCACAGCGGCGTCGCGGGTAGCAGCCATGGCGCGCTCCTGCCCGAGGATCTCCTGCTCGCGCGCCAGGCGCGCCATCTCCTGCCTCCGCCACGCCTCCTCGCGGATCATGCGGTCCTGCTCCCGCTTCTCGATGGCCTCCAGGAACCGCTGCTGCATCGCCTCCTGACGCTCCATCACCTGCTTCATCAGCCCCTCGAAGAACCTCATCATCTTGCCGCTCCCGGCCTCGCCGCCAGAACCAGCCGCGGCGCCACCCTCCGACGTCCGCTTCCTCTTCCCTCGCTCGTCGGCGCCGCCGCCCATGTCGTCGGTGCCCTCGTCGTCCGAGTCGTCCTCGTCCGAGTACTCCTCCGTGTTGGACGTTGAGAAGCTCAAGTTGCCCACTACCACTGGCGTCGGCAGGCCAGCCGTGGCGGCGGCCGCGGCACCAACAGGCGGCGGCTCGGCGAGGGGCCGTAGAGCCGTGGGTCCCACTACCCCAGGCACCCCAACGGCTGTCGCCGGCGGCGGGGCCGATGCCATCGGAGCCGCCGTCACACTGGACGTGCTTTGCATCGCCTCGAGCTGCCGGAAGAAGCGGTACGTCTTGCCGTCGTTGCGGCCGGCGCGGCTGTCCTTGGTGCGCTTGTAGTACTTGTGAACGTTCTCGAACTTCTCCTTGCACTTCTTGGCGTTCCGCCTGTACCCCTCCTCGGCCAGCTTCCTGCCAACCACCACCAACACCAATCATCATGAGCATCAACAGCACAAAAGAAAAGAACCTCGTCAATGGAGCTCTACGCTACAACCACAATTGCAAACATACGAACTCACACATCATGCAAGTAAACCGTAACCCTCACACAAAAGCTGCATGCATGTACCGGTAGAATTTTACTCGATTTGGGCACCCAAATGCAAAAGATAAAGAAAGGCATATGCATACATGCAGCACTACTAGCAAGAATGGCAAATCCCAAGAAGAATGCAAAATAGATTAAATCGGGAATCAAAATCCAACTTTTGCTTGCAGAAATTCAGAGTGCCGGAGTAAAAGACAGCTTCTCTGGGATTGATGCCCCCGGATCTGAAGCTTACGGGAGTAGTAGTAGCTCTCATGTCGAAGAGATGGTTGGACAAAAAAAATCAGGGAAAGGTGGGGAAGGAGAGCGATATGATTTTAAAATGGAAAAAAAGTCACTGTGCTCGTGAAGCATAGTTAAGGCAAAAGTGTAAAAAGAAGTGTTTTTTAGCCGGTAATTAAACAGCCACGGCGGACGGAAATCACAGCACGCCGCCGCCGAGATTTCATGCGGCATTACGGCGACGACAATTTCCGGCCTCCAGGGACGGCGATGCCGGCGACGGCGTGCGCAATTGCCTGGCGGAGGTCAATTCGAGTGGGTTGTAATTTACCTGGAGACCTCTTCCCAGAGTGGGCCCTTGAGGGTGGCGTCCCGGAAGGCGGCGTCCATGTCCGACCGGATCTTGAGCAGCGCCAGGGTCTCCTGCCGCGGCCACCGGTTTCCTCCGGCGCCGCCGCCCAAGCCTTCCTCGCCGGCCGCGAGCGCCTCTTCGTCGAAGCCCACGGGGCCGGCACCTGCTAGCTCGTTGTTGAGCTGCTGCTGCGGCGTCGGCGGCCCAGGCGCCGGCGGGCGGCTGCTGATGGGCGAGGGCGCCTCGGCCATCGAGATCCGCTGCTGGCCGGTGCTCCTAGACGGCGAGAATGGCGGCATCTCTGGGGGATGCAGGCCGAACTGCTGGCCCGGGCCTCCACCCTGATGCTGCGGCTGCTGCTGCTGCTGCTGCATGCTAGTACACACTGGGTGCACGTCGCCGGCAAAGCGTTACCAGAGGCGCATAGGGAATGGAGGTGATGGAATGATCAGTACATGAGAGGGAGGTGAAAAAGATGGGAGGCCAGGACAGCCAGAAAGAGCACGGAGAGAGAAGGAGAGCGGGGGGAAAGGGAAAGAAACAGAGATGAGGTGGTGGTAGGCAGGTCAGGGACGAAGAAGAAGAAGAAGAAGAAGAAGAGGAGGAGGAATAGAGGAGCTCTAGTACAGGAAGGAAGCCTGGCACAAGAAAAATACCCTCTGCAAGGGAGAGAGGAGGGGGGAGAAGGGAGAGGAAAAAAGAATTAAGATACCTTCAGTAAGCCTGCAATAAATAATAGGGTGGATTGGAGGAGAGAGAGGGGACGAGAATATGATAGCTGTGAAGGAGAGAGAAAGAGGGAGGGGGGTTGAGAGAGAAGTGAAATGTTGAGTACAGCGAGAGGAGAGAGGGCTGTTTGTTGTGTGCAGACGACGATGAGGGGGATGATGTGGGAGATAAAACAAAGGAGATGCTGCGCTGTCAGGGTGGCTTTACCCCCCTCTGCTAGTTAAAAACCCAAAGGACGGGGGAGAGGGAGAGGAGTGCCTGCCGGACAATGGTAGTATGGTAGAGAGAGAGAAACATGTGAGCAGCATGGAGAGAGAGAGATGGGATGGGGGAGGCTTGTAATGAAAGGGAGGGGAGCACAAATACCCCTCTACAAAACTCCCCTACCTCGATCCCCATGGAGGAATATGTTGGATTCTGTGGTGATCTTAGGCATTTCCCTTCCCCATACAATATATCTACCTTAGTCATATGTTATCCGCCGGATTAACCATTTTTTACCAGTAACTTACCCTTGTACTATCATTTCCTCCAAGTACTATAGCTTCTGGCATCCTTTTCCAACACTGCAGTAGTATTGATCGCCCATCAAAACATTTCGATGAAGCTAATTTAAACGGCAGGGAAACAATTAATCGCAGCAAGATTTATTTTTAACCTTCAAAGCCAGAAAAAAAAAAGAGAGAGATAAGCATGAGAGAACAAAATTAGTTAGGAGAAACGGCAGAAAGAGAGAGATAAAAAGGAAGGACGAGGAGAGAGAGAGAAGGAGCAGACAAGACCACATTATAACAGCTGTGCCGTGGGCCCGCGCGGAGAGCGAAAGAGGTGCAGAACGTGCCTGGCGATTAACGCGGACCCCTCATCACCACTCGCCCAGGCGAAACCGACGCGGTGCACCGCACGCAGACGCCACTGAGCTGTGGGCCCGTGACCTTGCTTGGCCCATGTGTCATGCGTTTCGGTTGGAGAAGCCACGCGTGCCTGGAGAAGGCGGAGGAGTATAAAAATGGCCATACATTGGCATGTTGTGGGTTAATCCCTCCCTTTCCAGGTAATAAATGGCCATGTGGCCCTTTTTAATGATTAGGCAAAAAAAATCTGGGTGATTAATTAACTTAACCACCTGCATTATGCTTCCCCTGCTTAAGTTAATGTATGGGCAGGATGGCATTTCTTTTCACATGGAAATGCATCTTAGAAATATATTGGGGCAGGGAGTTCAAGTGGAGAATTGATACGGTCACAGACTGCTTGTACTACCGGAAAAAAGAAAATCATGTCAAGCATATACATATGTATTTACTCTTTACGTGAGATTTCACAATAAGGGTTGGAGTCGTGCACAAAAATACCATCCATGCATATATTTCACTCTATCTTTGAATTTAGCACATCAAAACGAACAAATGATAGTACCACCGATTTCAGTATTGAACCAAAAACATGATCAGTACGCGCCACCGATTTCAGTATACTAGCAATAACAGATGTGCAATGCACTAAAATATATTTGATCATATCTCAAAAACAGACACAGTGTATGTTCGATTGTGGCAAATGACACGTGTCATTTTATGCAACACAACTATTGACTCGGTTAATGCATGCAGGTGCCAATTTTCTAGTTAAATTTTGTGCTGGTTGTGAGTGTCCAGTTTATCCGCGAACCGTTGAATAAATATTTCGAGTCAATTGGTTGTAATGAAGTTGTACATGCATCAATGCAAACATTGCATGTCACTCTATCTATCCAACCGCCTCCATAAATGTATATATGGTTGAAACTTTAGCGGTATATATAAAGATATGCAACGCATGATGTACTAATTAATAGTTTGTCGCTCTCGCGTTATACATATATACAAACACCGAGCAATATCCTTGGGCTATAAATCCAAGTTAGCATGACATGTAGAAGATGGATGCTAATGTAAAGTCAAAAGCGTGAGCGACCTGCATACATAGTTGGATTCATCGTTGATCGTCTCTTTGTTCGTGACGGCGTGCATGCTTGCCACCTAACTCTATAAATACGTGGGATCTTGTGTGTGCGGTACTGACTATATACGTGTTGTGTCACTTGTTTCTTCACCGCTTTGTGTGTAACACTCATGTAAGGTGGCATATGCATGCATTTCACCATATTTTTGTTCTAGAAATAGCTGACACATGCTAATACTTTGTATCAAGAAACACATTTCGCCCCTTTTTCTCCGGCTTCATGCTTCATCATGCTCCAATGCTAATCTCTCTTGTTCATTATAGGCCCTTCATTCCTAATCAATTCAAACACATCCAGAAACAAAAGGAGTATCAGGTAATCTAATTGGCGTGTGAGAGCTCTAGTGGCTGGTCCTTTTTTTCTGGTACTTGTACATGTGTAGCGGCAAAGACTATGGGTGTAACAATGGTAGGGATGTCCTCATCAGTAATGGTAGACGCTCATGTATATGTTTAGTTACGTATACTGTGTGACTCTTGATTTAAAACGGCATCACTATTTGTGCATAATTAACCATATATGTTATTTGATTTAAAAATAATATCATTATTCTTATGTACTCCATTTGATCTAAAAACAAGGCGCTTAATTTTTTCCTCTTTCTTCAAAAGCAAGGCTCGTGGTCATTTGGAAGAATTACAAGTTGAGTCGAGCGGGTGCACACTTACATGATTGGTGCGCTTGAAACGACCTTGGTATGCAATAAAAAACATGCAAACCTTTTTAAAAAATCAAAGGAAGTATCATACGGCAAGATGAACATTCTTCTCCTACAATACAAAAACTAGACGATGGAGCATGTGTTGTTTGTAAGTAAATGATTTCCTTGAAGACATGTAATACAGTTCTTTTGAGTTGGACCTTGAGTTTGTCTAGTGAAAATTGTGACATGCTGACATTAGATTTCTTGTTTACTACTCCCTCCGTTCCATAAGTGTTGCTGATTTAGTACAAGGAGGGAATAGTACTTCTGGTGACAACATAATTATATGGGAAAAACTGCAAAAGAAAAAAATGTACTACTAGCACAGTGTGGAGTATACATGTATGCGTGGTAATGTATTGTTGTGCGTGTAGCATTACCCTGGGTTGGAAATATGCTGAAATCAAGAACGTGAGAAAGACGAATCTTTTCCCTCCAGGTGGCACACGATCCCACCTGCATCACCCATGATCTGTTGGGGAGGATAATGATTGACGATGCCTTGAGAGGTGTAAAAGCAACCGTCCCAAATCACCCGATTAATTAAGAAAAAGCTTACCTTCAGCCGAATGATCGGCGTGTGCGTCCGCCAGTTTCGTGACCGTCGGATCGTATGTTGATGAGACTATCGCAAGCATCTCCACATCCGTGTCCGCGTTCGTTTCCTACAATTGGGCTTTTATTTCAGGGTAGGCGTTTTGCAACTGCCTTTGTTACGCATCGAAGAGGGATTAGATCCCGCAATGGCGGTGGCTCATGTGGCTGGGAGGAGCGACAGAACCTGGATTCAGGAGGGCGGCGGCGCAGGGCTTTAGGCGACCAGGGCATACCCACCGCGATGGTGACGACAACGGGTGCGGGATCGGCGGTGGCCGACAACGACTCGAGTAGGTACGGATCAGAGACCCTTTCCCCAAATTTTCTAGCAGATGTTGTAGGGGGTGGTGGTGGTGCTCCCCTGCGAGTTTACATGTGTGCTTCCGGCAGTAAGTTTGTGCTCATGCCACGACCCATCTTTTCAGGCATACACTGTGTGTTTCTGTGCCAACCCCTAGATCGAATCATTGGCATACATGGTGCCGATGTTGTATCATAGACTAATGCGTCCTTTATTACATTGCATGATCCAGAAAGCAAATAGTCTTACAGACTAGCCACAAGCTAGTCAAATACATAGTATTACAATAAGCAGACATAGTTCATAACAAGTGGAAAAAAGCAAATCTAAGGTAGACATCTTGGTAAGCTCCACCAACACCACGGGGAAGCATGTCGAGTGGAGGCACGAAAGCCTACTAAGTCACTCCTCGTAGTCATCACCTGCAACATGATACGTTCTAGCCACTAGGGTCAATACATTGAATGTATTGGCAAGTCCACAGTTCATTTGAAATCCTTTTCATCTATGTCGATGGTAAAAACCGGCAGACCTCGGGGTAGTGGGTCCCGAGCTGTGGATCTCGGATCGGTGGTATAGTAACAGGGACGAAGGAGACAATTTTTACCAGGTAAGGGCCCTCAGAATAACCTACGTCCTGCTTTGATTGTATTGATGATGATGTATCAAGTACAAGCTTGATCTACCTCGGGATCGTAAGGAGAGGTCTAACCCTGGGGCTATGTGAATGTAATTGCGATTAGATTCCCTCTACAGGCTAAACTCTATGGCTTATATACATGACAGGTAGGGCCACTACAAAAAAAGACACATCCGTGAGATTTTGGGCCGAATTTTTTTTCCTATCATGCTTATGACACTTCTATGAAGATAATTGTGACAAAACTCGATATCATCATAGATGTGGTGTGCTCCTACTTCTATGACAAAATATCATGACAGAAAATCGGCTTTTCGTCCTGGGTGGGCCGGAGACGCACCTCCATGACATTCTTTGGGCCGTCCATGACGGAAAAAACCGTGGTAGAAGTGAGGGCAAGGAAAATATCGGGGAGTTCCCGGCTACGGTGGGTGGTCAGGGCCAAGCGATGCACGGAGGGCTTGCGCGTTTCTCTCGTACACGTACGTACGCGCGTGTGTGCGAGGCGTTGGGCTCTAACTGAACCCGAGCGAGGCATTCGCTTACGGAACCCGGGCGATTGCACTAGCTACGTTAATGAACCCGAGCGATTGATCGATCCCTGGTTGTTAACTGAAGTCGATCGAGGGATTCCTTCGCTACTCCTGCTAACTAAAGCCGATCGAACCTGCTGCCTCTTGACGTATGTGGTTGGGGTTGAATGAATAGTTCCCGGTGGGGGTTGGATGAATGATGACCCACAAGTATATGGGATCAATCGTAGTCCTTTCAATAAGTAAGAGTGTCGAACCTAACGAGGAGCAGAAGGAAATGACAAGTGGTTTTCAGCAAGGTATTCTTTGCAAGCATTGAAATTATAAGTAACTAGTAGTTTGATAGCAAGATAATTTATAATGAGTTGTTGGGGAACAGAGTAATTTCAAAAAAAATTCCTACGCACACGCAAGATCATGGTGATGCATAGCAACGAGGGGGGAGAGTGTTCTCTACGTACCCTCGTAGACCATAAGCAGGAGTGTTATGACAATGCGGTTGATGTCAGAAATTCAGTATTATTTCCGATCAACAATATGTCATCTACATATAATATTAGAAATGCTACAAAGCTCCCACTCACTTTCTTGTAAATATAGACTTCTCCAAAAGTCTGTATAAAACCATATGCTTTGATCACGCTATCAAAGCGTATATTCCAACTCCGAGAGGCTTGCATCAATCCATAAATGGATCTCTGGAGCTTGCACACTTTGTTAGCACCTTCTAGATCGAAAAAACCTTCTGGTTGCATCATATACAACTCTTCTTTAAGATATCCATTAAGAAATGCAGTTTTGACATCCATTTGCCACATTTCATAATCATAAAATGCAGCAATTGCTAACATGATTCGGACGGACTTAAGCATCGCTACGGGTGAGAAGGTCTCATCGTAGTCAACTCCTTGAACTTGTCGAAAACCTTTTACAACAGGTCAAGCTTTGTAGATAGTAACATTACCGTCAGCCTCAGTCTTCTTCTTGAAGATCCATTTATTCTCTATGGCCTGCCGATCATCGGGCAAGTCAACCAAAGTCAACATTTTGTTCTCATACATTGATCCCATCTCGGATTTCATGGCCTCAAACCATTTTGTGGATTCTGGGCTCATCATCGCTTCCACATAGTTCGTAGGTTCGTCATGGTCAATTAACATGACGTCCAGAACAGGAGTATCGTACCACTCTGGTGCGGATCTTACTCTGGTTGACCTACGAGGTTCAGTAGTAAGTTGATCAGAAGTTTCATGATCATCATCATTAGCTTCATCACTTACTGCTGTAGGAATCACTGGAACTGATTTCAGTGATGAACTACTTTCCAATAAGGGAGCAGGTACAATTACCTCATCGAGTTCTACTTTCCTCCCACTCACTTCTTCCGAGAGAAACTCCTTCTCTAGAAAGGATCCATTCTTAGCAACGAATATCTTGCCTTCGGATCTGTGATAGAAGGTGTACCCAACAGTCTCCTTTGGGTATCCTATGAAGACACATTTCTCTGACTTGGGTTCGAGCTTATCAGGTTGAAGTTTTTTCACATAAGCATCACAGCCCCAAACTTTAAGAAACGACAACTTGGTTTTCTTGCCAAACCACAGTTCATAAGGTGTCGTCTCAATGGATTTAGATGGTGCCCTATTTGTTGGGGAACGTAGTAATTTCAAAAATTTCCTACGCACACGCAAGATCATGGTGATGCATAGCAATGAGAGAGGAGAGTGTTGTCTACGTACCCTCGTAGACCGAAAGTGGAAGTATTAGCACAACGCGGTTGATGTAGTCATACGTCTTCACGGCCCGACCGATCAAGCACCGAAACTACGGCACCTCCGAGTTATAGCACACGTTCAGCTCAATGACGATCCCCAGACTCCGATCCAGCAGAATGTCGGGCAAGAGTTCCGTCAGCACGACGGCGTGGTGACGATCTTGATGTTCTACCGTCCCAGGGCTTCGCCTAAGCACCGCTACAATATTATCGAGGATTATGGTGGAAGGGGGCACCGCACACGGCTAAGAGATCAATGATCAATTGTTGTGTCTTTGGGGTGCCCCTCTGCACCCGTATATAAAGGAGCAAGGGAGGAGGAGGCCGGCCCTAGGAGAGGGCGCGCCAAGTGTGGAGTCCTACTAAGACTCCCTAGTCCTAGTAGGATTCCACCTCCCATGTGGAATAGGAAAAGAGGAAGGGAAAAGGAGAAGGAAGGAAGGGGGCGCCCCCCTTCCCTTGTCCAATTCGGACCAGACCAAGGGGAGGGGTGCGGCCACCCTTGAGGCCCTTTTCCTTCTTTCCCGTATGGCCCAATAAGGCCCAATACATATTCCCGTAACTCTCCAGTACTCCGAATAATACCCGAATCACTCGGAACCTTTCCGATGTCCGAATATAGTCGTCCAATATATCGATCTTTACGTCTCGACCATTTCGAGACTCCTCGTTATGTCCCCGATCTCATCCGGGAGTCCGAACTCCTTCGGTACATCAAAACTCATAAACTCATAATATAACTGTCATCGAAACCTTAAGCGTGCGGACCCTATGGGTTCGAGAACAATGTAGACATGACCGAGACACGTCTCCGTTCAATAACTAATAGCAGAGCCTGGATGCTCATATTGGCTCCCACATATTCTACGAAGATCTTTATCGGTCAGACCGCATAACAACATACGTTGTTCCCTTTGTCATCGGTATGTTACTTGCCCGAGATTCGATCATCGGTATCTCAGTACCTAGTTCAATCTCGCTACCAGCAAGTCTCTTTACTCGTTCCACAATTCATCATCCTGCAACTAACTCATTAGTTGCAATGCTTGCAAGGGTTAACTGATGTGCATTACCGAGAGGGCCTAGAGATACCTCTCCGACAATCGGAGTGACAAATCCTAATCTCGAAATATGCCAACCCAACAAGTACCTTCGGAGACACCTGTAGAGCACCTTTATAATCACCCAGTTACGTTGTGACGTTTGGTGGCACACAAAGTGTTCCTCCGGTAAACGGGAGTTACATAATCTCATAGTCATAGGAACATGTATAAGTCATGAAGAAAGAAATAGCAACAAACTAAACGATCAAGTGCTATGCTAACGGAATGGGTCAAGTCAATCACATCATTCTCCTAATGATGTGATCCTGTTAATCAAATGACAACTCATGTCTATGGTTAGGAAACATAACCATCTTTGATCAATGAGCTAGTCAAGTAGAGGCATACTAGTGACACTCTGTTTGTCTATGTATTCACACATGTATTATGTTTCCGGTCAATACAATTCTAGCATGAATAATAAACATTTATCATGATATAAGGAAATAAATAATAACTTTATTATTGCCTCTAGGGCATATTTCCTTCAGTCTCCCACTTGTACTAGAGTCAATAATCTAGTTCACATTGCCATGTGATTTAACATCAATAGTTCATATCACCATGTGATTAACACCCATAGTTCACATCGACATGTGACCAACACCCAAAGGGTTTACTAGAGTCAATAATCTAGTTCACATCGCTATGTGATTAACACCCAAAGAGTACTGAGGTGTGATCATGTTTTGCTTGTGAGAGAATTTTAGTCAACGGGTCTGCCACATTCAGATCCGTAAGTATTTTGCAAATTTCTATGTCAACAATGCTCTGCACAGAGCTACTCTAGCTAATTGCTCCCATTTTCAATATGTATCCAGATTGAGACTTTGAGTCATCTGGATCAGTGTCAAAACTTGCATCGACGTAACCCTTTACGATGAACCTTTTGTCACCTCCATAATTGAGAAACATATCCTTATTCCACTAAGGATAATTTTGACCAATGTCTAGTGATCTACTCCTAGATCACTATTGTACCCTCTTGCCAAACTTATGGTGAGGTACACAATAGATCTGGTACATAGCATGGCATACTTTATAGAACCTATGGCTGAGGCATAGGGAATGACTTTCATTCTCTCTCTATCTTCTGTCGTGGTCGGGTTTTGAGTCTTACTCAACTTCACACCTTGTAACACAGGCAAGAACTCCTTCTTTGACTGTTCCATTTTGAACTACTTCAAAATCTTGTCAAGGTATGTACTCATTGAAAAACTTATCAAGCGTCTTGATCTATCTCTATAGATCTTGATGCTCAATATGTAAGCAGCTTCACCGAGGTCTTTCTTTGAAAAACTCCTTTTAAACATTCCTTTATGCTTTGTAGAATAATTCTACATTATCTCCGATCAAGAATATGTCATTCACATATACTTATCAGAAATGCTGTAGTGCTCCCACTCACTTTCTTGTAAATACAGACTTCACCGCAAGTCTGTATAAAACTATATGCTTTGATCAACGTATCAAAGCGTATATTCCAACTCCGAGATGCTTGCACCAGTCCATAGATGGATCGCTGGAGCTTGCATATTTTGTTAGTACCTTTAGGATTGACAAAACCTTCTGGTTGCATCATATACAACTCTTCTTTAATAAATCCATTAAATAATGCAGTTTTGTTTATCCATTTGCCAGATTTCATAAAATGCGGCAATTGCTAACATGATTCAGACAGACTTAAGCATAGATACGAGTGAGAAACTCTCATCGTAGTCAACACCTTGAACTTGTCGAAAAACTTTTTTGCGACAATTCTAGCTTTGTAGATAGTAACACTACTATCGGCGTCCGTCTTCCTCTTGAAGATCCATTTAATCTCAATGGCTCGCCGATCAATGGGAAACTCAATCAAAGTCCATACTTTGTTCTCATACATGGATCTCATCTCAGATTTCATGGCCTCAAGCCATTTCGCGGAATCTGGGCTCATCATCGCTTCCTCATAGTTCTTAGGCTCGTCATGGTCAAGTAACATGACCTCCAGAACAGGATTACCATACCACTCTGGTGCGGATCTCACTCTGGTTTACCTACGAGGTTCGGTAGCAACTTGATCTGAAGTTACATGATCATCATCATTAGCTTCCTCACTAATTGGTGTAGTAGTCACAGGAACATATTTCTGTGATGAACTACTTTCCAATAAGGGAGCAGGTACAGTTACCTCATCAAGTTCTACTTTCCTCCCACTCACTTCTTTCGAGAGAAACTCCTTCTCTAGAAAGGATCCATTCTCAGCAACGAATATCTTGCCTCCGGATCTGTGATAGAAGGTGTACACAACATTTTCTTTTGGGTATCCTATGAAGACGCACTTCTCCGATTTGGGTTTGAGCTTATCAGGTTGAAACTTTTTCACATAAGCATTGCAACCTCAAACTTTAAGAAACGACAACTTAGGTTTCTTGCCAAACCATAGTTCATACATTGTCGTCTCAACGGATTTAGATGGTGCCCTATTTAACGTGAATGCAACTGTCTCTAATGCATAACCCCAAAACGATAGTGGTAGATCGGTAAGATACATCATAGATCGCACCATATCTAATAAAGTACAGTTATGATGTTCAGACATACCATTATGCCGTGGTGTTCCAGGTGGCGTGAGTAGTGAAACTATTTCACATTGTTTTTTAACTGAAGGCCAAACTCGTAACTCAAATATTTTTCTTCTGCGATCATATCGTAGAAACTTTTATTTTTGTTACGATGATTCTCCACTTCACTCTGAAATTCTTCAAACTTTTCAAATGTTTCAGACTTGTGTTTCATCAAGTAGATATACTCATATCTTCTCAAATCATCTATGAAGATCAGAAAATAATGATGCCTGCCACGAGCCTCAATATTCATCGGACCACATACATCAGTATGTATGATTTCCAACAAATCTGTTGCTTGCTCCATTGTTCCGGAGAACGGAGTCTTAGTCATCTTGCCCATGATGCATGGTTCGCAAGCATCAACTGATTCATAATCAAGTGATTCCAAAAGCCCATCAGCATGGATTTTCTTCATGCGCTTTACACCAATATGACCTAAACGGCAGTGCCACAAATAAATTGCACCATCATTATTAACTTTGCATCTTTTGGTTTCAATATTATGAATATGTGTATCACTACGATCGAGATCCAATGAACCATTTTCATTGGGTGTGTAACCATATAAGGTTTTATTCATGTAAACAGAACAACAATTTATTCTCTTACTTAAATGAATAACCGTAGTGCAATAAACATGATCAAATCATATTCATGCTCAATGCAAACACCAAATAACACTTATTTAGGTTCAACACTAATCCCAAAAGTATAGGGAGTATGCGATGATGATCATATCAATCTTGGAACCACTTCCAACACACATCGTCACTTCACTCTTAACTAGTCTATGTTCATTCTGCAACTCCAGTTTCGAGTTACTACTCTTAGCAACTGAACCAGTATCAAATACCGAGGGGTTGCTACGAACACTAGTAAAATACACATCAATAATCTATATATCAAATATACCTTTGTTCACTTTGCCATCCTTCTTATCCACCAAATACTTGGGGCAGTTCCGCTTCCAGTGACCAGTCCCTTTGCAGTAGAAGCACTTAGTCTCAGGCTTAGGACCAGACTTGGGCTTCTTCACTTGAGCAGCAACTTGCTTGCCGTTCTTCTTGAAGTTCCCCTTCTTCCCTTTGCCCTTTTCTTGAAACTAGTGGTCTTGTCTACCATCAACACTTGATATTTTTCTTGATTTCTACCTTCGTCGATTTCAGCATTACGAAGAGCTTGGGAATCGTTTCCGTTATCCCTTGCATATCATAGTTCATCACGAAGTTCTACTAACTTGGTGATGGTGACTAGAGAATTTTGTCAATCACTATTTTATCTGGAAGATTAACTCCCTCTTGATTTAAGCGATTGTAGTACCCAGACAATCTGAGCACATGCTCACTGCTTGAGCTATTCTCCTCCATCTTTTAGCTATAGAACTTGTTGGAGACTTCATATCTCTCAACTCAGGTATTTTCTTGAAATATTAACTTCAACTCCTGGCACATCTCATATGGTCCATGACGTTCAATTGAAGTCCCGATTCTAAGCCGTTTAAGCATGGTGCACTAAACTATAAAGTAGTCATCATATTGAGCTAGCCAAATGTTCATAACATCTGCACCTGCTCCTGCAATAGGTTTGTCACCCAGCGGTGCATCAAAGACATAATTCTTCTATGCAGCAATGAGGATAAACCTCAGATCACGGATCCAATCCGCATCATTTCTACTAACATCTTTCAACTTAGTTTTCTCTAGGAACATATCAAAAATAAAATAGGGGAGCTAAACGCGAGCTATTGATCTACAACATAGATATGCTAATACTACTAGGACTAAGTTCATGATAAATTAAAGTTCAATTAATCATATTACTTAAGAACTCCCACTTAGATAGACATCCCTCTAATCCTCTAAGTGATCACGTGATCCAAATTAACTAAACCATGTCCGATCATCACGTGGGATGGAGTAGTTTCAATGGTGAACATCACTATGTTGATCATATCTACTATATGATTCACGCTCGACCTTTCGGTCTCCGTGTTCCGAGGCCATATCTGTTATATGCTAGGCTCGTCAAGTTTAACCTGAGTATTCCGCGTGTGCAACTGTTTTGCACCCGTTGTATTTGAACGTAGAGCCTATCACACCCGATCATCACGTGGTGTCTCAGCACGAAGAACTTTCGCAATGGTGCATACTCAGGGAGAACACTTGTACCTTGATAATTAGTGAGAGATCATCTTATAAAGCTACCGTCGAACTAAGCAAAATAAGATGTATCAAAGATAAACATCACATGCAATCAAAATATGTGACATGATATGGCCATCATCATCTTG
Source organism: Triticum dicoccoides (assembly GCF_002162155.2). Taxonomy (NCBI): domain Eukaryota; kingdom Viridiplantae; phylum Streptophyta; class Magnoliopsida; order Poales; family Poaceae; genus Triticum; species Triticum dicoccoides. Next base: position 330,589,049 of record NC_041380.1, on the reverse strand, counting down.
TGCCTTTGATCTCCATCTCCAAAGTATCGTCATGATTTCCATCGTCACCGGCATGACACCATGATCTCCATCATCTTGATCTATATCAATGTGTCGTCACATGGTCGTCTCGCAATAGAGAGATAAAGCAATTATTTGGCGCTTGCATCTTATGCAATAGAGAGATAACCATAAGGCTTTTGCCTGTTGCCGATAACTTTAACAAAACATGATCATCTCATACAACAACTTATATCTCATCACGTCTTGACCATATCACATCACAACATGCCCTGCAAAAACAAGTTAGACGTCCTCTACTTTGTTGTTGCAAGTTTTACATGGCTGCTACGGGCTTAGCAAGAACCGTTCTTACCTACTCATCAAAACCACAATGATAGTTTGTCAAGTTAGTGCTGTTTTAACCTTCGCAAGGACCGGGCGTAGCCACACTTGGTTCAACTAACGTTGGAGAAACTGACACCCGCCAGCCACCTGTGTGCAAAGCACGTCGGTAGAACCAGTCTCAAGTAAGCGTATGCGTAATGTCGGTCCGGGCCGCTTCATCCAACAATACCGCCGAACCAAAGTATGACATGCTGGTAAGCAGTATGACTTATATCGCCCACAACTCACTTGTGTTCTACTCGTGCACAACATCAACGCATAAAACCTAGGCTCGGATGCCATTGTTGGGGAACATAGTAATTTTAAAAATTTCCTACGCACACGCAAGATCATGGTGATGCATAGCAATGAGAGAGGAGAGTGTTGTCTACGTACCCTCGTAGACCAAAAGCGGAAGCGTTAGCATAACGCGGTTGATGTAGTCGTACGTCTTCACGACCCGACCGACCAAGCACCGAAACTACAGCACTTCCGAGTTCTAGCACACGTTCAGCTCGATGACGATCCCCAGACTCCGATCCAGCAGAATGTCGGGGAAGAGTTCCGTCAGCACGACGGCGTGGTGACGATCTTGATGTTCTACCATCCCAGGGCTTTGCCTAAGCACCGCTACAATATTATCGAGGATTATGGTGGAAGGGGGCACCGCACATGGCTAAGAGATCAATGATCAATTGTTGTGTCTTTGGGGTGCCCCCCTGCACTCGTATATAAAGGAGCAAGGGAGGAGGAGGCCGGCCCTAGGAGGGGGCGTGCCAAGTGCGGAGTCCTACTAGGACTCCCTAGTCCTAGTAGGATTCCACCTCCCATATGGAATAGGAAAAGAGGAAGGGAAAAGGAGAAGGAAGGAAGGGGGCGCCCCCCTTCCCTAGTCCAATTCGGACCAGACCAAGGGGAGGGGTGTGGCCACCCTTGAGGCCCTTTTCCTTCTTTCCCGCATGGCCCAATAAGGCCCAATACATATTCCCGTAACTCTCCGGTACTCCGAAAAATACCCGAATCACTCAGAACCTTTCCGATATCCGAATATAGTCGTCCAATATATCGATCTTTACATCTCGACCATTTCGAGACTCCTTGTCATGTCCCCGATCTCATCTGGGACTCCAAACTCCTTCGGTAAATCAAAACTCATAAACTCATAATATAACTATCATCGAAACCTTAAGCGTGCGGACCCTACGGGTTCGAGAACAATGTAGACATGACCGAGACACATCTCCGGTCAATAACCAATAGCAGAACCTGGATGCTCATATTGGCTCCCACATATTCTACGAAGATCTTTATCGGTCAGACCGCATAACAACATACGTTGTTCCCTTTGTCATCGGTATGTTACTTGCCCGAGATTCGATTGTCGGTATCTCAATACCTAGTTTAATCTCATTACCGGCAAGTCTCTTTACTCGTTCCGTAATTCATCATCCTGCAACTAACTCATTAGTTGCAATGCTTGCAAGGCTTAAGTGATGTGCATTGCCGAGAGGGCCCAGAGATACCTCTCCGATAATCGGAGTGACGAATCCTAATCTCGAAATACGCCAACCCAACAAGTACCTTCGGAGACACCTATAGAGCACCTTTATAATCACCAAATTACGCTGTGACGTTTGGTGGCACACAAAGTGTTCCTCCAGTAAACGGGAGTTGCATAATCTCATAGTCATAGGAACATGTATAAGTCATGAAGAAAGCAATAGCAACAAACTAAACGATCAAGTGCTATGCTAACGGAATGGGTCAAGTCAATCACATCATTCTCCTAATGATGTGATCCTGTTAATCAAATGACAACTCATGTCTATGGTTAGGAAACATAACCATCTTTGATCAACGAGCTAGTCAAGTAGAGGCATACTAGTGACACTCTGTTTGTCTATGTATTCACACATGTATTATGTTTCCGGTTAATACAATTCTAGCATGAATAATAAACATTTATCATGATATAAGGAAATAAATAATAACTTTATTATTGCCTCTAGGGCATATTTCCTTCACTATTTAACTTGAATGCAGCTGTGTCTAAAGCATAACCCAAAAAGATAGCGGTAAATTAGTAAGAGACATCATAGATCGCACCATATCTAGTAAAGTACGATTATGATGTTCAGACACACCATTACGCTGTGGTGTTCCGGGTGGCGTGAGTTGAGAAACTATTCCGCATTGTTTGAAATGAAGACCAAACTCATAACTCAAATATTCTCCTCCATGATCAGATCGTAGAAACTTTATTTTCTTGTTATGATGATTTTCCACTTCACTCTGAAATTCTTTGAACTTTTCAAATGTTTCAGACTTATGTTTCATTAAGTAGATATACCCATATCTGCTCAAATCATCTATGAAGGTGAGAAAATAACGATATCCGCCGCGAGCCTCAATGTTCATTGGACCACATACATCAGTATGTATGATTTCCAATAACTCTGTTGCTCGCTCCATTGTTCCGGAGAATGGAGTTTTAGTCATCTTGCCCATGAGGCATGGTTCGCAAGTACCAAGTGATTCTTAATCAAGTGATTCCAGAAGTCCATTAGAATGGAGTTTCTTCATGCGCTTTACACCTGTATGATCCAAACGGCAGTGCCACAAATAAGTTGCACTATCATTATCAACTTTGCATATTTTGGCTTCAATACTATGAACATGTGTATCACTACTCTCAAGGTTTAATAAAAATAGACCACTCATCAAGGGTGCATGACCATAAAAGATATTACTCATATAAATAGAACAACCATTATTCTCTGATTTAAATGAATAAGCATCTCGCATTGAACAAGATCCAGATATAATGTTCATGCTCAACGCTGGCACCAAATAACAATTATTTAGGTCTAAAACTAATCCCGAAGGTAGATGTAGAGGTAGCGTGCCGACGACGATCACATTGACTATGGAACCATTTCCCACGCGCATCATCACCTCGTCCTTAGCCTTCACTTAATCCGTAGCCCTTGTTTCGAGTTGCAAATGTTAGCAACTGAACCAGTATCAAAGACCCAGGCACTACTGCGAGCATTAGTAAGGTACACATCGATAACATGTATATCAAATATACCTTTCACTTTGCCATCCTTCTTCTCCGCCAAATACTTGGGGCAGTTCCGCTTCCAGTGACCAGTCCCTTTGCAGTAGAAGCACTCAGTCTCAGGCTTAGGTCCAGACTTTGGTTTCTTCACTTGAGCAACAACTGGATTGCTGTTCTTCTTGAAGTTCCCCTTCTTCCCTTTACCCTTTTTCCTTGAAACTGGTGGTCTTGTTGACCATCAACACTTTATGCTCCTTCTTAATTTCAACCTTCGCAGCCTTTAGCATTACGAAGAGCTCAGGAATCATCTTATCCATCCCTTGCATATTATAGTTCATCATGAAGCTCTTGTAGCTTGGTGGTAGTGATTGAAGAACTCTATCAATGACACTATCATCAAGGAGATTAACTCCCAGTTGAGTCAAGTGATTGTGGTACCCAGACATTCTGAGTATATGTTCACTGACCAAATTATTCTCCTCCATCTTGCAGCTGTAGAACTTATTGGAGACTTCATATCTCTCAATCCAGGCATTTGCTTGAAATATTAACTTCAACTCCTGGAACATCTCATATGCTCCATGACGTTCAAAACGTCGTTGAAGTCCTGGTTCTAACCCGTAAAGCATGGCACACTGAACTATCGAGTAGTCATCAGCTTTGCTCTGCCAGGTGTTCATAACATCTAGCGTTGCTCCTGCAGTGGGTTTGTCACCTAGCGGTCCTTCCCGGACGTAATTCTTCTATGCAGCAATGAGGATAATCCTCAAGTTACAGACCCAGTCCATGTAGTTGCTACCATCATCTTTCAACTTAGATTTCTCTAGGAACACATTAAAATTCAACGAAACAACAGCACGGGACATCTATCTACAACAACATAGACATGAAAAATACTATCAGGTACTAAGTTCATGATAAATTAAAGTTCAATTAATCAAATTACTTAAGAACTCCCACTTAGATAGACATCTCTCTAATCATTTAAGTCATCACGTGATGCATATCAACTAAACCATGTCCGATCATCACGCAATGGTGAACATCACTATGTTGAGCATATCTACTATATGATTCACGCTCGACCTTTCGGTCTCAGTGTTCTGAGGCCATATCTGCATATGCTTGGCTCGTCAAGTTTAACCTGAGTATTCTGCGTGTGCAAAACTGGCTTGCACCCGTTGTGAACGTAGAGCTTATCACACCCGATAATCACGTGGTGTCTCGGCACGATGAACTGTAGCAACGGTGCATACTCTGGGAGAACACTTATACCTTGAAATTTAGTGAGAGATCATCTTATAATGCTACCGCTGAACTAAGCAAAATAAGATGCATAAAGGATAAACATCACATGCAATCGATATAAGTGATATGATATGGCCATCATCATCTTATGCCTTTGATCTCCATCTCCAAAGCACCGTCATGATCAGCATCGTCACCGGCTTGACACCTTGATCTCCATCGAAGCATCATTGTCGTCTCGCCAACTATTGCTTCTACGTCTATCGCTACTGTTTAGTGATAAAGTAAAGCAATTACATTGCGATTGCATTTCATACAATAAAGCGACAACCATATGGCTCCTGCCGGTTGCCGATAACTATGTTACGAAACATGATCATCTCATACAATAAAATTTAGCATCATGTCTTGACCATATAACATCACAACATTGTTGGGGAACGTTGCAGAAAATTAAAATTTTTCCTACGATTTCACCAAGATCCATCTATGAGTTCATCTAAGCAACGAGTCTAGGGAGAGAGTTTGCATCTACATACCACTTGTAGATCGCGTGCGGAAGCTTGCAAGGTGATGATGTAGTCATACTCGACGTGATCCAAATCACCGATGACCAGCGCCGAACGGACGGCACCTCCGCGTTCAACACACGTACGGGACGGGAGACGTCTCCTCCTTCTTGATCCAGCAAGGGGGAAGGAGAGGTTGATGAAGATCCAGCAGCACGACGGCGTGGTGGTGGATGCAGGGCGTCACAGCAGCAGGGCTTCGCCGAGACTACGAGGGAGAGACGTAACGGGGGGAGGTGGAGGCGCCAGGGGCTGGTGTGTGAAGTCCCTCCTCTCCCCCACTATATATAGGGGTGCCAGGGGGGCGCCGGCCCTAGTAGATGAGATCTACTAGGGGGGGCGGCGGCCTAGGGGAGGTTTCCCTCCCCCCAAGGCACCTAGGGGTGCCTTCCACCACTAGGACTCCTCCTAGGGGGAAACCCTAGGCGCATGGGCCTATAGGGGCTGGTGCCCTTGGCCCATGATGGCCAAGGCGCACCCCCTACAGCCCATGTGGCCCCCCGGGACAGGTGGCCCCACCCGGTGGACCCCTGGGACCCTTCCGGTGGTCCCGGTACAATACCGATAACCCCAAAACTTGTCCCGATGCCCGAAATAGCACTTCCTATATATAATTCTTTACCTCCGGACCATTCCGGAACTCCTCGTGACGTCCGGGATCTCATCCGGGACTCCGAACAACATTCGGGTTTCTGCATATCCATATCTTCATAACCCTAGCGTCACCGAACCTTAAGTGTGTAGACCCTACGGGTTCGGGAGACATGCAGACATGACCGAGACGCTCTCAGTCAATAACCATCAGCGGGATCTGGATACCCATGATGGCTCCCACATGCTCCTCGATGTTGTCATCGGATGAACCACGATGTCGAGGATTCGATCAAACCCTGTATGCAATTCCCTTTGTCAATCGGTACGTTACTTGCCCGAGACTCGATCGTCGGTATCCCAATACCTTGTTCAGTCTCGTTACCGGCAAGTCACTTTACTCGTACCGTAATGCATGATCCCGTGTCCAACACCTTGGTGACATTGAGCTCAATATGATGATGCATTACCGAGTGGGCCCAGAGATACCTCTCCGTCATACGGAGTGACAAATCCCAGTCTCGATCCGTGTCAACCCAACAGCTACTTTCGAAGATACCTGTAATGCACCTTTATAGTCACCCAGTTACGTTGTGACGTTTGATGCACCCAAGGCACTCTTACGGTATCCGGGAGTTACACGATCTCATGGTCGAAGGAAGAGATACTTGACACTTGCAAAGCTCTAGCAAAACGAACTACACGATCTTTTATGCTATGCTTAGGATTGGGTCTTGTCCATCACATCATTCTCCTAATGATGTGATCCCGTTATCAACGACATCCAATGTCCATAGTCAGGAAACCATGACTATCTGTTGATCACAACGAGCTGGTCAACTAGAGGCTTACCAGGGACATAGTGTGGTCTAAGTATTCACACGTGTATTACGATTTCCGGATAATACAGTTATAGCATGAATAAAAGACAATTATCATGAACAATGAAATATAATAATACTTTTATTATTGCCTTTAGGGCATATTTCCAACAGACTGTTGGGGAACGTTGCAGAAAATTAAAATTTTTCCTACGGTTTCACCAAGATCCATCTATGAGTTCATCTAAGCAACGAGTCTAGGGAGAGAGTTTGCATCTACATACCACTTGTAGATCGCGTGCGGAAGCTTGCAAGGTGATGATGTAGTCGTACTCGACGTGATCCAAATCACCAATGACCAGCGCCGAACGGACGGCACCTCCGCGTTCAACACACGTACGGGACGGGAGACGTCTCCTCCTTCTTGATCCAGCAAGGGGGAAGGAGAGGTTGATGAAGATCCAGCAGCACGACGGCGTGGTGGTGGATGCAGGGCGTCACAGCAGCAGGGCTTCGCCGAGACTACGAGGGAGAGACGTAACGGGGGGGAGGTGGAGGCGCCAGGGGCTGGTGTATGAAGTCCCTCCTCTCCCCCACTATATATAGGGGTGCCAGGGGGGCGCCGGCCCTAGTAGATGAGATCTACTAGGGGGGGCGGCGGCCTAGGGGAGGTTTCCCTCCCCCCCAAGGCACCTAGGGGTGCCTTCCACCACTAGGACTCCTCCTAGGGGGAAACCCTAGGCGCATGGGCCTATAGGGGCTGGTGCCCTTGGCCCATGATGGCCAAGGCGCACCCCCTACAGCCCATGTGGCCCCCCGGGACAGGTGGCCCCACCCGGTGGACCCCCGGGACCCTTCCGGTGGTCCCGGTACAATACCGATAACCCCGAAACTTGTCCCGATGCCCGAAATAGCACTTCCTATATATAATTCTTTACCTCCGGAACTCCTCGTGACGTCCGGGATCTCATCCGGGACTCCGAACAACATTCGGGTTTCTGCATATCCATATCTTCATAACCCTAGCGTCACCGAACCTTAAGTGTGTAGACCCTACGGGTTCGGGAGACATGCAGACATGACCGAGACGCTCTCAGTCAATAACCATCAGCGGGATCTGGATACCCATGATGGCTCCCACATGCTCCTTGATGTTGTCATCGGATGAACCACTATGTCGAGGATTCGATCAAACCCTGTATGCAATTCCCTTTGTCAATCGGTACGTTACTTGCCCGAGACTCGATCGTCGGTATCCCAATACCTTGTTCAGTCTCGTTACCGGCAAGTCACTTTACTCGTACCGTAATGCATGATCCCGTGTCCAACACCTTGGTCACATTGAGCTCATTATGATGATGCATTACCGAGTGGGCCCAGAGATACCTCTCCGTCATACGGAGTGACAAATCCCAGTCTCGATCTGTGTCAACCCAACAGCTACTTTCGGAGATACCTGTAATGCACCTTTATAGTCACCCAGTTACGTTGTGACGTTTGATACACCCAAGGCACTCTTACGGTATCCGGGAGTTACACGATCTCATGGTCGAAGGAAGAGATACTTGACACTTGCAAAGCTCTAGCAAAATGAACTACACGATCTTTTATGGTATGCTTAGGATTGGGTCTTGTCCATCACATCATTCTCCTAATGATGTGATCCCGTTATCAACGACATCCAATGTCCATAGTCAGGAAACCATGACTATCTGTTGATCACAACGAGCTGGTCAACTAGAGGCTTACCAGGGACATAGTGTGGTCTAAGTATTCACACGTGTATTACGATTTCCGGATAATACAGTTATAGCATGAATAAAAGACAATTATCATGAACAATGAAATATAATAATACTTTTATTATTGCCTCTAGGGCATATTTCCAATAGTCTCCCACTTGCACTAGAGTCACCAATCTAGTTACATTGTGATGAATCTAACACCCATAGAGTTCTGGTGTTGATCATGTTTTGCACGCGAGAGAGGTTTAGTCAGCGGATCTGCGACATTCAGATCCGTGTGCACTTTGCAAATCTCTATGTCTCCATCTTGAACATTTTCACGGATGGAGTTGAAACGACGCTTGATGTGCCTGGTCTTCTTGTGAAACCTGGGCTCCTTTGCGAGGGCAATTGCTCCAGTGTTGTCACAGAAGAGTTTGATCGGCCCCGACGCATTGGGTATGACTCCTAGGTCGGTGATGAACTCCTTCACCCAAATCACTTCATGTGCTGCCTCCGAGGCTGCCATGTACTCCGCTTCACACGTAGATCCCGCCACGACGCTCTGCTTGCAGCTGCACCAGCTTACTGCTCCACCATTCAACATATACACGTATCCGGTTTGTGACTTAGAGTCATCCAGATCTGAGTCGAAGCTAGCGTCGACGTAACCCTTTACGACGAGCTCTTCGTCTCCTCCATAAACGAGAAACATGTCCTTTGTCCTTTTCAGGTACTTCAGGATATTGTTGACCGCTGTCCAGTGTTCCTTACCGGGATTACTTTGGTATCTTGCTACCAAACTCACGGCAAGGTTTACATCGGGTCTGGTACACAGCATGGCATACATAATAGATCCTATGGCTGAAGCATAGGGGATGACACTCATCTCTTCTTTATCTTTTGCCGTGGTCGGTGACTGAGCTGAGCTCAGTCTCATACCTTGTAACATAGGCAAGAACCCCTTCTTGGACTGATCCATTCTGAATCTCTTCAAAATCTTATCAAGGTATGTGCTTTGTGAAAGACCTATGAGGCGTCTCGATCTATCTCTATAGATCTTGATGCCTAATATATAAGCAGCTTCTCCAAGGTCCTTCATTGAAAAACACTTATTCAAGTAGGCCTTAATGCTGTCCAGAAATTCTATATTATTTCCCATCAGGAGTATGTCATCTACATATAATATGAGAAATGCTACAGAGCTCCCACTCACTTTCTTGTAAACGCAGGCTTCTCCATAAGTCTGCATAAACCCAAACGCTTTGATCATCCCATCAAAGCGAATGTTCCAACTCCGAGATGCTTGCACCAGTCCATAAATGGATCGCTGGAGCTTGCATACTTTGTTAGCGTTTCGAGGATCGACAAAACCTTCCGGCTGCATCATATACAGTTCTTCCTTAAGATGCCCGTTAAGGAATGCTGTTTTGACGTCCATCTGCCATATCTCATAATCATAGTATGCGGCAATTGCTAACATGATTCGGACGGACTTTAGCTTCGCTACGGGAGAGAATGTCTCGTCGTAGTCAATCCCTTGAACCTGTCGATAACCCTTAGCGACAAGTCGAGCTTTATAGATGGTAACATTACCATCCGCGTCCGTCTTCTTCTTAAAGATCCATTTGTTTTCTATCGCTCGCCGATCATCGGGCAAGTCTGTCAAAGTCCATACTTTGTTTTCATACATGGATTCTATCTCGGATTTCATGGCTTCTAGCCATTTGTTGGAATCCGGGCCCGCCATTGCTTCTTCATAGTTCGAAGGTTCATTGTTGTCTAACAACATGATTTCCAGGACAGGGTTGCCGTACCACTCTGGTGCGGAACGTGTCCTTGTGGACCTACGAAGTTCAGCAGTAACTTCATCCGAAGTACCTTGATTATTATCATGGTTTTCCTCTTTAGTTGGTGTGGGCATCACAGGAACGGTTTCCTGTGCTGCGTCACTATCCCGCTCAAGAGGTAGTACTTCATCGAGTTCTACTTTTCTCCCACTTACTTCTTTCGAGAGAAACTCTTTTTCCAGAAAGCATCCGTTCTTGGCAACAAAGATCTTTCCTTCGGATCTTAAGTAGAAGGTATACCCTACAGTTTCCTTAGGGTATCCTATGAATACGCATTTTTCCGACTTGGGTTCGAGCTTTTCAGGTTGAAGTTTCTTGACATAAGCTTCGCATCCCCAAACTTTTAGAAACGACAGCTTAGGTTTCTTTCCAAACCATAATTCATACGGTGTTGTCTCAACGGATTTAGACGGTGCCCTATTTAAAGTGAATGTAGCTGTCTCTAGAGCGTATCCCCAAAATGATAGCGGTAAATCGGTAAGAGACATCATAGACCGCACCATATCCAATAGAGTGCGATTACGACGTTCGGACACACCGTTTCGCTGAGGTGTTCCAGGCGGCGTGAGCTGTGAAACGATTCCACATTTCTTTAAGTGTGTACCAAAATCGTGACTTAAGTATTCTCCTCCACGATCTGATCGTAAGAATTTTATCTTTCGGTCACGTTGATTCTCCACCTCATTCTGAAATTCCTTGAACTTTTCAAAGGTCTCAGACTTGTGTTTCATTAAGTAGACATACCCATATCTACTCAAGTCATCTGTGAGAGTGAGAACATAACGATATCCTCCGCGAGCCTCAACGCTCATTGGACCGCACACATCGGTATGTATGATTTCCAACAAGTTGGTTGCTCGCTCCATTGTTCCGGAGAATGGAGTCTTGGTCATTTTGCCCAAGAGGCATGGTTCGCACGTGTCAAACGATTCATAATCAAGAGACTCTAAAAGTCCATCGGCATGGAGCTTCTTCATGCGCTTGACACCAATGTGACCAAGGCGGCAGTGCCACAAGTATGTGGGACTATCGTTATCAACTTTAAATCTTTTGGCATCTACACTATGAACATGTGTAATATTACGCTCGAGATTCATTAAGAATAAACCATTGACCATCGGAGCATGACCATAAAACATATCTCTCATATAAATCGAACAACCATTATTCTTAGACTTAAATGAGTAGCCATCTCGTATTAAACGAGATCCTGATACAATGTTCATGCTCAAACTTGGCACTAAATAAAAATTATTAAGGTTCAAAACTAATCCCGTAGGTAAATGTAGAGGCAGCGTGCCGACGGCGATCACATCGACTCTGGAACCATTCCCGACGCGCATCGTCACCTCGTCCTTTGCCAGTCTCCGTTTATTCCGCAGCTCCTGCTGTGAGTTACAAATATGAGCAACGGCACCGGTATCAAATACCCAGGAGTTACTACGATTACTGGTAAGGTACACATCAATCACATGTATATCAAATATACCTTTGGTGTTGCCGGCCTTCTTATCCGCTAAGTATTTGGGGCAGTTCCGCTTCCAGTGACCCTTCCCCTTGCAATAAAAGCACTCAGTCTCAGGCTTGGGTCCATTCTTTGACTTCTTCCCGGTAACTGGCTTACCAGGCGCGGCAACATCTTTGCCGTCCTTCTTGAAGTTCTTCTTACCCTTGCCCTTCTTGAACTTAGTGGTCTTATTGACCATCAACACTTGATGTTCTTTCTTGATTTCAGCCTCTGCTGACTTCAGCATCGAGAACACTTCAGGAATGGTCTTTTCCATTCCCTGCATGTTGTAGTTCATCACAAAGCTCTTGTAGATTGGTGGGAGCGACTGGAGGATTCTGTCAATGACCGCCTCATCTGGGAGGTTAATGTTCAGCTGAGTCATACGGTTGTGCAACCCAGACATCTTCAGGATGTGCTCACTGACAGAACTGTTTTCCTCCATCTTACAACTGTAGAACTTGTCGGAGACATCATATCTCTCGACCCGGGCATGAGCTTGAAAAACTAGTTTCAGCTCTTCGAACATCTCATATGCTCTGTGATGCTCAAAACGCTTTTGGAGCCCCGGTTCTAAGCTGTAAAGCATGCCGCACTGAACGAGGGAGTAATCATCAGCGCCAGACTGCCAAGCATTCATAATGTCTTGGTTCTCTGGGACGGGAGCGTCACCTAGCGGTCCTTCTAGGACATATTGTTTCCTGGCAGCTATGAGGATGATCCTCAGGTTCCGGACTCAGTCCGTATAGTTGCTGCCATCATCTTTCAGCTTGGTTTTCTCTAGGAACGCGTTGAAGTTCATGTTGACGTTAGCGTTGGCCATTGATCTACAAGACATATTTGCAAAGGTTTTAGACTAAGTTCATGATAATAAAGTTCTAATCAAATTATGAACTCCCACTTAGATTAGACATCCCTTTAGTCATCTAAGTGTTACACGATCCGAGTCGACTAGGCCGTGTCCGATCATCACGTGAGACGGACTAGTCATCGTCGGTGAACATTCTCATGTTGATCGTATCTTCCATACGACTCGTGTTCGACCTTTTGGTCTCCGTGTTCCGAGGCCATGTCTGCACATGCTAGGCTCGTCAAGTTAACCCTAAGTGTTTTCGCTGTGTAAAACTGTCTTACACCCGTTGTATGTGAACGTAAGAATCCATCACACCTGATCATCACGTGGTGCTTAGAAGCGACGAACTGTAGCAACGGTGCACAGTTAGGGGAGAACACTTCTTGAAATTTTATAAGGGATCATCTTATTTACTACCGTCGTCCTAAGTAAACAAGATGCATAATACATAATAAACATCACATGCAATTATATAGTTGTGACATGATATGGCCAATATCATATAGCTCCATTGATCTTCATCTTCGGGGCTCCATGATCATCTTGTCACCGGCTTGACACCATGATCTCCATCATCATGATCTCCATCATCGTGTCTTCATGAAGTTGTCACGCCAACGACTACTTCTACTCCTATGACTAACGTTTAGCAATAAAGTAAAGTAGTTTACATGACGTTATTCAATGACACGCAGGTCATACAAAAAATAATGACAACTCCTATGGCTCCTGCCGGTTGTCATACTCATCGACATGCAAGTCGTGAATCCTATTACAAAGAACATGATCTCATACATCACAATTCATCATTCATCACAACTTCTGGCCATATCACATCACATGATCAATCGCTGCAAAAACAAGTTAGACGTCCTCTAATTGTTGTTGCATCTTTTACGTGGCTGCAATTGGGTTCTAGCAAGAACGTTTTCTTACCTACGAATCACCACAACGTGATTTTGTCAACTTCTATTTACCCTTCATAAGGGCCTTGTTCATCGATTCCGCTCCAACTAAGGTGGGAGAGACAGACACCCGCCAGCCACCTTATGCAACTAGTGCATGTCAATCGGTGGAACCGGTCTCACGTAAGCGTACGTGTAAGGTTGGTCCGGGCCGCTTCATCCCACAATACCGTTGAGCAAGAAAAGACTAGTAGAGGCAAGTAAGATGACAAAATCCACGCCCACAACAAAGTTGTGTTCTACTCGTGCAAAGAGAACTACGCATAGACCTAGCTCATGATGCCACTGTTGGGGAACGTTGCAGAAAATTAAAATTTTTCCTACGATTTCACCAAGATCCATCTATGAGTTCATCTAAGCAACGAGTCTAGGGAGAGAGTTTGCATCTACATACCACTTGTAGATCGCGTGCGGAAGCTTGCAAGGTGATGATGTAGTCGTACTCGACGTGATCCAAATCACCGATGACCAGCGCCGAACGGACGGCACCTCCGCGTTCAACACACGTACGGGACGGGAGACGTCTCCTCCTTCTTGATCCAGCAAGGGGGAAGGAGAGGTTGATGAAGATCCAGCAGCACGACGGCGTGGTGGTGGATGCAGGGCGTCACAGCAGCAGGGCTTCGCCGAGACTACGAGGGAGAGACGTAACAGGGGGAGGTGGAGGCGCCAGGGGCTGGTGTGTGAAGTCCCTCCTCTCCCCCACTATATATAGGGGTGCCAGGGGGGCGCCGTCCCTAGTAGATGAGATCTACTAGGGGGGGCGGCGGCCTAGGGGAGGTTTCCCTCCCCCCAAGGCACCTAGGGGTGCCTTCCACCACTAGGACTCCTCCTAGGGGGAAACCCTAGGCGCATGGGCCTATAGGGGCTGGTGCCCTTGGCCCATGATGGCCAAGGCGCACCCCCTACAGCCCATGTGGCCCCCCGGGACAGGTGGCCCCACCCGGTGGACCCCCGGGACCCTTCCGGTGGTCCCGGTACAATACCGATAACCCCGAAACTTGTCCCGATGCCCGAAATAGCACTTCCTATATATAATTCTTTACCTCCGGACCATTCCGGAACTCCTCGTGACGTCCGGGATCTCATCCGGGACTCCGAACAACATTCGGGTTTCTGCATATCCATATCTTCATAACCCTAGCGTCACCGAACCTTAAGTGTGTAGACCCTACGGGTTCGGGAGACATGCAGACATGACCGAGACACTCTCAGTCAATAACCATCAGCGGGATCTGGATACCCATGATGGCTCCCACATGCTCCTCGATGTTGTCATCGGATGAACCACGATGTCGAGGATTCGATCAAACCCTGTATGCAATTCCCTTTGTCAATCGGTACGTTACTTGCCCGAGACTCGATCGTCGGTATCCCAATACCTTGTTCAGTCTCGTTACCGGCAAGTCACTTTACTCGTACTGTAATGCATGATCCCGTGTCCAACACCTTGGTCACATTGAGCTCATTATGATGATGCATTACCGAGTGGGCCCAGAGATACCTCTCCGTCATACGGAGTGACAAATCCCAGTCTCGATCCGTGTCAACCCAACAGCTACTTTCGGAGATACCTGTAATGCACCTTTATAGTCACCCAGTTACGTTGTGACGTTTGATACACCCAAGGCACTCTTACGGTATCCGGGAGTTACACGATCTCATGGTCGAAGGAAGAGATACTTGACACTTGCAAAGCTCTAGCAAAACAAACTACACGATCTTTTATGCTATGCTTAGGATTGGGTCTTGTCCATCACATCATTCTCCTAATGATGTGATCCCGTTATCAACGACATCCAATGTCCATAGTCAGGAAACCATGACTATCTGTTGATCACAACGAGCTGGTCAACTAGAGGCTTACCAGGGACATAGTGTGGTCTAAGTATTCACACGTGTATTACGATTTCCGGATAATACAGTTATAGCATGAATAAAAGACAATTATCATGAACAATGAAATATAATAATACTTTTATTATTGCCTCTAGGGCATATTTCCAACAAACATGCCCGGCAAAAACAAGTTAAACGTCCTCTACTTTGTGTTGCAAGTTCTAGATGGCTGCTACGGGCTGAGCAAGAACCGTTCTTACCTACGCATCAAAAACCACAATGCGGTATAGTGATTGCTTTTTGATCTTCAGAAAGAACCCTGTTCACTGAATCCGATTCAACTAAAGTTGGAGAAACTAACATCCACCAACCACCTGTTTGCGAAGCACGTCGGTAGAACCAGTCTTGCGTAAGCGTACGCATTGGGTCGCTTCATCCAACAATACCACTGAATCAAGAATCAACTAGTGACGTCAAGCAATATGTATATACCCACACCCACAAATCCTTTGTGTTCTACTCGTGCATATAACATCTACGAATAAACCTGGCTCGGATGCCACTGTTGGGGAACACAGTAATTTCAAAAAAAATCCTACGCACACGCAAGATCATGGTGATGCATAGCAACGAGAGGGGAGAGTGTTGTCTATGTACCCTCGTAGACCGTAAGCGGAGGCGTTATGACAACGTGGTTGATGTAGTCGTACGTATTCACGATCGACCGATCCTAGTACCGAAAGTACGACACCTCCGTGATCTGCACACGTTCAGCTCGGTGATGTCCCACGAACTCTAGATCCAGCTGAGTGTCGAGGGAGATCTTTGTCAGCATGACGGCGTGATGAAGGTGATGATGATGCTACCGGAACAGGGCTTCGCCAAAGCATCGCTACGATATAACCGAGGTGGATTATGGTGGAGTGGGGCACCGCACACGGCTAAGGGATCAATGATCAACTTGTGTGTCTATGGGGTGCCCCCCCATATATAAAGGAGTGGAGGAGGGGGAGAGGGTCGGCCTCCTAGGCGCGCCCAAGGGGGGAGTCCTACTCCCGGTGGGAGTAGGATTCCCCCTTCCCTAGTTGGAGTAGGAGAGGGAAGGAAGGGGGAGAAGGAGAGAAGGAAAGGCCCCCCCTCCAATTCAGATTGGGCTTGGGGGTGGGGGGGGGGGCGCCCCACCTTGGCCGACTCCTCCTCCTTTCCACTATGGACCATTAAGGCCCATTGACTCCCCGGGGGGTTCTAGTAACCCCCCGGTACTCCGATATATGCCCGAACTCTCTCGAAACCTTTCCGATGTCCAAACATAGTCATCCAATATATCGATCCTTATGTCTCGACCATTTCGAGACTCCTTGTCATGTCCGTGATCACATCCGGGACTCCGAACTACCTTCGGTACATCAAAATACATAAACTCATAATACTGATCGTCACCAAACAATAAGCGTGCGGACCCTACGGGTTCGAGAACTATGTAGAAATGACCGAGACACATCTCCGGTCAATAACCAATAGCGGAACCTAGATGTTCATATTGGCTCCCACATATTCTACGAAGATCTTTATCAGTCAAACCGCATAACAACATACGTTGTTCCCTTTGTCATCGGTATGTTACTTGCCCGAGATTCGATCGTCGGTAGCTCAATACCTAGTTTAATCTCATTACCGGCAAGTCTCTTTACTCGTTCCGTAATGCATCATCCCGTAAATAACTCATTATTTACATTGCTTGCAAGGCTTATAGTGATGTGCACTATCAAGAGGGCCCAGAGATACCTCTCCGATACTCGGAGTGACAAATCCTAATCTCGATCTATGCCAACTCAACAAACACCATCGGAGACACATGTAGAGCATCTTTATAGTCACCCAGTTACGTTGTGACGTTTGATAGCACACTAAGTGTTCCTCAGGTATTCGTGAGTTGCATGATCTCATAGTCATAGGGACATGTATAAGTTATGGAAAAAGCAATAGCAACAAACTAAACGATCATCGTGATAAGCTAACGGATGGGTCAAGTCAATCACATCATTCTCTAATGATGTGATCCCATTAATCAAGTGACAACTCAGGTCTATGGTTAGGAAACATAACCATCATTGATTCAACGAGCTAGTCAAGTAGAGGCATACTAGTGACACTCTATTTTTCTATGTATTCACACATGTACTAAGTTTTTGGTTAATACAATTCTAGCATGAATAATAAATATTTATCATGATATAAGGAAATATAAATAACAACTTTATTATTGCCTCTAGGGCATATTTCCTTCACGGGCAAGTAACGGTAATAGTACAAAAGTGCGGCAAGGTAGCCCAATCCCTTTGAGGCAAATGACAGGCCAAAACGGTGTCTTATGATAAGCAAAGCGTTCTTGAGGGTACACGGGAATTTCATGTAGTCACTTTCATCATGTTGGTTCGATTTGTGTTCGCTACTTTGATAATTTAATATGTGGGCGGACCGGTGCTTAGGTCCTGTCCTTACTTGAACAAACCTCCTACTTATGATTAACCCCATCACAAGCATCCACGACTAAGAGAAAAGTATTAAGAATAAATTCTAACCATAGCATCAAACTTTTCGATCCAAAGCAGTCCCTTACGGAATAGCGCATAAACTAGGGTTTAAGCTTCTGTCACTCTCGCACCCCATCATCTAATAACTACTCCACAATGCATTCCCTTGGGCCCAAATATGGTGAAGTGTCATGTAGTCGACGTTCACATGACACCACTAAGGGAATCACAACATACATACCATCAAAATATCGAACACATATAAAATTCACATGATTACTTGCAACAAGATTTCTCCCGTGACCTCAAGAACAAAAGTAACTACTCATGAATGATAATCATGCTCAAGATCAGAGGGGTATTAAATAGCATAATGGATCTAAACATATAATCCTCTACCAAATAAACCATATAGTAATCAACTACAAGATGTAATCAACACTACTAGTCACCCACAAGTACCAATCTATAGTTCCGGTACAAAGTTGAACACAAGAGATGAACTAGGGTTTGAGAGGAGATGGTGCTGTTGAAGATGTTGGTGGAGATTGACCTCCCCAAGATGGGAGAGTTGTTGGTGATGATGACGACGATGATTTCCGCCTCCGAGAGGGAAGTTCCCCCGGCAGAATCGCTCTGCCGAAGGGCAAAAGTGCTCCTGCCCAAGTTCCGGCTCGAGACGACAACGCTTTGTCCTGAAAGTCCTCTGTTTATTTTTTCTAGGTAAAAATGACTTATATACCAGAAGAGGGGCACGGGAGGTGGGCCGAGAAGGGCACAACCCACCAGGGCGCGCCCAGGTGGTGGATTGTGCCTACCTGGTGGGCCCCCTCTGGTACTTATTGGCTCCAATATTTCTTATATATTCCATAAAAATTCCCTGTAAAGTTTCAGGTCATTTGGAGTTGTGCAGAATAGGTAGCCTGACCTAGCTTTTTTAGGTCTAGAATTCCAGCTGCCGGTATTCTCCCTCTTTGTGTGTACCTTGCATATTATGAGAGAAAAGGCATTAGAAATACTCCAAAAAGCATTATTATACATAAAAACAATATAAATAACAATAGGTAAACATGATGCAAAATGGACGTATCAACTCCCCCAAGCATAGACCTCGCTTGTCCTCAAGTGGAAACCAAAATAAAAAAAATGTCCACATGCTTAGAGAGAGAGAGAGGTGTCGCTAAAAACAAAATATGAACATAGAAGCATCATGTCTATTATTATAACAGCAAAAAACTTTAACATAAAAATTTTATCATAGAAATTTTATCATAGACTTCTCATGAATAAGTAATAATTCATCACAACATCGAAGTATAAAGCATAAACTCTATTGGAAATCAACAAACTATGTGCCCAGTCAACTTTGCAACTACAATTCATCATCTTTTCAGGAAGGGTCACATATCAGAGCCTTTTTGGCAAGTACACACACTACTATAGGATGCTGCTAACGCGAAACTACGATGAGAGACCCTTCTACAAAACTGTGTGCGATGCAATAATCGCAAACGGTGGTGTAAAAAACCGTTAAACAAGGTGCAAAACGTTTGCGATGGCGGAGCCGTCAAACACTGTTCAGATTTTAGTTGCATGTGCGATGTAGGGCATACGGTTGATCCAGATGAACTGTTTGCGACTAGACAGAACAATAGAAACAGGCAGCCATATCAATATGTGTGTGATATATGACATACAGTTCGCTCCGATGAACTGTTTGCTACTTGGGACAGCAACAAAAACGGTCAGCCAGATAAAGGTGTGTGTGATATATGGCATACGGTTCAGTTGAATGAACTTTTTTCGATTAGGGAAGAGAACATAAACGGTTCAACTTAACAAGACGTGTGTGATATGCGGCAAAAGGCCCAGAGGTTAATTCGAGAACAAGTACAGAGAGGTTAATTTGACATACATGACTTATAAGTTTCAGAGAAATCATATCACTTTTTTTGGAAACCATTTAATTGCATTGAATGTATATAGTGCTCCGTCCTATTAGTTGAATTAACCTTGAGGTCCAAGTTTTGGAAACATGTCGTAAAGTAACGGGATAGACCTTCATTCAAGCCAATCAACAAGTGTTCAAAAAAAATTATCAAAAAGTAACGAGATAGACCTTCTTCAAGACAATCAACATGTGTACAAAAAAGAAAAAATGTCAAAAATTACAAAACAAGGACCTCGAGGTCAATTCAACTAATATGATGGAGCATTATATACATTCAACACAATTAAATATTTACAATGACCCATCACATCAGTTAATTTAACATCGAGGTCACTTCCCATTCGGTCACCCATCTGATGACTACTCGAGCCCTAACACAGTTAACTTGGGAGTTCTGTTAGATGAGCTATCGGTAGGAAAGCTGGTCCTTGCTGCTGTAGGATCCCTCTTTGCATCATTTACTGGGCACCCGAATGACCAACTGTTGCCTCCCAATGGTCAATGCCACGTCCCCCGCATGGCAGTTTTTGCAGCGGGTAACTGCATCGTCGTGCCGGGCCCGGCGCAACCGCATGCACACGAACGTGCATGATCGTGCGACAGCCCCAAACAGTGGCAACACAACTTATAAATTGACGGATGGAGTACTAGTTATAGTGATGCATATAACTAAGGAAAGGGATCACACATTTATGTATTGACTAGAACGAGAATGCAATAGCACAATAAGAATTAAGTCCACAATGATGTGATCACAGTGGTGGTTACAGGAGGCAAGAAGAAAGATGCATCCATCAACATATGTCCTCCTCCTCCTCAACTCAGTGCATCGAGCCACCGACCGGCAGCTAAGGAGCGGCGGCTTTTGTGGCGAGGTCAAGGTGCTTCTCAGCAAAAGCATCCAAGGCTTCCAGCCGGTTGAAGAAGGCCAACATCATAGCGTCTTCACTGGCCTTGTAGATACCTATGTACATGATTCGCTCATACACGTGGATGTGTAGGTCAACGAATTCCTGCAGGGCGAGGCACCTCACGGCGAGTGCGACCTCCAGGTGGACATTCTTTGTGGCGTCGGCGGGCAGTCGCAGGGCCACCGATGCTTGAAAGAGGTTCCGACCATGGAGGCCAATTAGGGTGGCAGGCAATGAGGAGCCCGGGCGCGTGGGCTGGAGGAGTACGGCGATGTCGTCTGCGAGCTTCTTGGCAACGGTGAACTTGTTGGTGGTGGAAACTATCATCTGGTCATACTGAGTGTCGTAGCTGGCGTCGACGGCGACCATCCACCAGCCCGTCGCCAACACCATCTGGAGACGATCCTCGGTGCCATGCCGCAAGCCGGCGTCGTGGACCATCTGGCAGAGCCGCTGGCCTCTCGCGAGCATCGCCGCCATGGGTCTGGAGTGAGCACTTTTTTGCTTATTACTGTAGGTGCTTAGGCAAATCCTTAGGTGCGTATGATGTGGTAGATGCATTGGAATGGAGGGGCACCTTTATATGAGTGCAAACTGCGTTACATTCACATCGTGATGCCTCTTTTCCCGGTCCTCCTCCCATTACTTCCCTCATGCATTCACACGATGCTAATTGAAGGAGGATGCATCATTGGCCATTGAACATTCCGGGAACCGCTACCCTCTCCCTCGTCTGCATTAAAGCCATATCGGGAACTGCACCGCCCGCTGTCAAATTGAATAGTACTGCGCCGCCCGCTGCACGCTGGGCTGAACACGCCTCCTCGCCTCCATCTATGCTTAATTACTGAATTTTAGTTGCAAAAATTAGATACTGCTAGTGATTTTTAGATTCATATTTTGACAAATTACAGTGTTACAAGGTTGACAAATGGCAATGTTACTAGATCAACAAATGTCAATCTTTCCAGTTTGACAAATGGGAACATACCCAATGACAGATGCAAATCTTACCAAATTCTTTGTAAGTGGTTGCACACGGGTCATCCAAAAAAACCGTTTGCGTTCAAGAGATGCACAAATCCCGCCCTCACTTTGTATACGGGTGTTCTATCTAAAACATTTGCGATCAAGAGCCATTAAAACCTATAGCCATTAAAACCAAGACACATGGCGTCATGTGAATGGTTAACAGAACGCACATGGTTTCAATTATATAAACGTTTGATATATTAAAGTGGCAGCTATTTTTTCAAAATGCCTTTGTTGGCTGTTATTCGAGTGCACCTTCTTTCAAAATGGACACGAAAAATACCATCGCATGTCGGGTGTCATTCCATGATAGCATGCCAAGTTTCATGAATTTCAGAGAGTTTTGGATTTACTAGAATTTAGAAACAAAGTATCTCAACATTTTGCCAGTAATCAACGGTGCCCTGGTGTTTGAAATTCATTCCCATTTCTTGCATCGGTTCTAAGCATGCACCCAAGGACAAAGATTTGATTTTTCAACCAATTTATATGCACTGGAGCATGTGCATGTAGTTCAAATGTGAATTATGCACATAAATGCATTGAAAACTCAGTTAATGCATAAAAATCTCCAAATGAACCCCAAAAAATCACAAAAATTGACACAACACTCCTGTTGTTCTATGTTGACACAAGAAATTTTTTGAAAGCAATAAGAGGCAATGGATATCATGTCGTCCCCAAAGGTGGGACGTTCCCTACCGAAACCATCATGCTTGTTGTGAGAAGCTCTGGTTTGTGAAGAGCATATACCCAAACCTACCCCAAATGGGACAAAAAATTTACCATGGCATGTTCGTGCCGCTCCATGATAGCATGTCAAGTTTCATGAATTTCAGACGAGTTTTGGACTTACTAGAATTTAAAAACCAGGTATCTCAATGTTTGCGGCCGAGTGACGGTGGCAGGGTGTTCGACATTCATTCCCATTTCTTGCATGGGGCCTAAGCATGCACCGAAGGACAAAGTTTTGATTTTCAACCAATTTATATGCACTGGAGCATGTGCATGTAGTTCAAATTTTAATTATGCACATAAATGCATTGAAAACTCAGTTAATGCATAAAAATGTCCAAACGAACCCCAAAAAAATCACAAAAATTGACACAACACTCCTATTGTTCTATGTTGACACGAGAAAAAATTTGAAAGCAATAAGACGCAATGGATATCGTTTCGTCCCCAAAGGTGGGACGTTCCCTACCGAAACCATCATGCTTGTTGTGAGAAGCTCTGGTTTGTGAGAAGCTTATGCCCAAACCTTCCCCAAATGAGACAAAAATTTTACCACGACATGTTGATGCCGCTCCATGATAGCATGCCAAGTTTCATGAATTTCAGACGAGTTTTGGATTTACTAGAATTTAAAAACCAGGTATCTTAATGTTTGCGGCCGAGTGACGGTTGCAGGGTGTTTGACATTCATTCCCATTTCTTGCATGGGACCTAAGCATGCACCAAAGGACAAAGATTTGATTTTTCAACCGATTTATATGCACTGGAGCATGTGCATGTAGTTCAAATTTGAATTATGCACATAAATGCATTGAAAACTCAGTTAATGCATAAAAATGTACAAACGGACCCTGAATAATTCCAATTCTTTTACGACACACATATAGTTGCATGTTCACTACAGATAAAAGGTCTAGAAATTGAAACACCATCCATTGTTGCTATGACCCCATTATGTAATTCAAATCAAGACGAAAAATCAAGTGGATCCCACACGGTTTACTATAAACCAACTGTGTTAGATGTAGCACAAAATATCTCGGAGCACCGTCAGAGTATAGTACGCATACAACTTATGCGAGAAGGTGTGACGGCTACAGTCCACAACCCGCTCTGAATAAGGGACCGTGTCTGATGACCCTTTGTGCGCCAGTTTTTTCGCTGAAGCGATTCCAAATTTTTAGCTTCCGCGGAAATAACTACCTCCCTGCGCCCTCCCCCTTACCAAAAGCCACATTTCCCCTGTTTCTGCCTTCCTTTCCAAGTTCAAACCTTCACTCCTTGCTTGCAGCGCCGCCTCCTCGCCGGCGATCCTCCTTCACGCTGCTCGGCCTCGCTTATCCAGGCAGGTAATGCACACCTGACCCCCATCCTCCTCCTCCTTCCACACCCCACACGCCCCGACCGCTGGCGCGAGCGCGACACCTTCCACCCAAATCACCGACCCCTCCACAAAATAAGTGCCGCCCTAAGCCATGGTGCACGCAGTATAGCTACACTAGTAGAAAAAGGGCCTATTGTCCCGGTTGGTAAGGGCCTTTAGTCCCGGTTGGTGAACCGGGACTAAAGGGTCGGTACTAATGCCTCCCCCCTTTAGTCCCGGTTCAATCCAGAACCGGGACTAAAGGCCGCGGCCACGTGGAGCCTTTAACAATCCACCTTTAGTCCCGGTTTGTAACACCAACGGGACTAATGGAAATTTTATGATTTTTTTTTGAAATTTTTTATTTTCAAATTTCTGAATTATTTTAACCCCTCATTAGTGAATCTCTAATCAGCACCCCTCATCACTGCTCAATTTATCCTCTTCTCTAATCACCCTCATCATTCCAAATCACCTAACTTCCCGAACGGTCACCCATCCTCCCACTCACCCAGCCTGAGCACGCTTAACTTCCGGGTTCTATTCTCCCTCGTTTCCAAGTCTGCACTTGTTGTTTTCCTGACAATAGTAAGATGTTAATCCTATTAACCCTCAGGAATTTTGCTTGAGCATGAATTGACACATTTCACTGTTTGAGTTTCAAACTATTGTTTTCAAAAACAATAATTATTTAGAAAACAATAGTTATTTTGAATAATTAGTTTGACCAGGGTTTGACCATAGTTTGACCACAGTTTGACTACAGTTTGACCAGATTTGACCAAAATTCAAAATAACTGAACAAATTTGTTATTAACACTAATATTCTAGAATAATTAGTTTGACCATGGTTTGACAATGGTTTGACCACAGTTTGTCATTTTCCCGATTTTTTCCACTCTAGATATTAAAAGCCCCGTAACTTTTTTTCTGTTAGGTTTTTGAGGATTTTGAAAATGTTTAACGGGGTTCCCCCGATTAAATTTGGATGTAACTTTTCGAGTAGATGATTTTTCATATAAAAAACTTTTTCACACGAGTTAGTATGCAAAAGTTATGCCCACATTCAAATTCTAGAGAGATTTTGCAAATAAAGTCGAAATTCACATTTGCAAATTTCCCCAACAACTAGACCACATATCACATGGGAAACTTATTTTATTTTATTTTTTTGACATTTCCATCATTTTCTTTTATTTTTTTTAAAATTGAAAAGGCGATCCACCGGGGGGGGGGGTAGAGTTTGAAAATGGGACCTTTAGTACCGGTTCGTGGCACGAAGCGGGACTAAAGGTCTCAACCCCATTAGTCCCGGTTCGTGCCTCAAACCAGGACTAAAGGTCTACTCTTTAGTCCCAGTTTGAGGCATGAACAGGGACTAATGGGCATCGCACCCTTTAGTCCCGGTTTGAGGCACAAACCGGGACTAAAGGGCACAAGTGAACCGGGACTAATGCCTTAGCCGCACGAACCGAGATAAATGCTCACATTAGTCCCGGTTCTAGATTGAACCGGGACTAATGGGCTAAACAGGCCTGGACGAAAGCCCTGTTTTCTACTAGTGCTAGGATCTCAAGGAGCATTTAGCAGTGGAGAAGCAAATCGCGGCCGCACGCGCGGATGAGGTCGCAATGGCTGCCATTCGTGCCGACCCCCAGATCTTGGAGGAGCACCTCGCCGTCGAGGACACCGTCGACGCCTCACGCGCTGACGCCACGACGCGGTTGACTGCTTTAAACAAAAGTTCGTGGCGTTTTCTCGAGGCCACCGTCGGTGCCTTCGACGAAGACTACTAGGTGTGTTCTCAGCGTGCACGTGCTTACCTCATCTCAAGAGCCAGCATGTTGGTGCCCGGAGCGGCTCAGACAACTCACCACTACGGGAGGGCACCCACAATGTAGAGGCCTCGCCCTCTTCCATGTCCAAGGAGCCAATTGTCATCGATATCTCCGACAATGAATAGCTTGTCTTATTACCTCACTATAAGGACCCATGTTCAGTTTGCTAGCTACCGCCTTTCCTTAACAAATTCTAGTGAATTTTTCTATCTACTTTTACCATGCAATCTTCTTCTCTAGCATATATGTTCTATATGTCGTGCAATGTGGTGTTCAGTTAATTGTTTGGTCCAATTCTACAAATGTGATGTTCAATTCTTCAGGGCGCAATTTTCCAAGTTGTCAAGCATGTTTGGTTTGGTTAATTGTCCGATATTTTATTAGGAGTATGTTATATTGTGCAATGTGGTGCTCAGTTAATGTTTGGTTCATTTGTTATGGTGTTTAGTTAACTGCTTGGTTCAATTCTGCAATGCGATGTTCAATTGTTGTGGGCGCATTCTGTTATTGTATACCATGTGAGAAATAAATCAAATTTGGCTATACTAAATACATGACAAACAAATACAATTGCTATATTTCCAAGTTGTTAAGCATGCTTGGTTTGGTTAATTGTCTGATCTTCTATTAGGAGTATGTTATATTGTGCAATGTGGTGCTCAGTTAACATTTGGTTCATTTGTTGTGGTGTTTAGTTAACTGATTGGTTCAATTCTGCAATGCGATGTTCAGTTGTTGTGACT
>NC_041380.1:330499122-330562183 GCF_002162155.2 Triticum dicoccoides | reverse complement strand
GTTGTTGTGACTGCATTCTGTTATTGTATACCATGTGAGAAATAAATCGAATTTGGCTATACTAAATACATGAGAAACAAATACAATTGCTATATTTCCAAGTTGTTAAGCATGCTTAGTTTGGTTAACTACCTGATCTTCTATTAGGAGTATGTTATATTGTGCAATGTGGTGCTCAGTTAACGTTTGGTTCATTTGTAGTGGTGTTTAGTTAACTGCTTGGTTCAATTCTGCAATGCGATGTTCAATTGTTGTGGCTGCATTCTGTTATTGTATACCATGTGAGGAATAAATCAAATTTGGCTGCACATAATACATGAGAAACATATACAAGTGCTTAATCATGCTTGGTTTGGATAAATGGGTTTTCCATGTGGCTTGAATTAATCTGATGAATCTGCAATGTGCTTATTTATCATCAACATATTTTACTGATAGCATGCGAACCCTTACTTAACTAGATGACTAACTACCTTATATGTGTTGCAGGGAAACAATGGGAAGAACTGAGGTTTACCAGATGGTACTAACTATTATACCTTTCCGTTTTTTATTCCTTTGCCCCATTTCCAATATAGAGAAGATATTTATGCACATCCTGGTTTTCAGGGGTCACTGATGATTACCTCTCAAACCACCTCTGTGGTCAGGAGGCGAGGAAAGTTTTCATACAACACCCACGGTTTAATATTGAAGTGTTCCTGAAGAGGTCGAAGGATGGACGGTCAATCATCCACAGGCACTAGCCTAAAGTTGCAAAGACCTTCAACATGAATGAAGGCTCAATATTAGCCTTCTACTTCAGTAGTTTTCTAGATGAGATGCATCTGTCCATGTACTGTCTGTGATGCTAATTTTGAAAGGTTCTAGATGTTGCATGTGAAACTTGGCGCTGGTGCAGTTGTGTAATGGGGTAGCTGAGTGCTGAAGCTATATCATGTTGTACTTGGATGTATTTCAATTATGAAATCCTGCTTCCTTAATATGGAAATTAAATATATTATGTGCTTCATATGAATGTCGATTAGATTAGTAAATGCATTATTAATAATAGGGCAATTAGCCTGCTAATTGGGTTTTCCTATTGCGAACGGTTATTGAGAAAACATCGTGGGCGATTACCTCGGGCAACACCCATAGTTTCTAGGAATAAACCATGTTGGATCAATGAACAATCACACACGACATTCCCTTGAAAATTGTTTGCGTTATGCCACCTTGCACAAACGTTTTCCTTGGAGTGACTGTGTGGGATGTATATACGAACGAACAGGTTCAGCGAGGACTCACTGTGTGGGATGTACTTACGACCGGAAACGATTTCACCTGTATAATTGTATTTTTTAGCACTATTGTACGTGTAACCGTATTTGGTCGCTCGCCGGTCGCACACGACCTCATTTTGCCGAGTGTGTGTGCCAGGAGGGCATATCCCTGACGTTTTCTAGGTCGTCTGGGAAGGATCCCCCTATCGCAGTCACTCACTAGGTGACAGTTCCAAACGCTGTCGCGGAAAGCGGTTAAAAACCATTTGTATAGCACCGACGTGTACCGGTGACATACTCCACCATCATATAGTCTTATATGATTGCGAACACTCACCAGATACACATGAGCAAAACGTTTCAACCAGACACATAGAAAGATAGGGCACTGGTACACGTTGGTGCTATACAAATGGTTTTTAACCCCTTTCCGCAATGGCATTTGGAACCGTCGTCAAGTGAGTGTGGGCAATAGGGGGGGGTGGTCCTTCCCACACAACCCATAAACCATCGGGGATAGGGAGGCAAGATGCATATACTGTACTCCTACTCATCTGTGCTCGCATTGCCATCACAGTCGGTATTCTGTGGTGCTACGTTTATGATGCGCGACCCATCACAAACGGTTCACTATTATAGAATGTGTATGATAAGCATACAATCACACACATTCGCTTTTGCCAAACCGTATGCGATAACTAATTAAGAAGATTAGCTAATCGTCGTATGAGTGCTGGATATGATTATGAAACGTTGGACCGTCGTAACATCGTCATACACACAACTATCACACATGCTTTTCTGTGGTGCAACACATACGATGCATACTTCATCGGAAACAGTTCATGGTTGCGAATCATGTACGGTAGGGCAACTATCACAAAAGTTTAGTTTGCCCGCACTGTTTGTGATATTGTCTAACATCACACACGCTTTGCAAACGGCAGCTATGTGCATGCTTGCACACATTTCCTCTCTGTGAACCGTGTCTGATTATGATGTATATCGCAAATGTTTGTGTTTTACCAACCATGTGTGCCGTAACTACCTGGAGAGCATAATTTCACCATAAATTAATTACTGCTATTTTGCATTGGACCGGATTTGAATTTGCATTTGAATGTATGCTATAGCTTTATTCATATCCATTAGGTTCAAACAACCAATGCATTATTTGATTGATAGGTACATATGTTCAAGAATTACATAAGAACCAAATAAAGAATGATGAACCACAGTTGTATACTTGTACCATTAAAGACAATAAAGAAAGAGGCTAAATACATTCTGGTTGCTGAACAAGGTGAAGCGGAATGCCCATATTGTGCCCTCCTCCATGCAGAAGGCACGCACGACTCTAGTACAACCCCTTGTGATGGCCGACCGCCCATCCTTCACGTCTTCATGAAAACATCTAGATAATCATCGTGTTCTGGTAGAAATACTTTAACCTTTGCATGCCCACCAATCATGTAGTTTGAGAGGTAATCTTGAGTAAACTGCTTTGGCAACCACTGCAAAGGAAAAAAGATTCAGACATTGTCATCTAACACTACTCATTATGGGCAGTAAAAAGAAGGCCGTAGAGTTCTTACTTACCATCCTGCAGTTTCTTGTTGTCTTGGATAAAGTGTAAACAAATAGTTTAATTGCCATCTTTTGACCCATTTTACTAACAATCTTCATCAGCTTCCTCACTTGATGCTAGTTCATCGATATCTCATTGCCCCATACGTAGAAAGGGTTGAAGCGCGGATTTTTACCAATGACATATGTACCTAAAAGCACCAAGTTAATATTAGAAGCTAAACAACAATTGCACAATGATGTAGTACAACACTCTTTATAATATCTTATATCATCCAATATACTCACATATTAGATGAATTAGCATCTTATATTATGGGCCGGAAGGAGTTTATTGCTTTCTTACAAATTATCGGTTGATTAAATGTTGTTATATCCATGGGTTAGAGTTAGTTTGAGCTAGTTCAGGCTCAAATATCCCTAAAGTATATCGAAACATGAGGGCTAGTTTGAGCTAGTTGCATCTAACCCACCCAAAAAAACTATCCAACCCAAGAGGTGCTAATTGGAGCTAGTTCTCCTAGTGCATTTATTGTCAATCTAACCCTGTCATCCAAACACCTCTTTGGATGGAGTTAGTTCAGGGTTAGTGATGAGCTAGAAACTAAATCTAACCTCTAGCTAAGTTGAGTATCCAAATAGGGATGTGTTGTTGTTGTTGCTGCTGCTCTTCTACGTATATCTAGACATCATCAGAACATTAAGGTAACACTCTTCCTTGTTGCTATGTAGCCTAGGATTGCATATTTAGACATTAAGTACAGTGCATGTTGCCATGTAGCCTTAGATATATTACATATGGCCCTAGTTAACCTACCGATAAATGGGTTACAGATATATTCAGTTAAAAGTCTGATTCACCGATTAGTCCCTTATCTGCTGTTAGCCTATATGGTACCAGCTACCGATATCCGGAATAGTGAGTATATATAAGCCATGGGATGAAACTAACCTCGATGGAAAACAACAGCCGTTCCCAAAATTGTCCTGTGTAGGTACATCGAGAGGCATGTTAAGCAAAACAGGCTAAACATCAACGAAAATTATCCATGGCAGACAAAATAATCTCCAAAAGATAGCTTCGGTGTGCAGGTTTAGGCACGCTAGTAAAGCAAAACAAGTGGAAAGGTGTGTTAACTGCAACAGGCCTAACATTTAACAACAAGCAAACATAGTCATTCAAACTGGTATTGTGCGAGTCTAAGTACACTAGTTATTGTTAAATAAAAATGGAAAGGCATGTTAACTACAAGATGCAGTAACCAAATGTGGTCATTCATAATGGTATTGTCGAAACTGGTATTGATGAAATTGAACTGCACAGTTCATACTTGCACATATAGAACATCACGTTGTGAATAACTGGAATAAACAAGGCATACTACGAACAACCAAAGATAGCATTTGAAACTGGACATATGCTAACTACAAACAACTGAACAATCAAAAAACTTTAAAAGAGGCATATGCTAGCTACAATAGGCTTAACAGCAAGCAAATATATGCATCCCTATCGGTATGTTTAAAACTGGATTGATGAAATGTACTGCACAGTAAATAATTGCACATATAGAGCATCACATTGTGAACAACTGAAATAAACAAGGCATACTGCAAACAACCAAATATAGCAATTAAAACTGGACATATTCTCACTACACTACAAAAGGGACTCCACAAAACAAATCATGGGTTTCCCCCTGTGAAGAGGCACGTCAAAACAAATCATGGGTTTCCTCACTTTTCACAGATGGGCTCGTTCCCATGGGAAGAGCACGGACCCTGGATGCGCTCCATGTAGTCGCAGATGGGCTCCTTCCCCTTGGAAGAGAACGACCGTAGGGTGCCCTCCCTCATGTCGCAGACGGGCTCTTTCCACTTGGAAGTGCAGATGGGCTCTTTCGCCTTAGGAGAGTCGGAGAGGGTGCCCTCCTCATGGTCATCGTCGATGAGGTCTAACTTGGAAGGTGTGGATCCCAAGCCAGTGTCGCATAACGTGTCCTTCAAAAATGACAAAAGGGGCTCGATGGCGATGTAGGATGGAGAATTCTTGGCAGCGAGCCAGAGGAGGTCAGCGGCAGTGCCATGGGTGAGATCAATGACGGTTGAAACTGGGGGGTTGGGGTGGGCCACTTAACCTGTGACATAGCCCGCCATAGTCCGTCGTTGTCGACGACCTCGATATCATAGCCGGCGTTCGTGACATACCCACATACTCTAGCCTGCCGATTGAGTGCTTGCGGCCATTAATGGTCGTCAGTTTCCTCGGCGACGTCGGGAGAAGAGATCACGATACACCTCTTTTGGGCCAGTCGCTCCTCAAGCTCGACGGGAAGCGTGGCCGGGCTTTGGTTGCGACGCTCTGGAGTGGGGGATGGGGATGTGGATATGTGGGAAAGAGGGCGTTCGGGAGGAGTCATCTAAGAAACTTAGGGCGGCCTGGGTATGGAGATCGGTGGGTAAGCTGCATGGGCAAACCGGCAGATGTTGACAATGGAGGCCTTGCGGCGGCGGCAGCGGGGACCTCGCTAGGGTTTCTAGCAAGGGAGGGTGTGTGTGTGTGCGCACGGACCCTAGGAGGTTTTGGTGCGTGTGTGTGTGTGGAAGGGGGGGACAGGGGGTGTGTTTGAGGAAGTCACGCAGGTACTAATTTTTTTACTACGCGAGAGTCAAACCCAGGAGTGAAATGCCGGGGCTATTGAAAATTTTGATGATGGTGCATCGCACACGGTCCGGAGATAACAACCGTGTGTGATGAAACATAAAAACCCTCGAGGCGGGCAGATATCTTCGAGAGATGCAGGCGGGTTTGGGAACAAGAAACATCACACACGGTCGAAACACAATAACTGTGTGTTATCAAACAAAAAAAGCTGCAGGCGGGTAGATATTTTCGAGAGGGGAAGCCTCATGGAGCCCAATGTACTATGCAGATGTGTGCGTGATAGGGGCATCGGCGTGGCACACGGTTAGTTTGAGTGAACCGTGTTTGTTGCGTCATCCGACTTGTCTAATGTTCATAAATTTGGCAAAAAATGACGTGGGAGAGGGTCAGAACAAGAACACACTTGCATGTGGACCAAGTTTATGTATGAAAAGTGTGGTTTTATGTTCTTATACCAAATGGAACTTTAATGTGGCACCTATCTCGCAAAGCGCACGGTATTGCTTACCCCCATCCTCGTGTCGGCACGAAGGGAATCCTATGCTATGAATGCATGCCCCCAACCGATGTTCACCTAGCAAAGCGTGTAGTAGCTAGCAGCCCCCCTTGTGTCGGCATGAAGGGAATCCTAAGATATGAATGCATGGCCCCCAACCGAGGTTCACCTAGCAAAGTGCGAAGTAGCAGCTCCCCCGACACTTCCAGTCGGCGGGCCAGAGAGGCATCTCACCAAGATGGATCGTAAAACGGACCAAGAATAATCCACCTTGGTCGTACAACCTCTCTCTTGTTGTTGGTCAAAGTGATGGCCATCCATGCGACACCGGAGATGGGCTAGCTGGCCAGTAATCACGCAAGTAGCTAGTCCCCGAAGACAACCGCTGCATGTGTGTGTGGCCCAAACATATGTATGAGAGGTGTGTTTTTGAATACACAATGGAACAACTTTGATGTGGCACCGTGATTACAAACTAGAAATCCCCACACCGAGTGAGGGTTAGGTTGACAATGCATATGTATGTTACACCACACTTCAAGCCGACGACGGGGATTTATGCATGCATGCGTGCATAGCATATGCGCTCAAACTTAATTAGGTCTGAATCTCACCATGACCAATACTACGATAACATGAACCAAAGGAAGAATCTGCCATAGTAACCAATCTTGTTGTCGGTCAAGGTGATCATGGATGTCCACGCGGGCCCATTAATATATAGGCTTGTCGCAGATAACCACGCGAGGGAGTGTGCCGTTCAAAGACAACCACTACATGCATATGTATGGAGGTGATGCGTGCATGGATGTTTGAATACCATTTCACAACATTGTTGTGGCGCGTGCGTCGAAAATCGTCCAGTCCCCACATAGAGCGAGATCGGTTCATGACGTGTCATTGTACTAGCCACTTCGACTCGATGGGAGGGATTCATGCGTACACATGCATGTGTGTGTGCTCAAATTGTATCATGTCATCCCAGAGCATGACCTATATATACAGTTACAAGCAAAATATCCCCTCCTATGTCAAATTAACCTCTCTCGTTGTAAGGCAAAAAGTAGTGATGGACCAAGTGGACCCACAGATGGAAAGCATCGATATCGCTGATAACTGCTTAAGTGGGTGCGGGAGGACAACCACCATCGCTTTGCATGTGGTCCAAACAAATGTTGAATACCCAAAATACACAACTTTGATGTGCCACATGCCTCAAAAACCGTAAACCCCCCACACAGAGCGAGGTTCATGAAGCGCAATACATAGATGGACCCCTTCCCCCTCTTCGACCCATACTATATGCTTGTATCGTAATACAACCCAAAAAGAATCCTCCTCGATGATGAAATTAATTAACCTCTCCCGATGTAGGGCAAAGTGATGCATGCATCGACGATGGCCTCGTGGGCCCATAGATGGAAGCGTCACACGTGAGTGTCCTAGCTAGGATAACCACCGCCTGCATTCATGTGGGCCAAAGAGGTGTCGTGTCATGTTTGAATAGCCAATTTTACAACTTTGATGTGGCACGTGGCTCGAGAACCAAAAGGTCTCGACACTGAGTGAGGTGTACTTGTTCATGGATGCGTACATATAGTATATATGCTAGCCCCCTCCCACCTCTTTGACGCGTACTATATACCACCATAACACAAACAAAAAAGATTCTACCTTGCTAGTCAAATTAACCTCACTGCTGGCTGTTCATCAAAGTGATGGACAACGACCTCACGGGCCCACAGAAAGCGTCACACACGAGTATCGAGTGTCGTGTTGGACAACCATCAACTGCATGTGGCCAAAACATGTATGTATGAAAGGGTTGTGTAATGTTTTAAGTAACAAATTCATGATTCTAATGTGGCACCTGCCTAACAAAACGGCCAACCCACATGGTGGCTCACAACTCGTACTGTACTGCGAGCCACCCGCCACCCCCCAGATGCATACACCCACACACACACCACGAATCCACCGCAACTACGATGCATGTTAAATTATCCCGCGGTGAACATATGTTACCAAAGGAGGGACATTTTTAAAAAAAGAGATCATTAAGACATTTTAGTACATTAATTGATCGATTTTCTATGAGTATAATGTGCAAAAATCAAATTTGAGCTACATGCACACGTGACAGTGCACGTAAATGGATTGCAAAAACACATGTGTCTCACTGGGTGCATGTTTACTCCCTGTGCAAGAAATTTCAAACATTGAGAATCTTGATTTTTAAATTCTAGTACATTCAAAACTTATTTGAAGTTCATGAAACTTATCGTGTTATCATATGGACACCAATACAAAGTGGCATTGTACCTTTTTTGTCAAATTTGAGACCAGTTTTGATGTAATCTTCACTACAAAAAAATACACTGCCGTGATGATACGTGTTTGTCATAGTAGGTCACTTTTTTCT
The DNA here is from genome assembly GCF_002162155.2 of Triticum dicoccoides. Lineage (NCBI taxonomy): Eukaryota > Viridiplantae > Streptophyta > Magnoliopsida > Poales > Poaceae > Triticum > Triticum dicoccoides. The sequence goes on along the minus strand of NC_041380.1, from coordinate 330,553,748 downwards.
CATGCATGTACATCCATGATGATTTTATGATAGAACCAAGATAGTCATACCTGTGCTATCGTAGAAGTGTTCTATGACATTACCAAAATTATCATCTCGGAAGTGTCTACTTTCATGACGATAATCGCGCGTCACAGAACTGGTTTCATCAAGGGTGACCGACACGTGGCATCCACCGTAACGGGTCGCCGTTAAGCTATCACGTCTGGTTTTGGATCCGATAACCCGTTAACAGCCCGGACCAATGGGGATTTTCCACATGTAAAATTTTGGTTGGCTAGAGGAAACACGTGTCAGCTCGTCAGTGGGTCAGATAGGCGCCTATGATATGTCGACACGTGCGACGGTCCACCACTGGCCCATTTAGCTTACAAAGGCCGGCCCGTTTGACTTGGTCAAAAGTTAGCAAGCTGGCCCATGAAAAGCCTGTTAACGGTCTCTTCACAAATAGCCCATTTTACAGCCCGGTAACTCACGACCCGTTAGGGCCTACCCGAAATCGACCCAACAACATCATGTGGGCCGTCGAATATAACACCAGCTCATTTCACTTTCAGCCCATGTATGACCCACGATGTCTTTTGGCCCATATGAGGCCTTTCATATCTTTAGGCCCTTTAGAGGCCCACGGTGACACTAGCCCATATTTCTTTGTACCCATTAACGGCCCATGATTCACATGGGCCGTTTCTAGCCCGTGTTAGCTTTCGGCCTACTGACAGCCCGTACGTTCATGTGCTCCTTGCCGGCCCTCGATTACTTCCGGCCTGTTACTGGCATGTTCCCCTAATGGGCCAAATTCTGCCCATGGCAAGAGTCGGCCCGTTTGTGGCCTGTTAACCCGTTGCGCCATTTCCATCCTGTCCTATATTTTGGCCCATTAACGACCCATTATGCCTGTGACAAAATTAAGCCTTTGCTATTCTCTAGATTGTTAACGACCCGTTACCATGCTGGGCCGATACCAATTATGCCCGTTTACGACCCATGTAGACCCATTTATCCGACACCCCGAGGCCCACCGATTCTACGGCCCTGTTGGAGGCCCATTTATCGACGGCCCGTAGGAGCCCATGGATCCTATGGCCTATAGCAGGGTAAAGGTTACCACGGTCCGTATATGGCCCATGCTTGTTGCGACCACTAGCAAACCAGGGAAAAAGAAGACTAGGAAATAAATAAGCCCGAAACTAAGGCTAAGCTATAAGGCGATTGCCTAGATTACATCCACTAGGCATCAAAGATTGCCACCAGTGCAAATATAGTGAACACCCTACGCTACACAAAAATGGCTTGTTGTTTTCTTCGGCCGATGGATGCACGTTAAGAACAAATTTTGTATCGCAACAAAATAAATTAAATCTGTAAAACAAAAGGAAGGTTGGCATAAAAGATAACAGTCTGGCAGATAAATGCGCCACCAGAAGTTTAGAAGCTCAGTTCATTTGACCTGACTGTTATGTTTTCATGTTGTATTGTCTGATGGAGCACCATAACCTTCGCCTTCATTTATCCTAGGCTCCTGAACAACATAGAAAATGTCTGATAGTCTGGATTCAAAACCATGCATATCTTGACAACATCGAACAATGTCTATCCTTGTTTCACATAGGGTCTCTGTTAGGGAATGAACTTGTGTCTGGAGCACAGATATACCATTGTTTTGATCATGAGACAGTTTGGACGATATTGCCTTAACAACCAACCCAGTATTACGCAGGAATGTGCTTTTTGGCACTGCAAGTGGACAGGTTCTGACCCACTGCAGCAAGAGTTGACATTGCGGTTATAGTTGCTTCGCCACCATGAAAAGGTGGCGGTTCCACCATTTTTCCATAGCTTGCTGAAAAGTTGAGTTTTTACATTAGTAGTTGTCGGATGTGGGGTTCCGGCAAACCCTTAAGGTTCGAACACTGGGGTGCATGCGAAGTCTTTCCCTCCTACCAATCTACGCCCTAGCTCGCTAAGATCTCGCGGACGAACTCAACAAACTCGCAACACGGAAAGACACGAGATTTATACTGGTTTAGGCCACCATTGTGGTGTAATACCCTACTCCAGTGTGGTGGTGGTGGTGGATTGCCTCTTGGGCTGATGATGAACATTACAAGTGGAAGAACAACCTCCTGAGGTTGAGGTGCTCTTGTGCTTGGCTAACTTGTGCGGGTGAGAGTGATCTCCCTCCTCTCTATGGTGGTGGCTAGCTCTACTTATATAGGCCCTGGTCCTCTTCCCAAATATTGAGCGGGAAGGGAGCCAACAACGACGGGCAAATTCGAAGGGGGACAACTAGTACAAGCTATCCTGACAAAAGTGGTCTTCGCCTGCGAAAGTCTCTGGTGGTGACGCCGTCTTGGGCTCCACGATGACCTCCGTCTTGCCGTCCTTCTGGTCTTGGTCTCGTTGCAGCGTTATGGAAACCTTTGCCTGATGCCTTGGTACTCTTCGCCTGCGCCTGCTTCCTTAGAACCAAAGAGGAAACAAGGATGCTGCGCGCGCTGGCGCCCACCTGGCGCCGATCGTCATGGCTCACGTCACGAGAGCCTCGTGAGGTTTGCCCCGCCTTGATATCTCCGCTCTTCGTGAGCCTGCCTGACAAGGCCACTCCCGAGGAGGTCTTGCATCGTCCGCCTCGCGAGGCTTGGCCCCTCTCGAGGGTCTTGGATGCCTTGTTGGTGAAGATGGGCCGTACGTCCTGTTGGCTTAGCCACGCCGTGGGCCGCAGGCAGGCAAGTCTGGGGACCCCCTTTCCCAGAACGCCGACAGTAGCCCCCGGGCCCAAGGTGCGGTCGGGCTCGGCTTCGCGGAGAAGCCAAGAGTCAAGCACAGAGCATCGCGAGCCCCAAAAGCATGCAACCTCGGTTGATGCATGGCGGTTGATGGGACGTGGGCGTCTCCGCTTCCCCACGTTGCCCTTGAATCTGCCTGGCTATGTGGCCCCCGCCTCTCACACAGTTATTCTTCCTTCGCCCATGCCTGACTCTTCCAATCTACCTGCTTCCTCGAGGCCCTACTCTGGCCTCCCAATCTGACTTGCGCTCTGCCTGCTTCCTCGCCAGGGCAACGAAACAAGCTGAAAAGGGGAAGAAACATGTGTCTTTGCCAACTGCGCCTCCGTCCTTTGAGCCGGCGCTCGGCCGACCTCGTGTGCTCAACGATGAGGCCATGGACAAGGTGCGCCCCATGCTTGCCTCCTGTTTCAACGAGTGGGGACAGTCGGTGGCTTGGCCCGCGTCTCGCGCTCGCATGGCTCGAGCAGCCACTGAGGTTCCGATCTTCATAGAGGCCCTCTGGGCTGGCCTGATTCCTCCCTTCTCCGCCTTCTTCAACTCGGTGCTCGAGCATTACCAGTTCCACATGCTCCATCTCAACCCTCAATTTGTAACCCTTCTTGCCATCTTCGCCTTCTTGTGCAAGGCCATGGTGGGCATCACTCCTTCCGTGGCCCTCCTCCGCCATTTTTTCTTGTTGCATCTGACCGGTCCCCAGCAGAGCTCGGGGTGCGTGGGCTTCCAAGCTGTGGCCGTGATAGCAGGCGCGGGGATCGACTTCGAGCTTCCTTCGTCTACGAGCGACTTCCGTATATGATGGGTGTTTGTTGACGCCGGCGTGCTGAACCCTCTGCTCCAAGTTCCGGTGGGGCCTGCTGTTCCAAACTCTGGCTGGCGCCATCAGAAGCTCACGAGCCCCCGCCTTGCCCATGTCCAGGCCTGGCTGAGGTGGTTGAAGGACCTCGGCGTGACTGCGCCCATGGTGGTGAAGGAGTTCGTCAGGCCTCGAGTCACTCCACTTCAGCGCCACTCCCGCCCGATGTGGGACTTGCTCTGTAGCCAGGACAAAATTAGGTTTTAGGAGAAGGGGCTTCCCCTTGCGACGCGGCAAACGGTGCTCATGATCCTATCGGATGTCCCTCTGCCGGATGAGATGCCCAAGAACAGCTGCCTGTTGTACCGCTGCGAGAACAAAGCCGCATTTGCCGCGAGCATGCCTTCCTTTGATGAGTGGGGGCTGCGCCCAATTGGCTTGGTGGGGTCCCGTGAGAACCCCGTCGTCGTGGTTCCCATCCTCGCCGCCGGTGCCGAGCTCGCCCCAGGTGATGGCACGGGAGAGCGAGCTCCGACGGGGGCCGGTGGCTCGAGTGCTGAGGAGCACATGCCGAGTGATGATCCTGGGGCGCCGTCCTTGGGGGCATGCGATCCCCCTCCTAAGGCGTCGGTCGCTGAGGAGACGCGGCATGCGGCTCCCGAGGCCGAGGATCTAGGAGCCTTGGGAGGTTGTCGTGAGATGGCGCCCGACTGTTTTCCACAACCAGGCACCCCTGAAGCCATCCCTCTCAGTTCTTCTTCGGCCCCACCGCGCACTGGACGTCACGTCTAGCGCTTCGGTCGTCTTTGTGTGGACTTCGAGGAGCTCCATAAGAGGAAGGGATCCCGCAGCGGCAGCAATATCTTCGGGCCATTGAAGCGACGAAAGTACATCACCATTGAAGCATAAGCATCTTAATGCCGTGGCTTCTTGCGTGTGGTCTTCTTATCCTGACGTGTGTCCTTCAGGGCTCTTTCTGTTGAAGATGTTGTGTCTTCCGAGAAGCGGCCTCCTCCTTCATCAACTCCCCCGTCGGCCTTGAGAGTTCCTGGTCTGCCTGCCGCCCCTGGAGCAGGGTCAGTTGGGGGAGCGTCCCCGCCTTCGTGGCGTGCCAAGCCAGTGGCTTGGCTACCCCTCCCACACGGTCTGGCGTGGAACTTGGCGGGCGTGCCCAAGACTCCTCCTTCGCTCATGAACAACAGTTGGTTGGCTTCGATTTTCGGTTCCTCTTCAAGCAGAGAGCCCCGATAGGCTCGGGCTCCTCGCGGAGACGGGCTGACATCAGGTGCGACGTCAGCCCCCAGCCCCCTGCCGGGAGATGGCACGCCACTTGGCACGTCGCCCGCAACCCCCGAGGTGGAGGACGAGGTGGGTTGAGCATTCGAGCTCGAGCGCGGGCGGAGCGTATTTCGTCACGAGCTCTTCCAGGAGGCGATGGGCGCAATGAGCCGACTCGGTGAAGAGCTCGCCGGTGTCAACTCGCACCTTGAGGCTGAAGGTCTCTGGATGGTGGAGGAGCGGTGCAAGCTGAGGGTGGCCATCAACCTCGGTCGCTATCAGCGTGACCTTGAGAATGCGAAGGACGAGGCGTCCCTCAAGATCGCCCATGAAGCCCGCTCGTGAGCCTTGGAAGAGGCTCATGAGGCTGACCACCATCGCGAGGCTGCGGAGGAGCGTGTGTGGGAGCTCCAGGCCTGGAGCGCGTCCCTTGAGAAGCAGGTGGAGGCGTGCAGGGCCGCTCTTGCATCGCTGAGGGGGATGCCCACGGAAGAAGAGGAGGTCCGGGAGTGCGAGGAGGCGCTGGCCCTGGAGGCCGTGGAGCGCAGCCTCGAGCTCGAGCAACTAGAGACGAGGGAGCGTCAAGTTGCTCAAGCAGAAGATGCCGTCGGGGCCCGCGAGGCCGGAGTCGAGAAGGAGATCAATCGCCGGGTGGTCGAGGTTCACGCAGACCTGGAGGGCAGGTACAACTTGAAGCTGAAGCTCGCGGGTGTGGAGGATGCGGGCAGGGCCGCTGCCCTCAGGGCCAGGTTGGATGAGGCCGAGAGGCATGCAGAGGCCACAACCACCGCCTTGGTTACGGCGCAGACGGACTTGGCCTCCGCCCGCGCCGAGCTGCTTTCTCTCCGGAAACGGGTTGATGACGCCGAGGCCGTCGCACGACGAAACAGGGAGGAAGTGCTCCAGCGTCGGACGCTGGAGCGCGATCATGCTCCTATGCTTCAAGACCTCCGGAACAGGGCCAACACCACCCTGGGTTACATCTGCGACGAGAATACTCCGGCCCCTCACTCGAATGACTATGCCAGCCATCTGACCTTCTTTACTGAGGTGGTGACGCGCCTAGAGGCTTGATTAGCCAGAGCTTGCCAACTTGTGGAGGAAAGGGGTCGTGGCCTGCTTGAGTGTGCTTTCTCCCATGTCTTCAGCCACCTTCTGAATGTCGACCCCAACTTCTATTTCGACGCCGCCATTGCCCCCGTACCCACGGCCGTCTGGGGCAACCTGGCGCGTTGGGTTGAGGACAATGTGGACGCGTTGGTCACGGCCTTCACCTCGGAGGATGATGCGGTGGTGGTTGTCGTAGACGAAGGTGATGTGGTTGACGACGGTGACGGGGGCGTCGCCGACGGCGGCGATGATGCCGACGAAGACGATGACGACGCGGGTGACGCGTCCGCGGGTGATGTAGCGAGTGACATTTCTGGCTGATCCCATTTTCTCCTGTCGTTTCACTCTACACACAAAACTCGGGTGTGGCCCTTGGAAAACTTGTAAGAGCATTTTGAGAGGGGGAGCCCCTCATGTAAGAAAATTGCAATTTTTATTTTCCTATGGGATGTGAGTATGTGTCCTCATGAACCCGTGAATCCGGAGGCGAGCTTTCCGTCGTGGTTTACCTTAGTCAGCGCCAACTTCGGGCTGGGTCATGAAGCGACGAGTTTCTGAGAATCCTGCGGAGCTTACCGCCCCGTTTGAAGGGGCCCCACAAGAGGTGAGCACCAGCCGTAGTCTAGCTCGACGAGCGTGCACTCCGCGCGGTCTAGCTCGCCAGGAGCTCGTGAGGGAAAGTCGATGGACATGAGTCCCACACAAAACGAGATCCAGAAGGCAAGAAATTGCTCGAACGAGAAAAGGCACCCCCCGCGCGCATCGATAAAAAATCGGCTTCAACTTAAATCCAGATCCAGAAAGCAAAGCTACAGAAAGAGAGATCCAAAGCGTCCGACACCTAGTCTAGTCTTCCGGTCTTCAAGTCTTCTCACCAGCGCAGAGCTAAGTGCTGCCACTAGGCATGGGAGGGAGCCCCAGGGCCTGAGGCCGGCGCTCCTGAGACTCCGGGGCGTGTACAGGCCCAACTCATTATTACTTGAGAGTGTCACGGGCGGCGAGCTTCACAGGGGTACACGCAATAATGAAGCAAGGCCGGTACTTGTTAAGAAGGCCCAATAGTGGTCGTCGCATACGCGGTCATGGTGGTTCCCCGGCGGCTCCTGGAAGGCTTTGACTCCTAGCGTCCCTTCTTCCCAATCTTCTCTGACGAACGAGCCGGGGTCGTTCTCCGGTGTGTCCTCCTGGTCCGTCATGCGGGGCATGTAGGCTTCCCGGGCTGTTACCCCGAACACCTCGCCGTAGTGCCCCACACTCCATGTTGCCCGGCCCAGCGTGGCGTCCTGAGGATGATAGCGCGGCATCCCACTTGGGCCATGGGAGGCAACGCTTGTGCTCATGCTTGTTGCGGGCGGTATGGGGGCGGCAGAGCCCCCGGTGCTGCCGATTGTGCTGGTGTTGACGAAGCCCCCCTGGAGCACCTGACGGCGCGTGGTGGCGGCGTGGCCCGCCATGAATCCCTGTATTGGCCTGAGGAGGGAGCTGATGGCAAAAGGGCAAGGCTCCTGAGGCCGCCGTGTCCAGCAGCTCGGCAACGCGTTCCAGTAGTGCATCCCAGCCGCTTTCCATCAGCTGGCACCGCAGCAGCTCCCTTGCCACGGTGAGTGCTGCCCGTGTGTTTTCCTATTCCCACCACGAGTGCGGTGCCGTCGCCGCGACGTGGCTTGCTGCTCTGGCAGCGGCTCGCGCTTGCCGTGGAGTGAGGGACGCCTGGCCGCATCGCCCACGCCCCGCAAGGTTGGTCGACGCTCGTGCTGCCTGGAGCGCGGGGCTGAGGTCTTCATAGGCGGGCGGCGCCGACCGGGCTGGCCAGGCTGCCAAGCGGTCAGAGTCAGCTCTTCGGTCGTCGGACATTGTGGCCGTGGAGCGTTGGTACGTCGGTTGGCGGAGAAGAAGCTCCGGCGCACCCCTACCTGGTGTGCCAAATGTCGAATGTGGGGTTCCAGCAAACCCTTAAGGTTCGAACACTAGGGTGCGCGCGAAGTCTTTCCCTCCTACAATTCTACGCCCTAGTTCGCTAAGATCACGCAGACGAACTCGACGAACTCGCAACACGAAAAGACATGAGATTTATACTGGTTCGGGCCATCATTGTGGTGTAATACCCTACTCCAGTGTGGCGGTGGTGGATTACCTCTTGGGCTGATGATGAACAGTACAAGGGGAAGAACAACCTCTTGAGGTTGAGGTGTTCTTGTGCTTGGCTAACTTGTGCGGGTGAGAGTGATCTCCCTGCTCTCTACGGTGGTGGCTAGCTCTACTTATATAGGCCCTGGTCCTCTTCGCAAATATTGAGTAGGAAGGGAGCCAACAACGGCGGGCAAATTCAAAGGGGACAACTAGTACAAGCTATCCTGACAAAAGTGGTCTTCGCATGCGAAAGGCTCTGGTGGTGACGCTGTCTTGGGCTCCACAATGACCTCCGTCTTGCTGTCCTTCCGATCTTGGTCTCGTTGCACCGATATGGAAACATTTGCCTGATGCCTCGGTACTCTTCGCCTACGCCTGATTCCTTAGCACCAAAGAGGAAACAAGGATGCTGCGCGCGCTGGCGCCCGCTTGGCGCCGATCGTCATGGCTCACGTCACGAGAGCCTCGTGAGGTTTGCCCCGCCTTGATATCTCCGCTCTTCACGAGCCTGCCTGACTAGGACACTCCTGAGGAGGTCTTGCATCATTCGCCTCGCGAGGCTTGGCCCCTCGCGAGGGTCTTGGATGCCTTGTTGGTGAAGATGGGCCGTACGGCCTGCTGGCTTAGCCACGACGTGGGCCACAGGCAGGAAAGTCTGGGGACCCCTGTTCCCAGAATGCCGACAGTAGTACCAGAACAGAAGATATTAAGGAGGCAGCAAAACCAAACAAAATAGCTTTGGTCTATATACAGAACTTTTTCTGGTGAACCCATGTAAAATATTAGTTGTATTTTACTGCAAAGTACATAATAAAACCAGGTTCCAAACATATGACCATGTACCTTGGCTAATGTATTGTCTATTTCTTCACATTGTATTGAAAGCTAAGGATAAAGAGACAAAGTTTATAATACGGTAAGCATAGTATGACATCATTCATATCACAAAACTACTGAGAACAAACAAACATGCAATTGTAACATTGTGTGGGCAAGTCCAGCACGGAACTAGATTACAGAAAGATCAAAGGAACATCACTCCTCTCTTTTAAACCTTGTATGGTGCAATGATACACTAAGACAACTATGTATAAATTTGAAAAGATTAATAGACATTGGCTGCAAACCATGTAGTTCAATGCACAAGTCAGAGTAAGTAGTAGTTAAAAGGCATGAGGATTAAGGACTTACAACAACGGCTTTGACTGGTGTAGTCATGCCCTTCGTCTTGCCGGTGTGGTAGTCATTGAAGATTTCCACAACATTTGGTTCAGGTACTTTTTGGTCCTTGCGGTCTTTCCTCTGCATTTGGAACAAGTCAATATAGATATGATAATATGGTACAACAAAAAGAGTGAAACAACTACTAATTACAAGAGCCTCGCAGTGTGCAATATAGCTACGAGATCCCGTCGTCTGTTGGAATTTCACTTTCATATGTTTGTCCTTGTTCTTTTAATAGTTCACCTACAAGAAGATAGATTTGTGAGGCACATGCGTAAATAGGACTTCAACATGTGATTTGATCACATATATATAATGTACCTAATACTTTGGATTAGACCAGTGTTTAACGAGGCCTCTCCAGTCATCATCCGATATATTTGCCACTGGAGATGTTTGGGCAGGTTCACTCTTAGCCTTGCCTTCAAAGTGAGTTTTCCTCAAGTTATACCGACAATGTCGCAGAGCAGACCTGAAAACATGGGTGCAAGCTTGTCTGCTTGCATCATCTTGGCTATCCAACTTGAACCTCATCTGTTGAAAATTATGGGAGTCTCATTATCAGCAACCTAGAAAGTATGGGACAGAGCAAGACGATGTTACTAGTTTCCATACATAACCATGCTCACAGATAAATGGCCAAGGAAGGTGTTGAAATGGGTTTCGTCCTTTTCATTCATGTGTTGAATCCATGTTGGGAGGATACGTACATGACACCTAACGACAATCACTACCTTTGATACTAACTTGGCTGACTCTGTAGCATCACATGGCCTTTTAAAATCTGCCTCAAAACGGATCTCCATTCTTCCTCCTCTAGATTTAGTTAACCTATCGAGCATTACCCCTAATGTTTGTTTCCTCTTGCGCCTAGGTGCTAGTCCAACAATGAACATAGGAAGTGTTAGTGTTCATCAAACTGTGAGACTACATATAAAGAAGCATGCAACTGCAATTTGACTCCAGCAACTACCTTCTTTCTATTGAAGCTCACAAAGTTCATCTGATCTTGCCAACTCGTCTTGTGTCAAGAGTGCTTCAGAAGTTGTGTCAGGTGGCAAGGGAGCTTGGGAACATGCTGCTAGCTGAGTTGACCAACGAGTAACTCGTGCAGCTGGTGGTATTGTGGAAGATGTTGCAACAACTAGGGCTGTCTCTACTTGTTTGGTGGTAGCTATTGGTTTCTGTTTGGCTTGTTCTGCAGCTCGTGTAGCACGGGATACCTTGTTTGTACAATTTTCCGCTGGACTTTGACCTTCTATTGCACCATCAGTACCAGCAGAGTCTGCAGGATTCTCCCGGTTCCCTTTCCCTGTCATTCTATGTTCCTTCCTATTTCTCTGTGCCATGTTAAGTCAAGCCGACAAGAACAAGGAATAACAATTTAGTTCTTCATAATAAATTGATGCATGATACAGACGAACTGAACTTTGATGTTAGACAACCACATGATAGGAGGATGTAATATGTACGAAAAACAGGACGAAATGAGATAACCAGAACTATGATGTGTAAACTAAGCAGAATACATTTCACTAAATTAGAAGCAATGCAATGGAAGGTAGACACCATATGAAAGATGCTACAAATATTCCTCTACCAAGTTAACAGTGTCTCGTCATAAATGGCATTTAAAAAATGTGAAGCAATACAAGAAATAAATCATATGCAAGATGCAAACAACATCACACTACCAAGTTAAAGGTCTATCGTCATTAGTGCCATTGCATATTCACAACATTGTATATTCACAGCTTATGATGTGTAAACTAAGGAGAAGGCATTTCAACAAATTAGAAGCAATGAAAGCTAGACACCATATGAAAGATGCAACAAATATCACTCTACCAAGTTAAAACTGTCTCGTCATAAGTGCCATTTCAACAAATTAGAAGTAGTACAAGCTAGAAAAGATTGCGAGATGTAACCTATATCACACTCCCAAGTCAAACGTGTCTTATGATAAGTGATTGTTGCAGGTTACACAACAGTAGTACTTCGATGTAAGAACATGGTGTGATAGACAGATATTGTATGCTCTAGAAACAGGAACACATGTCTTATTCACAAGTATAATGTGTAAAGTAAACAGATGGAATTCAACAAAATTAGAAGCAATACAAGCTAGACATCATACATAACATGCAACCACATATAATAGTGCCAAGTTAGAGGGAGCAGCTGTGATGGTGCACTAGGGGAGACGTGCTCATCATCAACACAGCTACGTTGAGTGTCAATGCATGTGTTGTCTTGCAAATCTTCTTGGGGGGTGGCGGAGTAGAATCTGTAGATGCCCTGCATTTGGAAGGGGCACCTATATCCGTTGCCTTGCTACTTTCCTTTTGCTTTATTTTTTCTGAATTGTCAAGTAAAACCGACAAGAAAAAGCAATAAACTTCACTCTTCAAAACTCATTCGTGCATGGTACTGACAATCACTACTTTGATGTAAGGCAAACACATGATACCAGGATGGAATATGTATGAAAATAGGACTGCATGGCATATTCACAACTATTTGTGTAAACTAAGTAGAAGCCATTTCAACAAATAAGAAGCAATGCAAGCTAGACACCACATGAAAGATGCAACCAATATGACTCTGTCAAGTTAAAAGCGTCCCATCATAAATGGTGTTTCAACAAATTAGAAGCAGCGCATGCTATAAATCATATGAAAGATGCAACTAATATCACACTGCATATACTAAAGGTGTCTCATCACATTGATTCATGCGGGGTACAAAAATAGTTTTATGTAAGGACATGGTTAATAGACAGATGTACTATGTACTAAAAACAAGAAGGCATGTCACATTAACAGGTATAATGTATAAACAAGCAGAATAGCACATGCAATTTAACCAGATTGGAAGAATTATAGTCTAGACACCATATGCAACATGCAACTACATATCACGCTGCCAAGTTAGAGAAAGCATATGCGATGCTGGTGTAGGGAAAATGCGGTCATCAACTACAGAGCTACGTTCACTATCTTCATCTAGCCTTGCTGTTTCTTGAGAATCATGTGGGGAGGCTGACACTGCATTCTTCAAGAGAGGATCTTTTCTCAAAGTAACCCACAGGGGTGACTGTCTCATCATAAGTGATTGATGAGGGATACACAAGAACATTCACTGGTACAACAACATGCTAAACAAACGGTTTTTATCCCCTTTCCGCGATGGCATTTGGAACCGTCACCAAGCGAGTGTGTGCCATAGGGTGTCATTCCCACACGACCCAGAAAACGTCGGGGATAGGCCCTCCTGGGATCCAGGATGGGGCCATGTGCGACCGGGCGAGGCATCGAAACCCAATCATTTCCGTAGGTATGTACATCCCACATGGTAATCCGAGAAAATCATTTCCGTAGGTATGTACATGCCACACAGTGAATCCCAGAAAAACATTTCCGTAGGTATGTATATCACACATAGTCAATCCAAGGAATTCATTTCTGTTCTTATGTACATCCCACACAATCAATCCAGGGAAAACGTTTCCATTCGTATGTATATCGCACACAGTTCTTTGTGTGGAAACGTTTGTGCAAGGTGGCCTAACGCAAACAGTTTGCTGCCGGAAGCCGTGTGTGATTGTTAGTTGATCGAACACGCCTACTTTGTATAAACCGTGCGGGTTGTTTGAGTTCATCACCCACGGTGCTGTCTGAGTAACCGTCTGCAACAGAAAACCCCAATAAGCAGGGTAATTAGCTTATTATTGATAATCCATGTACTAATCAAACTAATATTTCTTATAATCAACCCCAGATATTTCATATCCGTATAAAAGCAACCAGTATTTCATAATCGAATTACATCAGATAGCTTTGGCACTTAGTTACGCCATTACACAATAGCACCAAGTTTCACATGCAGCATTGATAATCCCCAAGTGTAGGGAATCATCGTAGCAATTCCCAAAGGTGGAAGTGATAAGTATGGAGTGTCGAACCCACAATGAGCTAAAGGTAAGATCAATATTCTCTCAAGCCCTATCAGCCACTGATACGACTCTGCATACACCGAACATTTGATTCCAACTAGAAACGAGAAATAAAACTACATTGTGGGTATGAAGAGGATAACTTTGCATAATATCGGAGGGATAAAATATAAAAGTAGGTGTTGTTATCATAAAGTTGGAATATTTTACTAAATATTATAAATAGCCAATGTGGAATATTGGTGGATCGGTGTGCGGAATTGTCTTAGGCAATTGTTAACAAGACCGATAGTCGTCATTGCAATTTCATATGAGGGAGAGGCATAAGCTAACATACTTTCTGTTCTTGGATCATATGCACTTATGATTGGAACTCTAGCAAGCATCCGCAACTACTAAAGATCATTAAGGTAAAACCCAACCATAGCATTAAAGCATCAAGTCCCCTTTATCCCATACGCAACAATCCCCTAACTCGGGTTTATGCTTCTGTCACTCAAGCAACCCACTATAAGCGAATCATGAACGTATTGCAACACCCTACAGTGGCAATCCCTCACGCTTGCGTGACAAAGAGGGCACAATTGGACAGCACCAAAATTAAACATACAACTCATACCAATCTAGATCATCAATCAACCCAAAGACAAAGGATATCTACTGAAAACATCATAGGATGGCAACACATCATTGGATCATAATATGTGGCATAAAGCACCATGTTCGAGTAGGGATTACAGCAGGGTGCGGGAGAGTGGACCACGTAAAAGAGATGAGGATGGTGATGATGATGGTGATGTTGATGAAGATGATCACCGCGGCGATGATTCCCCTCTCGATGGCACTCTGGCGCTACCGAGAGAGAGGAGGAGAGGTTCTCCCCCTTGTGCTTCCTCCTCCACGGCCTCTGTCGGCGTTCTGGGAACGGGGGTCCCCAAACTTGCCTGCCTGCGGCCTACGGCGTGGCTCAAAGGGGGGCCCAGCACGGCCCATCTTCATCAACACAGACCCAAGACCCTCGCGAGGGGCCAAGCCTCACGGGGCGGACGACACGGAGCTTCCTCAAGCACGGCCTCATCAGGCTGGCTCGCGAGGACGTGGAGAGATCAAGGCGGGGTACCTCACGAGGTGCCCGTGACACAAGCCATGACGACCAAAGGCGCCAGGCGGGTGCCAGCCCGCGGAGTGTCCTCCTTTCCTCTTTGGTGCAAAGGGAGCAAGCGCAGCCGCGGAGTACCGAGGCGTCAGGCAAAGGTTGCCATTTCGGTGCAACAAGACCAAGACCAGGATGACTGCAAGATGGAGGTCATCGTGGAGCCCAAGACGGCGTCACCACCAGAGCTTTGTGCAGGCGAAGACTACTTTTGTCAGGATAGCTAGTACTAGCTGCCCCCTTCAAATTAGCCCGCCATTGTTGGCTCCCTTCCTGCTCGATATTTGGGAAGAGGACCAGGGCCTCTATAAATAGGACCAGCCTCCCACAGGGCAAAAAAAGGTAGAGAAAGAGGGAGAGGTTCAGGGAGATCGAGATAAACAAGAGGAGAGAAAGAGAGAGAGTTTTAGGGGGATCGAGACCAACGATAGAAGAGAGAGAGAGAGAGAAGGGTGACTGAACTCCTCCCAGCAGTTCATCGCCCTAGCCAAGAACAGACCCTCGCGAGGCTGTTCTTCCTTGTATTGTTCCTCATCATCAGCCCAAGAGGCAATCCACCACACCACACACTGGAGTAGGGTATTACACCTCAACGGTGGCCCGAACCAATATAAACCCTATGTTTCTTGTGTTGTTCTTTCCATAGCTTACATCTTAGCGAGGCGGAGGGGTGTAGGTAGGTAGGAGGCGAAATCTCCGCGCACACCCCAGTGTTCGAACCTCAAGGGTCTGCCGGAACCCGAAATCCGACATTTGGCGTGCCAGGTAGGGGTGCGCCGGAATTCGTCTTCCACCACCCCGTTCTCCTCCGACCATCGCGCCCATGTCTAACGCTCGTCGGGCCCGCGCCGAGCGCCGGGCCGCTCTCGCTTCCCGCGTCGCCCAGACGGCTCCTGTCGGCGGGCGTCCTCGCCGTTCCCCATCACCTGCCATCAACGCCGCCACCGGCCCGGCGGGGGACGAGCAGCAAGCATCGTCTCAGCATCCGTCCGTGCGGCAAGACGGCCGCACCGCTACTCCCTCGCTCACCCCGGCTGGTTCTTCGTCCCGCGCGCTCCGCACACCCATGGAGGCTCGAGCTGCGCTCATCGCGGCAAACGAGCTCCTGCGCTACCATCCCGTCAACGATGTCTACGAAGAATGGCTCGACCGCGTCGCCGAGCTCGTCCGCGCCGTAGGGGGCTCTCCTGCGCCGTCCGTTCCGCTGCACCGCACCCCGCCCCGCGCGGGCGACGAGGCTCCAGCGGCGCCCCGGCCGCCTCCTCCTCAAGAAGGAGCCATGGCTCCAAGGTGCGTGGCCCCTGGGCAGAACCCGCTCCGTCAGGTGCCAGCGCGGCAAGAGCAGAGCTGCCAAGAAGTCCCTCGCCCGCAAGAAGTTGCCCGGGCGCTCCCTGCTCCAGCACGTCGCGACCATGCTCCTGCTCCAGCACGCCAAGACCCCGCGCTGCTCCCAGCTGCAGCGCATGGGAACATGCAAGACCAAGTTCTCCGTCACCCAAGGCCTCCCGTGGCCACAACAGGCTGCCGTGCCTTCACCACCGAGCTACGCAGCGTTGCATGGCCCGGCAAGTTCAAGCCAGACATGCCTCCTCGTTACGACGGCACGACTGGCCCTAGGGAGTTCCTCCAGCTCTATGAGTTGGGCATCGAAGCTGCCAACGGAGACAAGAAGGTCATGGCGAACTGGTTCCCCATGGCGCTCAAGGACGGGGCCCGCACCTAGCTCCTAAACCTGGCTCCAGGCACGATCTCCTCCGGGGACGAGATGCGCACCCGCTTCATTGCCAACTTCCAAGGTACTCGCGACCGGCCACCCGCCGTGAGCGACATGCGCCGCATCAAGCAACAACCCAGGGAGACCCTGCAGAAGTACATCCAACGCTTCAACAATGCACGCCTCAAGATTCCCAAGGTGACTGAGGAGGCCATCATCTCAGCCTTCTCCGACGGCGTGTGCGATGTCAAGATGAAGGAGGAGCTGGCGATGCATGAAGACCTGTGCACTTCCTTGGAGCTGTTCAACTTGGCAACCAAGTGTGCCAGGGCTGAGGAAGCGCATCTCTCCCTCCTCGAGCTGCCTGTCGTAGACCCAGAAGAGAAGAAGCCCAAGGCCAAGGATGTGAAGCGCAAGGGGGCTGCCGTGCTCGCGGCAGAGCCAGACACCAAGCAGGGCAGAGATCAGCCCGAACCTCCGAAGGGCAGTCGGTACTGTGTGTACCACGACCTCCACACCCACAACACCAACGAATGTAAAGAGCTCCGAGCCGTGCGAGAAGGAAGGATCGGCCGTCGCCCCGACCGCGGTGACCGGGGCTACGATCGAGGAGGAGGAAGGAACGCAGGACACTGGGAAGACCATGGCCCGTGCCAAGGGTGGCGCGATCAACCTCACGAGGATCACTGGCAAGACCCGCCTCGCGAGGGAGGCTGGAGGGATCAACCTCGCGAGGATCGCCCGCAAGGCAACACAGGCCTCCCTCCGCTGCCGTCGCAGCCAAGGAGAAACGAGGACCGCCACCAGGACGAGGGGGCTGGGGGCTTCCAGGAGCCGCGCGTGATCGCCTGCATCCTAGGCGGGGCTCAAGCCCCATCCTCTCAACGCACCTTCAAGCAGTTCACCCGCGAAGTGAATGCAGCCCTCCCCAAGCTCGAAGCCGCGCGCCCTCTTAGGTGGTCGGCGTGCGCCATCACATTCAGCTCAGCAGATCAGCTCAAGTGTGCGGCTACAACAGGAGTCCTCCCGATGCTTTGTTCCCCAATCATCAGTAACGTGGCGGTCACCAGGACCCTCATCGATGTCGGGGCAGGGCTCAACGTCCTGTCCGTGGAAACATTCAACAATCTCCAAGTGCCCTACAGCCAGCTTCAGCCAACCAAGCCCTTCTCCGGAATCACCGACGGCTCCACGGTCCCGATTGGGCAGGTCCGCCTCCTTGTCACCTTCGGGGCATGCGACAACTACCGCACCGAGCTCATCGACTTCGACGTCGCTCACATTCGCCTGCCGTACAACACCATCCTTGGGTACCCGGTGCTGGCCAAGTTCATGGCCGTAACTCACCATGGCTACAACGTCCTCAAGATGCCAGGAAGTGGCGGAGTCATCACGGTGCCCTGTGAAGAGAAGGACGCGGTGTGTTCCCTGGAACGTGCCTTTCAGGCCGCGTCACTGGAAGACCCGGATCGCGGAAGCAGAGGGCTTCCCGAGACCGCCCCCAAGAAGAAGAAGACATCGTCCGGCCTGACCCCTCAGGAGGCAGGCCCCTCTGGGCCCATGCCTGCCCAAGGGGAACCTCCTTCCATCGCATAGGGAAGCACGCCCGACGCCCTCCTCAGGCAGGGCTCGGGGGCTCTCCCCTGGAGGGCCACCGACCTGGCTAGGGTCACGAGGGAGGCGCTTGGGCACCACATGGAGGCGTGTTTCAAAGCACGTTTCCCTCAAGAAGGAGTAAGGCAAGGAGAGCCAGACCCTCAGGAGTTCGTCAGCAAGGCCATTCAGGAGCTACAGGAGTCAAGAGTCATGAAAGGCGGCCGCAGCCTACCAGCAGTGGCTCCCCATCCAGGCGAGGATGGTGGGCTGCGCGTCTGCATCGACATACCAGGGCTCAACCGAGTCGCCTCTCTGGAGCGCCTCTGGCCCTGGCGAGTGGGGCACTGCGGAGGTCCACCCCACAACTACGTTCGCATGCCTTACGGCTTGCCGAACGCGGCTGCCATGTACCAGCGCCTCATGAGGGGCATCATGGAGGCACAAGAGGCCAGGTGTTCCGCGGCCCTGGCGGAGATGGAGATGGTCCGCGAGGAGCCACCAGCACCTCCGAAGACTCCCGAGGCCCCTGGGCCTGGGGCCTCATGAGGATCGGCTCCCGCAGCCCACCGAGTCTGCTACACCAACACCCCTTCGCCCTCAATGTCATCAGGTGACATCTTTCAAGTTTTCACTTCTAGCTGGGAGCGCCCCCCAGGGCTGCATTATTCCCAGGCCGCGTGGGTCCGTCCCTGCGGCGTGTATCCTTTTTATTTCATGTTGTTAGCTTCCCTTGTTGGGGGCGCCCCTCGGGCTGCATGATCCCCAAAGTCGCTCAGGCGTGACCCAGTGATGTCCGCCTTCCCAGCATCTATTTGAATGAATCCACTCCTTCGCGGCTAATGTGTTTGACCTAGCTGCCCGCTCAACTGACGCCAACTGACGGAACTGCTCCCAAACGGCACGACGCTTGCGCATGGGTCCGTCCCTGCAACGCCGACAAACCTGGATCGCTGAGCTCTGGCCGCGGCAGCCCCACATGGCGCCACCTCATCAAGCCTTCAGTGCCACATTACCCCTCGGAAGCAACCAATGGCTGACTGTCAATTGTCGTGGCAACCCCTTGTTCTTTCTCTGATGGGTCTACAGGATCTCTTAAAGGAGCTGCATCAGGTGAGGCCCTTGCGGTGTCTCCTTCACTCTCATCCGCGCGAACCGCTTGCATGTTAAAGGGGGTGCCTGAGCATCGCAACTCAGAGCTCCTACTGGCTCTCCAGCCCTCACCCTCTGGCCTTGTCCACGGCATCATGACCTGGCATACCAGCGACGGCTGAGACTCGCTCGAGGGCCGGGACCTGAGGACGTAGAGCAGAAAGGGGAGCAAAGGCGAGAGGGGAAGGACACGCGAGGACCACGCCGAGCAACCTCACGCCTACCGATGCACGGACCTGGCTACACACCAGAGAGCGACCCCTGATTCTCGAGATAAGTCACCACCCGGAAGCGCCAGCTACCGTGGCACCATCCCCGCACCTAATGCAATCCCATGTTAGCGATGCCGATCCCCTTTCTCACCGAATGACGGCTGCTTGAGCGCCAAAGGGGACCTCCTGAGCATCACGACTCAGGGGCTCTTACCGGACTCCAGGTCGCTCACCTCCTAGCCTTGACCACGACATCGCGACCTGGCATACCAGCGATGGCTGAAGCCGCCTTGGGACTGGGACCTGTCGGCGCAGAGCACCAAGCCCTCATGAGGTTCGAAAGGGAGAACTGAGCTAAGACGGAATGAGAAACTCGCACAATTCTACAACAAGGGTTATATTAACAAAACAGGATCACAGGCACCTTACAAGCCCCCACAGGACGCGTCTTTGATTCCTCGTAGGGAACATATCCTAAAGGGACACTAACTACGCGCGCCCCTGCAAAAGACGCCATCATCAACAGTGGGCCGTCAAGCACCGGCGCCAACCCCATCCAGATCAGAGTCGGCGGCGGCCTGATGAGCCCGCTCTGCTCTAGGAGCGGCGCCGGCTCGGGGGCTCGTAGCTGTCGTCGCTCGTCTCCGGAGTCACGAAGAGCTCGCCGGAGTCGCTGGAACCTCCGATGCCTCCACCACCTGAGGAGCCGCCAAGGGAGCAGTCGGCGGGCCCAGTCCTCGCCGCAGCAGGGTCCCGACCACCTCTCCCGGGGTAGCACTCCAGCCGGCGCCCGTTCGCATCGAAGACCCTGAAGAACATCACCGAAGCACCGTCGTACTCCAAGTGGATCGCGAAGTCGCCTCTTGTCCTGCAAACCCGGGCGATTTCGCTCAAGCCTCGAGTCATGAAGACCTCGCCCGGGGCAACAACCGCGACCTCTGCCTCGGTCGCGAGGGTGCTGCAGCCGGCGTGCTGCAGCCAAAGCTCCAGGGGCTCTGCCTGCGGGACGATGGAGGCAAAGAAGGAAGGAAGGCGAATCCAAGACTGAGGAGGCATGGCGACGTGAAGCACGAGCTATCGGGAGGAGCCTTCGGTGTGGACCCCAGGGGGGACGACCCACACCTTCGTGACCCGTCGGCACCGACGGCGGCGCCGCCCGTGGCGATCAGCATCAGCTCCTTCAGGGCCCTCGATGTGGGCGTACAAGGGAAGCGGGAACCCCGGCGGTGCCCGCTCGCACCAAGGCCTCGACACCACCTGATGGGCCCCCTTGTCCGGGCCACGAAGGACAAGCCGTTTCTTCGGCGAGAGCGGGTCTGGTTCCTCTCGGGGAGCCTTTCCCTTCTCTGCCATCGAGAACCGGCGGATCGAAGCCATCGCAGCAAGATGGAGCAAGGACCGGGAAGAAGGAGAAGCAAGGAGGGATGAACTGGAAGGGCGCGCGCCGTTCCGTACTTATGTCTGGCGAAGGCCAACCGCCAACCTCCACGATCGCAGGTAATCACGACCCACTTTGCATGCAGGGACTTGTCCAATCCGTGCAGTTGCCGAGGAGCCATGGGGAAGTGGAGACGCCCACGTCCAATCAACCGCCACGCGGCGCCCAAGGCCACAGGCTGTTAGGGCCCGTGGCGCTTCGCTCTTGCCCTTCCGCCTCCCTGCACGGCCAAGTCCGGGCGCGCCTTGGGCCCGGGGGCTACTGTCGGCGTTCTGGGAATTGGGGTCCCCAGACTTTCCTGCCTGCGACCTGCGGCGTGGCTCAAAGGGGGGCCCAGCATGACCCATCTTCATCAACACAGACCCAAGACCCTTGCGAGGGGCCAAGCCTCGCGGGGCGGACGACACGGAGCTTCCTCAGGCACGGCCTCACCAGGCTGGCTCGCGAGGAGGCGGAGAGATCAAGGCGGGGTACCTCACGAGGTGCCCGTGACGCAAGCCATGACGACCAAAGGCGCCAGGCGGGTGCCAGCCCGCGCAGTGTCCTCCTTTCCTCTTTGGTGCAAAGGGAGCAAGCGCAGCCACGGAGTACCGAGGCGTCAGGCAAAGGTTGCCATTTCGGTGCAACAAGACCAAGACCAGGATGACTGCAAGACGGAGGTCATCATGGAGCCCAAGACGGCGTCACCACCAGAGCTTTGTGTAGGCGAAGACTACTTTTGTCAGGATAGCTAGTACTAGCTGTCCCCCTTCAAATTAGCCCGCCATTGTTGGCTCCCTTCCCGCTCGATATTTGGGAAGAGGACCAGGGCCTCTATAAATAGGACCAACCTCCCACAGGGAAAAAAAGGCAGAGAAAGAGGGAGAGGTTCAGGGAGATCAATATAAACAATAGGAGAGAAAGAGAGAGAGTTTTAGGGGGATCGAGACCAACAATAGAAGAGAGAGAGAGAAGGGTGACTGAACTCCTCCCAGCAGTTCATCGCCCCAGCCAAGAACAGACCCTCGCGAGGCTGTTCTTCCTTGTATTGTTCCTCATCACCAGCCCAAGAGGCAATCCACCACACCACACACTGGAGTAGGGTATTACACCTCAACGGTGGCCCGAACCAGTATAAACCCTGTGTTTCTTGTGTTGTTCTTTCCATAGCTTAGATCTTAGCGAGGCGGAGGGGTGCAGGTAGGTAGGAGGCGAAATCTCCGCGCGCACACCGGTGTTCGAACCTCAAGGGTTTGTCGGAACCCGAAATCCGACAGCCTCCCCCTGGTTGGGGAGAGGTTCCCCCTCTGGTCCTTGGCCTTCATGGTGATGATGGCCCCTCCGGGATCCTCCTCCATGCCCTCCGATGATGATGGCCCCTCCGTCAGGGTGCTAGAGAAGGCCTAGATTGATTTCTCGTGGCTACAGAGGCTTGCGGCGGCGGAACTTCCGATCTAGGTTATTTTCTGGGGGTTTATGTATTTATAGGAATTTTTGGCGTCGGTTTCACGTCAGGGGGGGGGGGTCTCCGAGTCATCCACGAGATAGGGGCCCACGCCCAGGGGGTGGGGCGCGCCCCCACCCTCGTGGATGGCTCTGGACTCTTCTGGCCCAACTCATTTACTCCGGGGGCTTCTTTTGGTCCATAAAAAATCATCAAAAATTGGCACGTCAATTGGACTATGTTTGGTATTCCTTTTCTGCAATACTCAAAAACAAGGGAAAAACAGAAACTAGCACTAGGCTCTAGGTTAATAGGTTAGTCCCAAAAATCATATAAAATAGCATATAAATGCATATAAAACATCTAAGATGGATAATATAATAGCATGAATACTTCATAAATTATAGATACATTGGAGATGTATCAGCATCCCCAAGCTTAATTCCTGCTCGTCCTCGAGTAGGTAAATGATAAAAGAAATAATTTATGAAGTGTGAATGCTAGCAAGTGCATAAGTTTGATCAATGATAGTTCCAATCAATTTTTCTAGCATCATTATATATCATAACAGTAGCTCAACTCATGAAACTTCTCATGATCAAGTAACAAGCTATTCTCATGTTAAAGTATATATCATAAACTGTCTTGAAAACTAACAAACCATGCTCTTAGTCATCAACAATTGCAATTCATCTTATTTTCGGGAAGGGTCCATGTAAGAGCTTTGGTTCAACAAACTTCACATACTCATCATTTAATCTTTCACAATTGCTAACACTCACGTGATATTTATTGGCTCAAAGTTTTAATCGGACACAGAGAAAGATAGGGGCTTATAGTTTCACCTCCCAACCTTTTACCTCAAGGGTAATGTCAACAATAATAATTTATGAAAACCTACATCCATGTGATATATATCCGGATCGCTCCAACACAAAGTGCTTGCCAAAGGAAAACGTATAAAAAGGGAAAGGTGATGATCACCATGACTCTTGTATAAAGTATAGGACAAAAATAAAAGATAGGCCCTTCGCAGAGGGAAGTAGAGGTTGTCATGTGTTTTTATGGTTGGATGCACGAAATCTTAGTGCAAAAGAAGGTCACTTTATATTGCCACTTGTGATATGGACCTTTATTATGCAGTCCATCGCTTTTATTTCTTCCACATCACAAGATCGTATAAAGCTTATTTTCTCCACACTAATAGATCATACATATTTAGAGAGGAATTTTTATTGCTTGCGACAATGACAACTTACTTGAAGAATCTTACTAAATCCATAGGTAGATATGGTGGACTCTCATGGCGAAACTGGGTTTAAGGATATTCGGAAGCACAAGCGGTATCTCTACTTGGTGCAAAGAATTTGGCTAGCATAAGGGGGAAAGGCAAGCTCAACATGTTGGATGATCCAAGACAATATAACATTTCTAATATAGGAAAACATAACCCATTAAGTTGTCTTCCTTTTCTAGCATCAACTTTTTAGCATGTCATATTTTAATGAGTGCTCACAATTACAAAAGATGTCCAAGATAGTATATTTATATGTGAAATCTCTCTTCCTTCAATATTCTTTCATGAATTGTTGAAGTGACCAATTCTGCGTTTGCTAACTTCCAATAAGTTTACTACCTATACTTATTATGTGTGAAGTCATTACTCCCCATGTTGTAAGCATATGAAATGCATATAAATTTAGATTTATGATATTCAATTCATCCAACCGTTTACTCATAGGATATATGTGAAGCACGTGAGTAAATGACAAACTACTCCAAAAAGATATAAGTGAAGAACACCGAGTAGTCAAATAATTAACTAGCCATGGGAGGATTCTTTTTCACTCAATATTTCAGATCCAATGATTTTATTCAAACATCAAGTAAAATTGAAAATATTCTCCAAGCAAGACACATATCATGTGATGAATAAAAATATAGCTCCGAGTAAGGTATACCGATAGTTTTGAAGACGAAAGAGGGGGTGCCTTCCGGGGCATCCCCAAGCTTAG
Organism: Triticum dicoccoides; assembly: GCF_002162155.2. Lineage (NCBI taxonomy): Eukaryota > Viridiplantae > Streptophyta > Magnoliopsida > Poales > Poaceae > Triticum > Triticum dicoccoides. The sequence goes on along the minus strand of NC_041380.1, from coordinate 330,529,766 downwards.
GCGCTTGAGTATTCCTTGAATATTACCTTGGGGTGCCTTGGGCATCCCCAAGCTTAGGGTCTTTCCACTCCTTATTCTCCTCATATCGATATCTCACCCAAAGCTTGAAAACATCAATCACACAAAACTTAACGGAACTTTGTGAGATAGGTTAGTATGATAAAGAGTAAACCATTCACTTTGGTACTGTCAAAGACAAGGTTCATAATTGTTCTCACACAATGCCTACTGTACCATATCATTTCTACAATTTATATTGAGAAATATAAGCCATAGAAACTAGAAAACAAGCAAACTATGCAATGAAAACAGAATCTGTCAGAAACAGATCAGTCTGTAATGATCTGATCACCAACCATACTTATGCTACTCCAACAATTATGAAATAAATTGGTGGATGTCGGTGTCAAAACCGGCGGATCTCGGGTAGGGGGTCCCGAACTGTGCGTCTAGGCCGGATGGTAACAGGAGGTAAGGGACACGAAGTTTTACCCAGGTTTGGGCCCTCTCGATGGAGGTAAAACCCTACGTCCTGCTTGATTAATGTTGATGATATGGGTAGTACAAGAGTAGATCTACCACGAGATCAGAGAGGCTAAACCCTAGAAGCTAGCCTATGGTATGATTGTTGTTCTGTATGTTGTCCTACGTACTAAAACCTCCGGTTTATATAGACACCGGAGAGGGTTAGGGTTACACAAAGTCGGTTAAAATGGTAGGAGATCTGCATATCCGTATCGCCAAGCTTGCCTTCCACGCCAAAGAAAGTCCCTTCCGGACACGGGAGGAAGTCTTCAATCTTGTATCTTCATAGTCCAGGAGTCCGGCTGAAGGTATAGTCCGGCTATCCGAACATCCCCTAATCTAGGACTCCCTCAGTAGCCCCTGAACCAGGCTTCAATGACGACGAGTCCGGCGCGCAAATTGTCTTCAACATTGCAAGGCGTGTTCCTCCTCCAAGTACTTCATAGAAGATTTTGAACACAAAGATAGTGTCCGGCTCTGCAAAATAAGTTTCCACATATTGCCATAGAGAGAATAATATTTACACAAATCTAATCTGCTGACATATTCCATAGTGCAACACACCACGGCCAAGCCTTTATCCGAGTCGTTTCATTATCTCACCTCAGCGTGTCATGCGAGGCAGTTTCCTTGGCACGTCTTGTTAAAGCAGAGATCGTGTCCCCTTATTCCGGGATTCTCATCAATACGGGCATGGTAACCCAACCGCGCCATTGATTACGGCGCTTGGAGATAAGCGAGTTTTACCAGGCTGGTGGGGACACATAGTTGCGTCCACCCATATAAGGGGATAAGGATCCACCTTTTTACCTACGCCTTCTTCCTCCCTTGCTTATCCATTCTCGCGCACTCGAGCTCCAGCGACCAAGTCCGCACTCCCCACCTCAACCTTCTCCAGGCATGTCCGGAGCGGGAAGCAAGTGGATGGTCTCCTCCGTCATGGAGGGACACATCAAAAAACTGAGGAAGGCCGGATACTTGTCAAACGACATTGCGTACCGGCTTCCCGAAAAGGGGCAGCTCATCCCCACCCCTAGGCACCATGAGAGGGTGATGTTCCTCCCCCATTTCCTCCACGGACTGGGCTTCCCTCTTCACCCATTTGTCCGGGGGATCATGTTCTACTATGGCCTGGATTTCCACGATCTGGCCCCGAACTTTGTCCTCAACATCTCGGCGTTTATCGTCGTGTGCGAGGCTTTCCTCCGCATCCGCCCGCATTTCGGCATATGGCTCAAGACTTTCAATGTCAAGTCGAAGGTGGTGCGCGGCAACCAGGCGGAGTGCGGAGGCGCCATGGTGGGCAAGATGGCCAACGTCTTATGGCTCGAGGGCTCCTTTGTGGAGACCCTGAAGGGATGGCAATCGGGGTGGTTTTACATCACCGAGCCGCGCGACCCCGAATGGGTCGCAGCCCCCGAGTTTCGATCCGGACCCCCTACGCGGCTCACCTCCTGGAAGGAGACGGGCCTATCGTGGGGTAAAAAAGGAGAGCTGACTGGACTCCAAACATGCATTCAAACCCTGGTGGACAAGAAGCTCAAACTTGTCAACGTAGTCCAGGTTATGCTCATCCGCCTTATCCTCCCGTGTCAACAACGGGCTTTCAACCTGTGGGAGTTCGACCCGGCGCGGCAGCAAACCCTGAGTAGGCTCTTCGACACGACGTACGAAGATGCCTGGAAGGTGCTTTTCAAGGGTGCCGAGGCCCCCGCATCCGCTACCGAGGATCGCGGATTCAGTACGCAGCGTCATGCTCTTGCGATAAGCTGTTTTTTTTTCCTTTTATAGGGTATCAGTTTTTCATAGTTTGACTCCATGCGGGATCTAAGCGCCCTTACCTTTGACAGGATTGGCAGGTGACGTTCGGATAGATCAACTGTCCGGCTCCTTTACCCGAAGGCCCAGCGGACGCTCGCTTGGCGAAGCTGCTGGTTCCGGCACCCTATGTGGTGCTGGAGAAGAAGGCCGCGAAAAAGGCCACGGGGACTCGAAAGAGTGCCCGGCGCCAGGAGGTGTCGGATCCATCATCCGACGGTTCCGAGGTGCATTCCTCCCGTGAAGACGAGGAGGAAGAAGAAGAGACCTCTCCCCCTCCAGCGGGAGGAGAGAAGAAAAGGAAGGCCGCCCTCTCTGGGGAGGCCGGAGGGTCCAAGAAGGGGAAACCCCTTCCTCCAGACTACTCCACCGACGCCGACAATGGCGGAGAGGAGTGGCTGCCCAGGGCCAAGCCCCTGGCAAAATCATAAGTATCCGGATACCAGAGTAATTCATAGTATTCGTTTATTGCACAGCTTTCCTTATGTCGAATATGTTTATGCAGCCCACCCAAAGACCGGCTCGACGCGTCATCGAGCGGCTCACTGGACTCATCGGATGTGAACTCGCTTCCGACGACTTCCTCCCCCCATCCTACGGACAACACTGAAGTGTTGTCCCAACAGGTTCCAAGCCGGGAGGAGGTGGTCCTGGAGGCACCGCAAGGCGACCTCCCGGACTCCAGGAGTAAAGGGGATGAAACCCCCCAGGGCTCCAAGTCTGGCTCTAGGCCGGACACCGCTCCGGAACCTTCAAAGGTTCCAGAGTCCGGCGGGGGACCTCCTTCCAAGAAGAGAAAGCCCACCGTGCCAGCGACCCCCATCCAACCGGAGGCGCCGGACAAATCGACGAGGAGCACCGCACCATTATGAGTGCGGTGGTCTAGAAGGTTCAGTCCGCCAAGAGCGGACTAACTGAAGCTTGTACTAGCCTTTTAACATGCTTTGAGGTAAGTAAATAATATTACCGCATAGACAGTAGCCCCTGATGCTCTGTTTGGCATTCGGGAAGAAAAGCCGAATAGAGGATCAAATAAAATTCGCAGGAGTCTAACAAAAATGAGTCAATATGCGTATGCAGGCTTCTCTGCTTGCGTCCGCCGCACTGACTGCAGAAGTGGACACGCTAAAGCAGAACCTCGAGCGGTCCGAGCAAGAGCTCGGGCGTGCCAAGAAGCAGCTCGAGGACAATGAAGGTAAGAAATACCTTGTTTAAATATATATAAAAAGGTGCAATTGCAAACAATGACAGGATTATCGTGGCTATTGTAGGGTCCACGTCTGAGGTGGCGACCCTTAAGCAAGCGCTGGTCGAGGCCGAGAAGAGGGCGGCCATGGAGCGCACCGAGTAGGAGAAGTATGAGGCCGAGGTTGGCAAGGTACGGCAAGAGCTCCAGGCTCTCATGGAAAAACATGAGAGTTTGGAGCTTGACTCAAAGACGCGAGCGTCCGAGCTCGCGGTGGCTATTGAAAATGCCTAGTTGCCAAGGCCGAATCCTAGAAGACCCTCCAGGAGTTGGATGAGGTGAAGAAGATAGCGGCGGGTAAGGCATTCTTTATGCAAAGCAAACACATAAACGTGAGTTACTTGTTACTTACCCGAATCCGGAGCTCTCCAGGAGCGTTCGTAGATCTTCCTCAGAGTGTGTCCGATGCCGCCGCATTCTATCGAGCCAACGAGGGCAGCTCGACAGAGAAGGTGTTCTGGTCTCAGTATGCTGAGGCCGGACACCCCGTGCCCCTGAGTGACCAGCTGAAGCAACTGGTCGAGCTCCACAAGGCGGCCGAACAGGCCATGAAGGGCCTCATAGTTCGGCTATGGCCTCGAGGGGCTCTGCCTGGGAGCTATTTCGGGCTGGTGCGGCGGCTGGTGGAGGCCTGTCCAAGGCTCGAAGTCATCAAGCGCTCCATCTGCATTGAAGGTGCCCGTAGGGCCCTTGCCCGTGCTAAGGTGCACTGGGGCAAGCTGGATGCTGAGAAGCTTGTGAAGGACGGGCCACCGCCGGGGAAAGAGCATCGCAAGCCCGAGAATTATTATAAGGATGTTCTGAAGGGTGCCTGCCTTGTGGCGGATGAATGTTCTAGGGATGTAATTTTTGAGTGAAACTTGCTCGTTTTGTCCTGTGCGCTGAAAACTTGTTCATATGCGCTAAGCAATGCTGTTGGAATTTAAAATATTACCTTCTGTGTGGCTGTTTATCAATTCTGAGAGATGGCAAGTCGTCGGCTTCTGCCCCCATGCCGCTAGTGCTGGGGTGTTCGGGGATAAACCTGAGCGCTCTTTTTCCCATGTTTGGGTCCTTTGAGGGAGGCGCTCAGCCCAACGAACAAGGCAATCAGACTATAATGCGTGAACACTCTCACTTAGCCATAGAATTCTATAATTTTAAATTTCGGCGAAGCCCCTGGTATTCGGAAGACCGAGTTCGGGGAGTTATCGACGCCTTGGTCGGACAGAGCCGGCTCCTCTCCCTAAGCGGCATAAGTCTTTAGGGACTCGAAAAACCTCTCGAACAACGACCAGCTCTTGCTTCATCATGACAGTCAGTTTTAGCTTTCTCCACTGAGGTGCTCGACCCAGCTCAACTGGGGCACAATCGCAGTGGTTCTCCTAGTGCTACCTTAGCCGATATAGCGGAACGTAAGGCACCAAAACATAGGAGCCGAGCAAACCCAACTATTGACCCAAGACATGATTCCGAGCCGATGCATATAATGCTATAAGTTCGGGGTGCCGCACTTGTTAAAGTGTTCGGACTTCTCACAACATATTGAGGGGTACCAAAGCCCCTGTCGTATTTTGGTCGTACCAAAGTGTACGGATGCAACATGTCGTTAAGGAACATATATTAAAAAGAGTAATGCAAAAATAGACAAAAGCTATGCATTGTTTATTAAAGAGGGCTGCGATCAAAGCAGAACGATACAAATAATGCAATAAGCAAAAGGTTGGACTATGTAACATGTCCGTTCCAGGGGCAAGCTGCAGAATAGTATGCGAAACAGGTATACTGCTCGTGATAGAGGCCACCTGGGAGTTCCGTAATGCGGCATGGCTTGTCTGCTTCCTTGGTTCTTGCATCGTTTGTGCGGCAATTGAACTGCCGAACAGGCCTTCCGAAGTGTGGAGTCCTGAAAGTAAGAGAAAATTAAAAAATCGGCAGCCCCTGGTGCGGTTTAAGCCATGTTTCGGGCGTGCCATGATGGTGCCCCTTCCCCTGTACCCATGGTATTTCTAGAGCGTAGTTATGTAGGCGAAGTACTGGTGTCGCATTTTTGCGAGGGCTGGGGTTGGGGCCGCATTGCTACGCCTGCTCGGATCGAGCCATGCAGTCTTGTTGTAGGTTACTCCGGGCGCGCTTGACGGTGTTCGGTCGTTTAATGGCCGGACTGGAGAACTGCCTGGAGAGGCTTCTTTGTACTTCCGCTTCAAGGGCCACCGTGTGCTCCTCCATTCGGAGGGAGCGTTCGGTGTTTCCATTGACCATAATTACTCCTCGAGGGCTTGGCATCTTGAGCTTAAGGTTTGCGTAGTGCGGTACCGCATTGAACTTGGCAAATGCGGTTCGCCCGAGCAGTGCGTGATACCCACTGCGGAATGGGACTATGTCGAAGATTAACTCCTCGCTTCAGAAATTATCCGGAGATCCGAAGATCACTTCAAGTGTGACTGAGCCTGTACAGTTGGCCTCTACACCTGGTATTACGCCTTTAAAGGTCGTTTTGGTGGGCTTAATCCTCGAGGGATCTATGCCCATTTTCCACACTGTATCCTGGTAAAGCAGGTTCAGGCCGCCGCCGCCGTCCATAAGGACTCTAGTGAGATGAAATCCATCAATAATTGGGTCTAGAACCAATGCGGCGAATCCGCCATGACGGATGCTAGTGGGGTGGTCCCTTCGGTCAAAGGTGATCGGGCAGGAGGACCATGGGTTGAACTTTGGGGCGATTGGCTCTACCGCGTATACGTCCCTTAACGCGCTCTTCCGCTCCCTTTTGGGGACGTGGGTTGCGTATATCATGTTCACCATCCGCACTTGTGGGGGAAAACCCTTTTTCCACTGTTGTTCGGTGGCCGGGGCTCCTTGTCGTCATCGCTATGCAGCCCCTTGTCTTCATTTTCGGCGTTTAACTTGCCTGCCTGCTTGAACACCCAACAATCCCTGTTGGTGTGATTGGCCAGCTTTTCGGGGGTGCCATGTATCTGGCACAAGTGGTCGAGTATTCGGTCCAACTGGACGGGCCCCTAGGATTCCTTTTGAATGGCTTTTTCCGCTGACTGGATTTAGAGCCTCTGAATTCGGCATTAACTGCCGTATCCTCAGCATTGTCGCCGTTAATGCAGTGCTTCTGCTTGTTGCGACACGACCTGCCACTACTATCCCGGGTATCCGAATTACCAGGGTTCTTGGTCATATTGTTGCTACGAGCAAGCCAACTGTCTTCTCCCGCGCAAAAGTGGGTCATGAGTGTCTTGAGTGCTGCCATAGACTTCGGCTTTTCCTGTCCAAGGTGCCGGGCAAGCCACTCGTCACGGATATTGTGCTTGAAGGCTGCTAGGGCGTCAGCGTCCGGACAGTCGACTATTTGATTTTTCTTTGTTAGGAACCGTGTCCAGAATTGCCTGGCCGATTCCTCTAGCTGCCGAATTATGTGACTTATGTCATTGGCGTCTCGGGGTCGCACATAAGTGCCCTGGAAATTGTCGAGGAATGCGGCTTCCAGGTCCTCCCAACAACTGATTGATCCTGTTGGCAAGCTGTTAAGCCAATGCCGAGCTGGTCCTTTTAAGCTTGAGTGGGAGGTATTTGATGGCGTGGAAATCATCGCCGCGGGCCATGTGGATATGAAGGAGATAATCCTCGATCCATACCGCAGGATCTGTTGTGCCATCATATGATTGGATATTTACGGGTTTGAAACCCTCGGGGATTTGATGATCCATTATTTCGTCTGTGAAGCATAGTGGGTGTGCGGCGCCTCTGTACTGGGCTATATCACGACATAGCTCCAATGAGCTTTGTCTACTGTGTTCGGCCCTGCCGAATTTGTGGCCGGCGTGACGGTTACCGTCTCGAGCCGTGGGGCGCCCACGCGATCCGGAGATCGATCTTGTTTGCCTTGTCCTCCAACATATCTTGTAAGTCCGTCGCATATTCCCGCGCCTTGGTACGGGGTGCGGCTTGAGTGGAGGACCGAGAGGCCTCTCTGTCGCGGCCACGAGGTGGCCGGTCGGCCGCATCAAATGCTTCCTCCTCTAATCGGGGTAGCAACCTACGCTTTGGGTAGCTCTTGGAGGGGCGTTCGAGTTTATGCTCTTCGGCCGCAAGGACTTCAGTCCATCTGTCGACTAGGAAATCTTGATCAGCTCTAAGCTGTTGCTGTTTTTTCTTGAAGCTTCTTGCCGTGGCCATAAGCCTGCGTTGAAAACGCTCTTGCTCGACGGGATCCTCTGGCACGACGAATTCGTCATTGTCGAGGCTTGCCTCATCTTCGGAGGGAGGCATATAATTATCGTCCTCGACCTCTCTGTCTGCCGCTCTCTCATGAGGGCTGGTTTCTCCATCCTCCTGTGCTAAATCTTGCTGGAGGGGGTTTTCTTCAGCACTTTCCGGAGTATTATTATCTCCCGTGCTAGAATCACCGTATTTTTTTTGGCGGGATTTTGAGCGGCGCCGCTGACGCCGGCGCTTAGGCTGTTTCTTGGAGGGGTCATCCTCCGCTGTTCCATCGCCATCTCCTTCTTTTGGGGTGTCCACCATGTATATGTCATATGACGAGGTGGCTTTCCTGGGCTTGATAGGCGCTGGTTCTTCATTGTCTCCTTCATCGGCGTCCATACCGTCCATGTCTTCAGAGTCGAAGTCGAGCATGTCGGTTAAGTCGTCGACAGTGGCTACAAAGTGGGTAGTGGGTGGGCCTTGAATTTCTTCATCGTCCCAATCCCAACCTTGCTGACCGTAGTTCGGCCAGGGCTCTCCTGATAAAGAGAGAGACTTCAGTGTCTTCAAAATATCGCCGAAAGGCGAGTGCTGAAAGATGTCCGCGGCAGTAAACTCCATAATCGGTGCCCAATCGGATTCGATCGGCAGGGGCACGGAGGGTTCGGAGTCCGGAGAGGAGTCCGGCTCCTTGGAGTCACGAGTCTCGCAGAGTGCGGGGCTGGTGTTCGGCTCGATCGCCATTGGGATCGCAGCCCCCGAGGCGACATCCAACCACACATCCTCGATCAGCGTAGTTGGCTCCGAATTAAGGGTCGAAGTTGATGCGGGTGCGGCCTCCAGCGCACTGTTCGGCGGCAAAGCTAGATCATGGTCGTCGTGACAGTGCGGCGCACTCGGTAGTGGCTCGAATCCATCGAAGATCAAGTCCCCATGGATGTCAGCCGTGTAGTTTAAACTTCCAAATCTGACCTGACGGCCAGGGGCATAGCTTTCGATCTGCTCCAGATGGCCAAGTGAATTGGCCCGCAGTGCGAAGCCGCCAAAGACGAAGATCTGTCCGGGGAGGAAGGTCTCACCCTGGACTGCATCACCATTGATGATCGTAGGAGCCATCAAGCCTGACGGCGACGACACAGAGGAACTCTCAATGAAGGCACCAATGTCGGTGTCAAAACCGGCGGATCTCGGGTAGGGGGTCCCGAACTATGCGTCTAGGCCAGATGGTAACAGGAGGTAAGGGACACGAAGTTTTACCCAGGTTCGGGCCCTCTCAATGGAGGTAAAACCCTATGTCCTGCTTGAGTAATATTGATGATATGGGTAGTACAAGCGTAGATCTACCACGAGATCGGAGAGGCTAAACCCTAGAAGCTAGCATATGGTATGATTGTTGTTCTGTATGTTCTCCTACGGACTAAAACCCTCCGGTTTATATAGACACCGGAGAGGGTTAGGGTTACACAAAGTCGGTTACAATGGTAGGAGATCTGCATATCCGGATCGCCAAGCTTGCCTTCCACGCTAAGGAAAGTCCCTTCCGGACATGGGACGAAGTCTTCAATCTTGTATCTTCATAGTCCAGGAGTCCGACTGAAGGTATAGTCCGGTTATCCGAACACCCCCTAATCCAGGACTCCCTCAGTGGACGTTAATAATTTTTCTATTAATCTTCTGAAAAAAGAATCAACTCAATCACACTCTTCTTTAAAAAATGACAGCTAATCTCGTGAGCGCAAAGTTTCTATTTTTTAACAGCAATATCACATTAACTTTCACCCAAGTCTTCCCAAAGGTCTTACTTGGCGCTTTATTGAAACAAAAGCTATAATACATGATTACTACAGTAGTTTAATCATGAGAACACACAAAAATAGTAAGGGTAAATATTGGGTTGTCTCCCAACAAGCGCTTTTCTTTAATGCCTTTTAGCTAGGCATGACGATTTCAATGATGCTCACATAAAAGATAAGAATTGAAACATAAAGAGAGCATCATGAAGAATATGACTAGCACATTTAAACCTAACCCACTTCCTATGCCTAGGGATTTTGTGAGCACACAATTTATGGGAACAAGAATCAACTAGCATAGGAAGGCAAAACAAGTATAACTTCAGAACTTTAAGCACATAGAGAGGAAACTTGATATTATTGCAATTCCTACAAGCATGTATTCGTCCCTCATAATAATTTTCAGTAGCATCATGAATGAGTTCAACAATATAACCAGCACATAAAGCATTCTGTTCATGATCTACAAGCATAGAAATTTCACTAGGCTCCACATAAGCAAAATTCTCCTCATTCGGAATAGTGGGAGCAAACTTCTTCTAAATCCACTTTAGATGATAGTATTATTCATACTCCAAAATATATAAGTGAAGTTCATGGAGAATTCTACAATTAATATATACTAACCAATATCCAAGCTCAAAATATATAAGTGAAGCTCACGAAGCATTGTATAAAACCATACTCAAAAGATTTAAGTGAAGCACAAAGAGCAATTCTATAAGATTTTACTCAAAAGATATAAGTGAAGCACATGAAGTATTCTATAAATCAATAAAGGGCTATCTCATACTAGCATAGTTATTAAAAGAAAAACAAAAACACAAATGACACAAATTATGTGAACAAAACAAAAACCGAGGTATACCGATAATTGTTGAAGAAGAAAGATGGGATGCCAACTGGGGCATCCCCAAGCTTAGATGCTTGAGTATCCTTGAAATATTTACTTGGGGTGCCTTGGTAATCCGCAAGCTTGAGCTCTTGCCTCTCTTTATACTTCTCATATTGATAGCTCCTCGATCTTCGAGCACTTCATCCACACAAAACTTTAACAAAAACTTTGTGAGATCCGTTAGTGTAAATAAAGGAAATCACTACCTTTAGGTACTGTTGAAAACTTATTCCAATTTCATATTAGAACTATATGTACTGTATTTCAACTTCACCATGGTTCATACCCCCCGATACTACCCATAGATTCATCAAAATAAGCGAACAACTCACAGAAAACAGTATCTGTCAAAAACAGGACAGTCTGTAGTAATCTGGAAGTTTAGTAAACTTGTGTAACTCCAAAAAATGCTAAACAAATATGAAAATTTAAAAACTTTGTACATAAGTAATGTGCAAAAAGTTTCGGACCCATTTGACTTTCCAGTAAAAAATGTAAAATCACACGCTACAGCCAAAGTTTCTATTTTTTGTACTGCACAAAGTAAACAAGCAATCTAATCATCCTAAAACCAAGTCTTGGCACATTATTTTTATAATACAGTGGATACATACAAGGGGATAATTATTTTCAGAGAAGCTTCCATGAATTTTTTTATATTTTTTCCATGATCATGAACACAAGTGTTCAAGGTCGACCCTCATTTCTCCAATGCATAACCTTCCAATCACTTCTCTTATTGAAAATCTTTTTAGGCATGAGAGGCAAGTAATTTATTTTGTATTTTCATTCTTTAAAAAATGTATGTTTCACCGAAGGATAAACAGAAACAAAATGAAAAAACAAAATCTACTTAGTGGAGAAAGCAAACAAGCACACACGAGAATATCAACCCCACGCTATTGCTCCCCGGCACCGGCGCCAGAAAAGAGCTTGATAATACCCAAGTGCAGGGAATCATCATAGCAATTCCCAAAGGTGGAAGTGATAAGTATGGAGTGTTGAACCCACAAGGAGCTAAAGGTAAGATCAATATTCTCTCAAGCCCTATCTGCCACTGATACAACTCTACGTGCACCGAACGTTTGCTTCCAACTAGAAACGAGAAATAAAACTATGTTGTGGGTATGAAGAGAATAACTTTGCATAATATTGGAGAGATAAAATTTGAAAGTAGGTGTTGTTATCATAAAGTTGGAATATATTATTAAATATTATAAATAGTGAGTGTGGAATAATGGTGGATCGGTGTGCGGAATTGTCTTAGGCAATTGTTAACAAGACCGATAGTCGTCATTGCAATTTCATATGAGGGAGAGGCATAAGCTAACATACTTTATGCTCTTGGATCATATGCACTTATGATTGGAACTCTAGCAAGCATCCTCAACTACTAAAGATCATTAAGTTAAAACCCAACCATAACATTAAAGCATCAAGTCCCCTTTATCCCATACACAACAATACCCTTACTCGGGTTTATGCTTCTGTCACTCAAGCAACCCACTATAAGCGAATCATGAACGTATTGCAGCACCCTACAGCGGGAATCCCTCACGCTTGCACAACACGGAGGGCACAATAGGATAGAACCAAAATAAAACATACAACTCATACCAATCTAGATCATTAATCAACCCAAAGACAAAGGATATCTAGTCAAAACATCATAGGATGGCAACACATCATTGGATCATAATATGTGGCATAAAGCACCATGTTCGAGTAGGGATTACATCGGGGTGCGGGAGAGTGGACCGCGTAAAAGATATGAGGATGGTGATGATGATGGTGATGTTGATGAAGACGGTCACCGCGGCGATGATTCCCCTCTCGATGGCACTCCGACGCCACTGAGAGAGAGGAGGAGAGGTTCAATCCCTTGTGCTTCCTCCATGGCCTCCCCCACTGGATGGGGAGAGGTCCCCCCTCTGGTCCTTGGCCTTCATGGTGATGATGGCCCCTCCGGGATCCTCCACACCCTCTGGTGATGATGGCCCCCTCCGGCAGGGTGCCAAAGAAGCCCTAGATTGATTTCTCGTGGCTACGGAGGCTTGCGGCGGAGGAACTTCTGATCTAGGTTATTTTCTGGGGGTTTCTGTATTTATAGGAATTTTTGGCGTCGGTTTGACATCAGGGGGGTCTCTGGGTCATCCACGAGATAGGGGCCCATGCCGAGGGGGTGGGGCGCGCCCCCCACCCGCGTGGATGGCTCGGGACTCTTCCGGCCCAACTCTTTTACTCCGGGGGCTTCTTTTGGTCCATAAAAATCATCAAAAATTGGCACGTCAATTGGACTGTTTGGTATTCCTTTTCTACAATACTCAAAAACAAGGGAAAAAGAGAAACTGGCACTAGGCTCTAGGTTAGTAGGTTAGTCCCAAAAATCATATAAAATAGCATATAAATGCATATAAAACATCTAAGATGGATAATATAATAGCATGAATACTTCATGAATTATAGATACGTTGGGCATGTATCAAGCATCAAAAACCTTTGGAAAGTAGCATCACTACAAGAAATATGTCAACTAGTGACCTTCTGTCAGTGACCCTGGAAGAAATGGTCATAGATCTATGACCATTTCAGACCAATTGGTCAAAAGCTGTTCGGGGGGCTCCAAACGCTAAACCATCGCGACCATTTTGGTCAGAAAGGTCGTAATTTCCTTACATGAAATGGTCAGAAAGCAAACAACATTAGTCCCCTGCCTTATTTCTAGTTGTTAACGACCAATATAGATGGTCATAGTCTTGTAAATTGTGGTGGGTTGCTATGACTAGGCGCCACCTCATCAGTTTTGCCTATGTGTCATGTCCATGTGGCAGTTTTTGCCCTAGGTTGTGAAGCAACCTATATTTCTGTCATTCCCAAAATTGCTAAAAACATCTCATAAATTCTTTGGGTCATATCTTCGTCAAATATGTAAAAACCTTCCTTGCCTAGTTCAAAAATATTCATTTTCCTATTCTGTTCAACATTTTGTGAAGGAAGTACCACTTTGGCATGTCCAAATAGTATCCATTTTTTGCAGTGCTTTCCTATGCCCAAATAACCATCCTCCACCAAATGCCAGCTCAATCCATTCATTATTTTGAGCCGAGCTTCAACATTCGTAGTTATGTCCAGTGTGGTAGTTTGCAAAGCAAGTACCACCTAGGCTCCTCCTTTTGAGCTGAAAATTTGTGAAGACAGTCTTCTTAGTAACTGATCATCCTCAGCCAAAACTCATGCCCATTAGCCATGTACATTTCCCGTACCGCTAATCAAACACTTGACTCCTAATTCATGTTTGAGCATCGATCGGTGTCCTCGTGAGAATCTTATGTTGTAATTTTATTCCTAGCACCTACCTGGGGAGTGCTCAACCCACTAGACATGCCTAGGCCGCCCAGAACACATGGCAATGCCACGGTCACGCGGTGACCATGCGACGGGCATGCGAGTTTACGCGGTCTAGAGTTGGGGCCCTCGGCCACCGCCCAAACCTCGACGTATCGCCACCAAACCATGTATTTATGATTAAATAGGTACTTATGTACCTAGAAATGATTTTTGGAAAAAATAAATAGCAAACTATGAGGCAGCTGCAGTTCAAATTTGACCCGCTTCCAACTGAATCAGTGGAAATTTGTCTTTTTCACCAGACGTGGATCAAAATTTTTGACAGCCAACCTTTTTGTCAATTGTGCATTAAATATGTCCTAGTATTTTATAAAATTTATTTGGTCCAATTTTGCAACAATTATTTGGTAGGTCCTTCACAATAAAACCTCATTTCGGGCACTCGAAAAATGGAAAATGGTTTTTTCGTCCAAAGAAAATGAAAACTTCCTTAGGCAACATTGTTCTCCATTCCAATATGCACCCTTGTGCACAATATGATATCATTTGAACAAACTATGCCATGAATGTGGCCATAAGATTGATCATTTGGCTTGAAAGCCATTGATCTCCACACGTGATAGCTCGTTTCTGAGAACACTTTTTAAAATAATTGCCGTATTACAAGTTTGTTATTTTTCCTGGGAACTTGGCCACATATGATGACACAATGCGAAGGTTTTCCAATTTTTTGATTTTTTTTAAAATTTTTATGCCTGTTTCAAAATGTGGTGAAAACGGCGGGAATGACCGTTCCTAGCTAGTGGTTGAATCTTGGATTTTTTTGGTGTTTGTCTGATTAAATATGTCCTTATGTACCTAGAAATGATTTTTGGAAAAAATAAATAGCAAACTATGAGGCAGCTGCAGTTCAAATTTGACCCGCTTCCACCTGAATCGGCGGAAATTTGTCTTTTTCACGAGAGGTGGATCAAAACTTTTTACACCCAAAAATTTAGTCAATTGTGTATTAAATATGGACTAGTATTTTACAAAAATGATTTGGTCCAATTTTGCAACAATTATTTGGGAGGTCCTTCACAAAAAAACCTCCTTTCGGGCACTCAAAAAATGGAAAATGGTTTTTTGGTCCAAAGAAAATGAAAACTTCCTTAGGCAACATTGTTTGCCATTCCAATATGCACCCTTGTGCACAATATGAGATCATTTGAACAAACTATGCCATGAATGTGGCCATAAGATTGATCATTTGGCTTGAAAGCCATTGATCTCCACACGTGATAGCTCGTTTTTGAGAGCACTTTTTAAAAATAATTGCCATATTACAAGTTTGTTATTTTTCCTGGGAACTTGGCCACATATGATGACACAATGCGAAGGTTTCCCAATTTTTTGATTTTTTTGAATTTTGTATTCCCGTTTCAAAATGCTGTCAAAACGGCAGGAATGACCGTTCCTAGCTAGTGGTTGAATCTTGGAATTTTTTGGTGTTTCTCTGATTAAATAGACACTTATGTACCTAGAAATGATTTTTGGAAAAAATAAATAGCAAACTATGAGGCAGCTGCAGTTCAAATTTGACCCGCTTCCAACTGAACTGGCAAAAATTTGTCTTTTTCACGAGAGGTGGATCAAAACTTTTTACACCCAACCATTTGGTCAATTGTGCATTAAATATGGCCTAGTATTTTAGGAAAATGATTTGGTCCAATTTTGCAACAATTATTTGGGAGGTCCTTCACAAAAAAACCTCCTTTCGGGCACTCGAAAAATGGAAAATGTTTTTTCGTCCAAAGAAAATGAAAACTTCCTTAGGCAACATTGTTTGCCATTCCAATATGCACCCTTGTGCACAATATGAGATCATTTGAACAAACTATGCCATGAATGTGGCCATAAGATTGATCATTTGGCTTGAAAGCCATTGATCTCCACACGTGATAGCTCGTTTCTGAGAACACTTTTTAAAAATAATTGACATATTACAAGTTTGTTATTTTTCCTAGGAACTAGGCCACATATGATGACACAATGCAAAGGTTTGCCAATTTTTTGATTTTTTTGAATTTTTTATGCCCGTTTCAAAATGCGGTCAAAACGGCGGGAATGATCGTTCCTAGCTAGTGGTTGAATCTTGGATTTTTTTGGTGTTTCTATGATTAAATAGATACTTATGTACCTAGAAATGATTTTTGGAAAAATTAAAGAGCAAACTACAAGGCAACTACTGTTCAAATTTGACCCGCTTCCAGCTGAATCGGCGGAAATTTATCTTTTTCACGAGAGGTGGATCAAAACTTTTTACACCCAACCATTTGGTCAATTGTGCATTACATATGGCCTAGTATTTTAGAAAAATGATTTGGTCCAATTTTGCAACAATTATTTTGTAGGTTCTTCACAAAAAAACCTCATTTGGGGCACTCGAAAAATGGAAAATGATTTTTTCGTCCAAAGAAAATGAAAATTTCCTTAGGCAACATTGTTTGCCATTTCAATATGCACCCGTGTGCACAATATGAGATCATTTTAACAAACTATGCCATGAATGTTAAGGTAGATTCTTTTTTGAAACATAATTTGTCTTGTTGATGAGAGGTGGATCGAAAGCATTTTACATGTTAAGATTTGGTCCACTATACATAAAATGCACTCTTATAGTTTTGGAAAATGGTGTGGTGCCATTTTCAAACAAATGTTTGGTAGATTCTTCACAAAAAAAGAATTTTGTCACTCTGAAAATAGAAAATGGTTTTTTCCTAGAACTCATTTCTCAAAACACTTTTTAAAGATATTTGTCTTATTCCAATTTCAAGTTTGTTAGTTTCCCTAAAAACTATGTCACATTTGGTGACACAATGAGAATGTTTTTTTTGAATTTCTCATATCAGAAAACTATTTATATGATTCAACACCTTTTTTTTGAAACAACATGATTCGACACCTTATTTTTAGTCGATTACGACCAATTTAGAAGGTCATAACGTGTACTTAATTCTGATTGGTCCATTGGCATGTCACGCGGATCGTGCCTCAAACGCCGTCGGATGCTCCCGAATCCGACGGCAGCCCTTTCTCCCTCACCCCCTCTTTGTCTCAAAAAAATAAAAGAAAAAGAAAACTCCCTCACCCTCTCACCCCATAAACCCTAGCGCTCCAGATCCGCACCCCGCCGCTCTCACCCTATTCTCCCACATCGCTGCCACCACCCACACCGGTCCCATCCCTCCCCTTGTCTACCTCCCAAACCTTGCCGCCGGCGGCCTCTCCCCTCCTCTCCGCTCCCCCACCTCAGGCGGAGCCCCCCACCTATCCACCTCTCTTTAGCGACCCCTCTCCCTCTCCCCCGGGACTCGTCTTCGCTGCTAGGGTTTGCGTTGGCATTTCCCCACGCTCGCCACGGCTCTCCGGCAACCAGGACGCAACGACGTCGACAGGATCCGACGGGCGCATTGCCCCGGCGATCCGGTGACTCAGGTGAGTACCTCTAGTCCTCCTCGTGGCATCCCTCCCTCTCTTCCTCACCACGTTCCCTCTCCCTCCCGGAGCCGTCGTCGCTCGAGGAATGGAACGCCATGGACGGGATGGCCACTTCCTCCCCTGCTCCGACGCCATGGAGGCCGCCTTCTCGCTGCAGCGTCTCCTCGCCGCCGAGTCTCTTTGTGGTAGTCAGCTGGCTGTGATCTCGACCTGCCCCAATGCATTGTCCGGCATTGGCATACACAGCGGAGGTGCTGCTGTTCCACTACGCCAACCCCATCTTCCAGCCCTCCGTCGCCCCACTAGCAAGCTACAAGGTGAGGCCGTATGGGATTCTATTGTGTGCATTTGTGCTCGAGTTGTGTGCATTTGTGCACACTTGTTCATTTAGCTGATCTGGGATTCTGTAAGGAAGATCATCACAATTATAGTTGTAATTTCTTTGGTTGAAGCATTGAATAGATTCGTACCAAGTTGGGATGTTGGGATAGTTGGATTCCCATTGTCTCTTGTAGCACCGAATGCTAGTATGTGTTTTACTAAAGTCATCAGATAGTTAACTCACTGTGAGATGTCCACTCTTGTTTTGTTAACAAACATGAATTGTTAAGTCATCTATTCCTGGTTGTTGCTTTTGTTCAATATATATGTGTGCTTTCTGTTCTTTTGCAATGTCCACAAACTATTCTGTTTTGTTAATTATATGTTCGATGAGCAACCAAAGCTTATAGTGTTGATTCTGATGATTATGTATGTTCGTAGGGATATGAAAGAGAGGTTTCAAAGGCTGCAACCAAGGAACATAAGAAGAAGCAAGTGGTACTGCACCCAGCCCTCTGCTCCTGCTTGGAATCTTTGCGGCACGTGTGATCTGACTGGGTTGGGTTGGTGTCTAGTTGTAGGACTAGGTGGTGAACTCGCTGTTCGAGAAGAGGCCGAAGCAGTTGGCCATCGGTGGCGAGCTACCGCCCAAGAAGGACCTCCACCGGTTCGTCAAGTGGCCCAAGCTCGTGCGCATCTAGCGCCAGCGCCGCATCCTCAAGCAGCACCTCAAGGTGCCCCTGCCGCCCCGCCGGTCCATAGGTAGGTAGCCACTGCGCCTTCCTCCCTCTTCACTCGTGCCCCCTACCATTGACCTGGACGGTTGAGCATCAGACAATGTGGCACTACTGCCGTGTATACATGGGTTAAGATCATCCTTAATCCGGTGTTCTTGGCAAGATCTTACAAGACAGAGGAGGAAGCAGCTCACACCCATGATCTCGCGGCGCTCAAGTGCTGGGGCTCAGGCGGTGCTCAAGTGCTGGGGCTCAGACTGCGGGCTCCTCAACTTCCCAGTAAGTTCAGAGATACTATTGGTCTTAGATTGCTGATTTTATTCAGAGTGAAGCTTACTAAGATTGGGCTGCGACGGGTGCAGGTGGACACGTACATGCATGAGCACGAGAGGATGCAGCGGGTGACATGGGAGGAGTACCAACAACAACAACTTCGCCGACAGGGGCCTACCGCTCAATATCCTGGTGTACTTTCCACTACCAATCATGCGCATCTGATAACAATTAATAAGAGCATGAGCAAGTCTGCATGAATATCAAGACCATTCAGGTTCAGGTTCAGCGATATGGCTCTCTGAACCGTGAGTAGGTAGCACAACGCATGCCTTGCCGGCTGACAGACAGGGCCACTAGTTGTCCTGCGGCTCTACTACTGTACCATGTGTTCCTACTACTAGCTCTAGTCGTGGATGCTGGGTAGCTCCCTGTTTTCTCTGTTTTTTATGTAATCTTTTCTCTGTTTGTTTTTCTCGGCGCATCATAGATGAAGCTCGGAGCTAGATAGAACCATACAACTGCGGATGACAAACACTGCAATTTAATCTAAAATTGTCATCATGATCCTAGCAAATACTCATCAAATAACTGTAAATTGTTGCATGATTAGTGTCTAGTGTAGATTCAAAATAAGGTTGCACTTTTAGATGAGATAAGCCACTGATGCTGGATGCTTGGTAATTGTCTTGTGTTGTGTGCATGTCAATACTAGCAGTATGTTCGTGAGCAACAAGCATATGATTTGTGCCTGTGCTCTACTGTATTGGCCTCATTGGTCATGGCTGATTGACCTGGACTATAGCTTATTCCTTCAGCGTACTATCTCTTTCTCAAGTCAACTCAAGCAACAATTCGTACTAAATAGCACTTCTTTATTTTCATGTAGACTTGCTCCATCTCGTCTTAATTTTTATGCATGTTTCTTTCCGGACTTGATCATCCTAAATAGCACCTGATTCATGCTGGTTGATGAACCACTACCCGCGTCAGGAGACTAGCAGGGAACTTGCAAACTTCAATTTTCTCACCAGTAGTCACTTATCCTGTTGTTCATGTCCATACATCATTTGTCCTGGTTCTATGTTACAGCTGCTGCAAATAATTTATTAATGTGGGATGTGGCTCTATGTCCAGTTCTATTTCTCTTCTAAAGAAATCCCCTGCCTCTGGTGTGCAGCAAGTTGATTGTTCAGTCTCTGTATTATTGTGCAGATTGGCCAAGTGTTCGTCGATCTGCAAGCCGGTTTAAGAGCTGGATTGGCCGGTCCAATTCAACACGGAGCTGAGTGTACGTTGAAACTTTTCGTCCATCAAGCACCGCCTCTGGCCGCCTCGACGACGCCCTCGACTTCGCCAACCTCCACTCCTCCATGAGGTACGCATGCATTTCTGTTCCTTGTAGTCACACTGAACTGTTACTTTATTTGTTCTGAAGTGTTTACTTCTAGTTACACTAAACTAGCTAATATAAGAGGGTGGCAATTATGTCACCAATTGCTGAACACCACCTGTGTGTTATGAACTTGTGGTGCTGCCCACTGCCAGGAAGAAAAACATGTAGTACTGCTGATAAAATTCAGTGAGAGATGTGGCTCCCTTCATTGACTGTCTGTTTCTCTACTACTCATTCATGTTCGCGTATTTTTTTACAGTGGCAGTCAAGGTTGGAAAAAGCGGTAGGCGTAAGCGAGGCGGTTGGCCTTCGCTAGTGCTTAGGCGGTGCTTAAGCACCCTAGGCGTAGCCTAGGCGGTAATATATATTCTACTATCAGGGTGTATTTGTGGTTATTATATGTGTATTGATGTTAATTTAGGGCAGATAAATAAGTTAACTACCATCTACTACCATTTGAATATGTGAGGTTTGGCATTTCAGTTCAATATGGTATGATTTCTTGCTTGGGTAAACAATTTGTTGCATGCACTGCCTAGACTGCCATTTATGCCCTAGGCGAGGCGTTTGGCCATTGCCTAGTGCCTAGGCGTGCCTAAGCGCCTCCTAGGCACTGCCTTTTGCAACAGAGGTGCAGTATGTATGCACCATGTGTGTGTAATAAAATAGAAATGGAATTGGGGGGCTGCTTTCTTTTCATTTCCTCGGGTGTTGTTTCTCAATCGCAAAAGGAGGGCTTAGTTAATTTCAAGAGTCTAATTTCAAGGATGCAAATGTTGGCTGGTGCATCTAGAGAAATTTGTAACTAACAGTAATATCACATCTTGTGTCAGACGTAGAGTTGCAGTTTACCTAACAATGAATACGAGTTGCAGTATGGTGGGCTTCTATCTATATGTTGTTGTTACATAACCATAAGCTCCTCCTAGAATAGTACGTTTCAGGTTTAACTGTTGGTTTACATTGAAACTGTTAAGCAAGTATCAAATTGAGTGCATAGTGTGCAATTTGTTTGTAGTAATCTAGTAGCACATAAGCATCAGACCGTATGTTTTCTTATAAGCAAACTATATTGATGGTTGCAAGATAAGTTAAAATATACTAGCGCTACCTTGATTTTTATACTGCTTGCCATTTATTTCTTCGTTTGATGTTTTATATGCTTCATTTTAGGCTGCGTGTGAGTGGCGGCGGCGGCGCGGCTGGCTCGAGGAGCTACGACGCGGAAGGGAGGAAGCTGCTTCCTTTTGTCCTGCTTCGTGTCCTTGGGGTGGCTATAGCTGCGCAGGGGGTGGCCGAGGAGGGTGCTGCAAGCTTTGTAGGCGGCTGCGGCGGGAAGAACAGGAGGAAGAAGGTGGCGGTGGATTTGGGCTGCGTGCGAGTCAGGCTGCGGCGGGGAGCTGCTGCTGTTGGTGCTGCTGAACAGAGGAGGAACTGCAGCTGCTGCTCCCTTGTGCTGTTCCTGGAAGCTTGCTGAGCTACTGCTGCTTGTGTGGCTGCTTCTTGCTGCTGCGGCAGAGAAGGAAAGAGGTGCAGCCTGCTGAACAGTAAGAGCTGGGCTGGACTGCTTTACATAGTTTTTTTTCTATGGACTTGCTATTGTGAGCTTGGTTGTGGTGGTGGTTATTACTGTTACATGTTACATGTAGAGATGTTTCATGATTTAGTCCGTAGCTGCTTTCTATATTTGTTTTTATTTTGTTTCTAACTCTTTTTGTTTATTGTTAGATGCCTTCATTCAGCTTGTACGAACACATCCAGAAATGGTGTTTCCTCTCATTTAAGAAGCTCCAGCCTGAAAGTGAAGTCAGGAGTATAGTTGTAGTAGTTATATGTTGTGATAGTATCACATGTAATGGTGAAATGAATTATGTAAAGATTGTGCTCTTAGCCAAAATTGGCATGTGGTTTGAAAATTTTCATTTCTTTGCTGTTCTGACTGAAATAATTGTGTGGAAATTGAAACTTGGTTTGTCTTTAATTAGAACCTGACAAGTGGGACCTAATAGTATTTGGCATCTAAAATGGGCATTTTCCAAATAATATTCATAGGGAAAAAACTAAAAATTAAGGAAATGGATTGTAAAAAGGCTGAGGCCCAATTGAGAAATAGATGCGACCCAAAAAATAAATGGTCTAAAAAAGGATCACGCCCTAGAAATAAAAAGGCTGCAATGTTGGGCTTGGCCCATGAAGTCAACCAAAAATTAATAGGAAAAATACATTAAAAAGGCTGAACTGTTGGGCTAGGCCCATGTAAAATGCCGAATTGGACCGGGCTGATTCTTGTGCCACATCAGATTGCCACGTCAGATGCCTACGTGGCCTGGGGAGGCTGCTAGTGACCAAAACAAAACAGTAGGAATATTTTGGTCGTAAATGTCTACGACCTTCTCACAGAGAAGGTCGTTAATTTCAGTTTACGACCGCCAGCTTTTAACCTTCTGTTTTTGGTCAAAAAAGGTCGCAAGTGAAAAACTATGACCATTCAGTGACCAATAGTCAAGGTCACAAGTTGACATATTTCTTGTAGTGCATCATACATGGTAAATAGACATATGAATCTCATCTGGGAAACTGCAGAAGTGGAAGGCAAATATTGAGCCTTCAGTGATGTTGAATGTCCTTGCAACCTTAGGCCACTGGCTATGGATAATTGCCTGCCCAACCTTCGTCCTCTTCAGCAAGACTTCAATATTGTACCATGGGTGTTGAATGAATACCTTCCTCGCCTCTTGACCATGCAGGTGGTTTGAGAGGTAATCATCGGTGAACTGCGTTGAAAAGTACTAAAAACAAAGCTATGCATAAATCACTGTTGTAAACTTTGAAATGGCGCAAGGGGTAAAACACAAGGTAAAAGAGTTGGTACCATCCTATAGTTGACTGATGTCTTCTTCATTGTGCAGACAAAGATCTTGCTATTATTCGTCGCAAGTTTCTTCATCCTAACAATCTTTCTGAGTTTCATGACTTGAATGATATTCATGGACATCTCATTTCCCCGTATGCAAATGGGTCAAACAGTGGATCCAAGCCTCTGACAGCAGGACCTACATGTGCAACACCAAATTGTAAGAAACCTAAATATTAGAATGATTCCTGCAACTGCACAATAATGTGCTATTAGCCAAAGGACCCTCTTGAATAAACCTCGATGGTAAACCGCAGTGTCTCCTATTGTTTCCCTGCAACACACATAAGGAAGATATTGATTAGGTTAACTAAGAGTTGCCATACTATCACTAGAATATGTATTGTGTACAGCCAAATTCGATTGGTGTCACATGCGTAACAATACAAAATTGTACCCACAGCAAATGAAAATCAAATTGCAGAACTGAACCAAACAGTTAAATGGATAGCAGACCAAATGAACCAAAATAGTTAACTGAGCATGACATTGCAGAATAGAAACATCTACTAGAAGATAAGACAGTTAACAAAACAAATAATGCTTGAGAATAGTACTACGGAATGTAGCAATTGTTGGACCAAAGTGTTAACCGAACACTACATCAGAGGACCAAACTATTAACTGAACATCAGATTGCATATTAATTACAAAGGACAAATCACCAGAAGGCACTGGTAGTGGCCTTGAGAAAACATCACGAACTGTATTTTAAAGTAGACAACTGCATGGCGGTATTGACGGTGGACTCGAAGACGAGGTGCTCCTCCAAGATCTGGCTGTCGACACGCATGGCAGCCATAGCGACCTCGTTCGCGCGTGCGGCCGCATGCTACTCAGATCCACGCTATACTACATGTAAAATGGCTGTGGGCGGCGCATAATTGGAGTAGGGGGGCAGTGATTTCGGTGGAAGGTGTCACTCCATCGGTCGGGGCATGTTGGACGGGAAAGGAGGAGGATGGTGTGGGTGGGGTGTCTAGTACCTGACCATATCAACAAGGCCGCGCAGCAAGAAGAAGGGTCGGCGGCAAGGAGGCCGCGTAGCAAGAAGAAGGGCTGCCGGTGAGGAGGCGGCGCTACGAGAAGAAATGTCGGCAGTGAGGAGGCGGCGCTGCAAGAAGAAGGGTAGCCGACAAGGAGGCGGTGGTGCAAGAAAAAGGGTCGCCGGCGAGGAGGCCGAGCTGCCAGTAAACAGCAGTGAAGGTTTGAACTTGGAAAGCAAGGAGGAACAATGGAAATGTGGCTTTTGGTAGGAGGGAGGGGCGGGGAGATAGATATTTCTGCGATGGCCAAAAAATTTTGCTCGGTGCTGCGAGAAACTGGAACCTAAGTATGGTTCAAGCGGGGGCGGGGGTCTATAGACGATGAAGCTTCCTGCATAAGCTAGACAAGACGGTGCGCCAAGATATTTTATATCGCATCCCACATGATTCTTTCTAGTAAACTGTTTGTGGTATACATGCGTAAGCTTCCTGCGGGGGTCTGTAAACTATTTGTGGTATACCTGCGTAAACTGTTTGTGGTAAAGACAAAATGGTGTTACGGAGGGAAAGGATGGTGTTTGAATTGCTAGAACATTTATGTACAGTGAACATGCAACTAGAACATGGTGTCGTGTTTAAATTTGGAATTATTCCGGGTTCGTTTGGCATTTTTATGCATTAATTGAATTTCAAGGCATTTAATGTGCATAATTCAAATTGAACTACAAGCACATGCTCCAATGCACCAAAGTTTGGTGAAAAATCACTTGTGTATCTTTGGGTGAATTTATAGTTCCCATGCAAGAAATGGGAATAACATTTAAACATCTGGGTGTCGTGGCTCGGCCGAAATGATTGAGAAACTTGGTTTTTTAATTCCTGTAAATCCAAAATACGGCTGAAAATCATGAAACTTGGCATGGTGTCATGACATGGCACCAACATGTTGTGGTAATTTTTTTGGCCGAATTGCGACAAGCTTTCGTGTAAGCTTCTTGCAAACCAGAGCATCCCTCAAGAAGGCTCTTGGTTCTGAGAGGGAATGTGTCACCTCCGTGTGCGAAACGACATACGTACACTGCCTTCTCCCACCTTAATTTTTGTACATTGGCAGATTAGACCAAAGAGAATATCGTGCTAAATTTTGGAATTATTCCGTGTTCGTTTGGCCTTTTCTATACATTAATTGAGTTTCTGGGCATTTAATGTGCATAAATCAAATTTGAACTACAAGCACATGCTTCAGTGCACCAAAGTTGTTTGAAAAATCACATGTGTGTCCTTGGGTGAATTTCTAGGTCCCATGCAAGAGATGGGAGTGAAATTCAAACATTTGGGCATCGTGGCTCGGCCAGAAAGATTGAGAAACTTGGTTTTTTAATTCTTGTAAATCCAAAACACGACTGAAAATCATGAAACTTGGCGTCGTGTCATGACATGGCACCAACATGCCGCGGTAATTTTTATGGCCAAATTGAGACAAGTTTTGGTGTAAGCATCTTGCAAACTAGAGCTTCCCTCAAGAAGTCTCGTGGTTCCGAGAGGGAACGTTTCACCTGCGTGTGCGAAACGACTTACGTACACTGCCTTCTCCCACCTTAAATTTTTTACAGTGGCAGATTAGACCAAATAGAAGTACCGTGCTAAATTTTGGAATTATTCCGGGTTTGTTTGGCCTTTTTTATACATTAATTTAGTTTCTTTGCATTTAATGTGCATAATTCAAATTTGAACTACAAGCACAGGCTCCAGTGCACCAAAGTTGTTTGAAAAATCACATGTGTGTCCTTGGGTGAATTTCTAGGTCCCATGCAAGAGATGGGAGTGAAATTCAAATAGCTGGGCGTCGTGGCTCGGTCAGAAAGATTGAGAAACTTGGTGTTTTAATTCCTATAAATCCAAAACACGCCTGAAAATCATGAAACTTGGCATGGTGTCATGACATGGCACCAACATGTTGCGGTAATTTTTTTGGCTGAATTGGGACAAGCTTTGGTGTAAGCTTCTTGCAAACGAAAGCTTCCCTCAAGAAGGCTCGTGGTTATGAGAGGGAACGTGTTACCTCCGTGTGCGAAACAACATACGTACACTGCCTTCTCCCGCCTTAATTTTTTTACACAGGAAAATTAGACCAAATAGAAGTACCGTGCTAAATTTTGGAATTATTCTGGGTTCATTTTGCCTTTTTTATACATTAATTGAGTTTCTGCGCATTTAATGTGCATAATTCAAATTTGAACTACAAGCACATGCTCCAGTGCACCAAAGTTGTTTCAAAAATCACATGTGTGTCCTTGGGTGAATTTCTAGGTCCCATGCAAGAGATGGGAGTGAAATTCAAACAGCTGGGCATCGTGGATCGGCTGGAAAGATTGAGAAACTTGGTTTTTTAATTCCCGTAAATCCAAAACACGCCTGAAAATCATGAAACTTGGCATGGTGTCATGACATGGCACCAACATGCTGCGGTAATTTTTTTGGCCGAATTAGGACAAGCTTTGGTGTAAGCTTCTTGTAAACCGGAGCTTCCCTCAAGAAGGCTTGTAGTTCCGAGAGGGAACGTGTCACCTCCGTGTGCGAAACGACATACGTACACTGCCTTCTCCCGCCTTAATTATTTTACACAGGTAGATTAGACCAAATAGAAGTACCGTGCTAAATTTTGGAATTATTCCAGGTTCGTTTGGCCTTTTTTACACATTAATTGAGTTTCTGCGCATTTAATGTGCATAATTCAAATTTGAACTACAAGCACATGCTCCAGTGCACCAAAGTTGTTTGAAAAATCACATGTGTGCCCTTGGGTGAATTTCTAGGTCCCATGCAAGAGCTGGGAGTGAAGTTCAAACATCTGGGCGTCGTGGCTCGGTCGGAAAGATTGACAAACTTCTTTTTTTAATTCCTGTAAATCCAAAAAATGCCTGAAAATCATGAAACTTGGCCTGGTGTCATGCATGGCACCAGCATGCTCTGGTAATTTTTCTGTCCGATCTGCGAAGGTGCACACATTAACAATCAACAAAGTCATTTTGGAACAAGTGCTCTCACGTTACAAATCGTAAACACAAGTATTATTGAAACTGTGTGTGTTCTACTTACCAATTACGTGCGGCCACGCGTCCCCTTTTTTTATTGGCTAGGAGGTGCCGTGAGGGGTAGCTATTTGAGTACAGGAGGCTAGCGATCAGACCCCTGCGCGTGCTCATCGGGTGGAGAGCCCTTTGACCGCTACCAGCCGCGCACCTCCCTCCCAACGTCTCCATTAATGGCGCCCGGTCACCTGTTCTATGGCATGGCTATATGTCTCACTGGACTGAGATTTCAAAGAGAAAAATGAAAATCTGAAAATAAAGTTTTGCACCGATCTTGATGTAAGATGTGACAGACCTATATAGCATTGACTGCGACTTATGGCAAGCATGATGAATATAAGGATGATGAAAGTGGATAATAATTGTCTTACATATTTGGAAACATAATTAAAAAAGGCCACATGCGGCAACACCCGAAATACACAAGGGCAAAAGAAGAAGGAAGACAACGACCTGGCTCGCTGATCTCTACTTAATTGATGCGTTGCTGTAGGCCGTGGGAACTAGTCTCCGCGGCGAGCGGCGGCGAGCTCTTTCTTGTCCTCTGGATGCTGCTTGAGAGCATCCACAGATTCCTCCACCAGCCTTCTGCGCTCGATGCACAGCATGGCATTCTCTTCCTTAAGTTTCTCGACAATGACGCTGGTCCTCTTCAACAAAGCAGTGGTCTGCTCCTGCTGCTTCGCACTTCCGATGATCTTCGCCCTCAGCAGGCCGCGCCCGGTCGGGAGCTTCACATTGCTCTCATTTAGTTGCCGGATGACATCGGTAGACTGTTCAAATGAGGCTTTCAAGTCTTCCTGCAACCTCGCCCACCTAGAGATCTGATCCATCTGCCTAACGACGAGGGCACGCATGCGCCTGTAAGAGTCCTCGCGTGCCCACGAGACATTTTCCCAGGCTGCCGCGGCGCGGGAGGACATCTATGTTGCATTCGTGGTGCGGCGGGACATCCCTTCTGCTTCTGCGGTGCAGCCGGACCAGTCTGCTGCATCGACAGCGTGGCGGGACCTCTCTGCTGCTACGGCTGTGCGGCAGGACATGTTGGCTGCTTTCGCAGCGAGGCGGGACATCTCTCATGCTTTCGCTTCCAGGCTCGCCTCTCCTTGGTGGCAATCTCTCAACCCAGAACTCACGCTGGCCATGGCGGATGTAAGGGAACGATGATGAATGACTTGTTTGTTTTTGACTTTTTGTGGATGAGGAGCTAAAGAGGAATGTGCAGTCATCTTGGAGTAGTTGTATTTATAACCGAGTAGTAATACACTCCTAAGTGGGAAACCATTTTGGTTTTGATCGGTGTGAATAGGTTCGCAATTTGGAATGTGACGGGATGCATGCTCAAAATTTACTGACGGTTATAAGTGCGGCACTATTCCCAGAAGGCGTAACGTGGGCACGTACGCCTTCTCGGCAGCGTACGTGGCGTTTGCAACATAGGGTGCACCGCAATAGGTAATGTCAGCACACGTCTTGTTCCAACAACCGTGCGCGCTTGTTATTACCATCGCACACACTTCTTTTAATTAGAATGTGTGTGCCCATCTAGCGCACACACGTTGATCTATCTAACTGTTTCAGTTTGTTATGGCTAATCGCAAACAGTTCATCCATGTGAAGTGTATGCCATCAATCGCAGACACTTTGATCTGGCTGACCCGTTTCTATTCTGTTGCCTAATCGGAAACAGTTAATCCTTCTGAAGCGTATGCCCTCAGTCACACACACCTTGATCTGGCTGACCGTTTCTTTTGTGTTGCCTAATTACAAACAGTTCATCCGAGTAAACTGTATGCTGTACATCGCACACGCCTTCATCTGCCTGCCCATTTCTTTTGTTCCTCCTCGTCGCAAACAGTTAATTGAGTTGAACTGTTTGCCCTGCATCGCACGCGCAACTAAAATCTGAACCTTGTTTGATGCATCCCCCATCACAAAAGTTTTGCACCGTTTTGACTGTTTTTTACACCACCGTTTGTGATTACGGCATCGCACACAGTTTCGTTGAAGGGTCCCTGCTCGTAGTGTCGCGTGAGCAGCATTCTGCAGTAGTGATTAGTTTGATGTAAGAACATGGTTAATAGACAAGTGTACTAGTATGTACCAAAAACAGGAAGGCGTGTCATATTCAAAGGTATAATGTGTAAGCTAAGCAGATGCAATTTAACCAAAAATTGGAAGCAATACAAGCTAGCCATTCGACTAGAGTGGTGATCATGATCATCGAGGACCTGAGAGCCTGGCAGGAGGCTGGCTGCTTCGCCACCATCGTGGCTTTTTAGCTGGCTTCCAGGTGATGCCTGTCTGTGCTGGGCTTGTCACTGGTTCGGCCAGTGACCTGACAAGCTATTTGTCTTTTGGTGCTCCCTGGATGGTGGTTCGTATAAAAATATCTTTCCTTATCTTAATAAAGACCATCTTCGACCTTTCAAATACAAGCTAGACACCATATGCAACACGCAACCACATATGACAACCAAGTTAAAGTAGGCACCTGGGATGGTGGTTCATTGCGAGCGAGATCATCAACTCCAGAGCCACGTTTACCGTCTCCATTTGCTGACACTACACCCTTTAAAGTGCTGAAACGTGTCTGGCCTAGCTGCATACCAAGCTGGAGCGACTTCTCTCTTTTCTTTTCTGCTTCTGTCAAGGCAGCACAGTCTGAAATACCCTTGCATAAAAACACAACAGTGAGAGTATGGGTGAAGTGTGTGCAGAACTAGTGCACTGTAAAAGTAGCAGATAGCAGGTGGATGAAAAATAAATGACAGGAGACATATGATAGCTCTACAACATTGCATGGCAAACAAAATTAGATTCTACTCCGTATGATTTTGTAATATATGAGCACATGGATGGCTGGGAAATGCAGGTACTCCTCCAGCACACCACCACATGTGGTCCTATCAAAATAACAGTCGACTGGAAATAAATAGGCCAGTCGATTTTTTTGTGAACCGTCTGATCTATAAGGAATGGGCAGATGGCCTTCGTCTACCTCCCGCCAGTCACTATTGACGATCTTTCTCGAACCGCCAGCGACCACCGGCCCATATCCTTGCCTCCACCGTCTCGCCCTCCCCTCGACCTCACACCCACTATAAAAAAACACATCCGTGACATTTTTGTCCAAATGAATTTTATCTCTATCATGCTTATGACACTTCTATGACGATAATTGTGACAAAATCTGGTATCATCATAGATGTGGTGGGCTCCTACTTCTATGCCAAAAAATCACGATAGAAAATGGGCATTTCGTCCTGGGCGGGCCGGAGACGCAACTGCATGACATTCTTTGGGCCGTCCATGACGGAAAAAACCGTGGTACAAGCGAGGGTGAGGAAAATATCGCAGAATTCTCGGTTATAGTGGTGGCCAGGGGCCGAGCGATGCGCGTTTCTCTCATACACGTACGTGTGTGGGGGCGAGGAGTTGGGCTCTAACTAAACTCGAGCGAGGCATTCGCCTACTGAACCCAAGTGATTGCGCTGTAGGCTACGTGTTACTGAACCCGAGCGATCGATCGATGGCTGTTAACTCAACCCGATCGAGCGATTCCTTCACCACACTACTGCTAGCTGAAGCCGATCGATGCTGCCTCTGGATGAACAGTGAGCGTT
>NC_041380.1:330492747-330498702 GCF_002162155.2 Triticum dicoccoides | reverse complement strand
GGGTGGATGAACAGTTCCCAGTGGGGGGTTGGATGAACAAGACCCCGTGGTAGTAGAGGCAGTTGCCGCTGGATAAACGGGACCCCGATCAAGCCAGTTGGGGGTGGATGAACATGACGTCGTGGAGGACTGGATGAACAGGACCCCGTGGAGGGCTGGTTGAATAGTAGCCGATGGACGGCTGGATGAACAATAGCCCGTGGAGGGGTCGTTGAATAGGACCCTGTGGAGAGGGTTGGTTGAATAGTAGCCGGTGGAGGAGCGGTGGAGGCTGGATGAACATGAGCCCGTGGATGAACAGTCGCTGGTGGAGGCTGGAGGAGGTCGATAGTGGATGAACAGTAGCTCGTGGAGGCTGGAGTATGTCGACGGTGGAGATGAAGAGTATCCAGTGGAGTCCCGTTTTGTAGTACGCCACACCCCTCCCGATGAACAGGACACTGTAGCGCTCCAACACAAGTCTGTTTCCTCCGTTTTGCTGTACGCCACACCCCTCCCGATCAATAGGCCCCTTTTCGACAGTAGGAGGTCCAAGATAAGTCTGTTTCCTCTGTTTTGCGGTAATCCAGACCCCTCTTGATGAACATGATCCTGTTTTGTCCCCTGGTCGGTCAAACACAAGGCCGTTTCCTCCGTTCTTCGGTACGCCAGGCCCCATTTCGACCGGCTGTTCCGTGCAAGCCGATTGGCTCCCGATGAACACGACGTATTCTGTTGCCTCCCGATGAACATGACACATTCTATTGCCTTCCCATGAACACGACGATGACATGGTTTCTCCGTTCCGACCTAGCCATGTACACGAGCCCTGGCCGTACGTATGCGCGAGTAGGCGTTCGAGCCCCCGCCCATATGTACGTACATGGTCGTATTTACTTTCTTGCACCCTGGCCGTACGTACGTGTACATGCTACGTGCGCGCCTCTACTACGACACGTGCGCGCCTATACTACAACATGTGCCCTTCCTTACACGTCCATGGTTCATCGCTACAACCTGCAGACAGACCGATCGTATGTGCATACACGGTCGCGACCAGAATGACAATGCTACGTACGCTTCGACCAGGTGGGTCCTGACTATCAGGCACTTCCTTGCGTGCAAAGATGTAGCTGGTGGGTCCCAGCAGTCAGGGGGAAACGTTTTTTCGTGAAATACGGTGGCCCATCCGGTGGGTCCCTACTGTCAGGTGGAGGAACAATTTTTTTGCGTGTAATAAGGAGGCACTTCCTTGCTGCTGCCATGGACACAGCGTTCAGCCTCTCCACATACAATACTCTTCTGATGGAAGTCGTTCCTTGACCACGTTTACCACGCTACACTGAGAGCACCAGGGCAGTGGACGACGACGAGGCCTAGGAAGGGGACGACACAGAGCCGGGGAAGACGCGACAGTGAATGCCCACGTGGAGGGGAGTATGTCGGTTGACTGCTTTGGTTGCGGTGTGAGGCTGCCATCGTCGGAGAATAACAGGAGGTGTGGGTGAGTATAGAGGGATGGAATGGCCAACGGTGGGAGCACAACCGGACACGAGGGGGGGGGACAGGAGAAGGCGGCACGACCGACACTAGTTTGGGCGGTTGGAGCAAGAAGACCAGAGGTTGAAGAAGCACTACAACCGTTGGATGGACATCGTACGGTCACTGGAGCTAGAATCATTCATATTGACTAAGTTGACAAAGCCCTCTGTCCCCGTCAACTTAGTAGGCCCACAATTCAGCCTCACACTATGGTGGGTCCCAGCTAGCAGGGGGAGTATTCATTTTTTTGTGCGTAATAAGGAGGCACTTCCTTGCGTGCGAAGATATAGCTGGCAGGTCTGAGCTGTCAGCGGGGGGAACATTTCTTTTTTGCGAAATACAGAAGCCCTTCCGATGGGTCCCAGCTGTCTTGTGGAGGAATCATTATTTTGCGCGTAATAAGGATGCATTTCCTTGTGTGCGGTGGTGGACCCAGCTATCAGCCTCTCCACGTACTGTCCACTTCCGATGGATGTTGTTCATTGACCACGCCACGTCGAGAGCACCAGGACGATGGACGACGGCGAGGCCTAGGAAGGAAACGACATGGAGCCGGGGAAGACGCGATAGTGGATGCCCATGCTAAGGGGAGTACGAGCGCTGACTGGTCGGCTGTGGGGTGAGGCTGACGTCGTCGGAAAATAAAAGGATGTGCGGGTGGGTAAAGGGATGGCCTGGCTGCAGCACAGCCGGCCATAGGAGGAGGGAGCAGGAAGTCCCGCCGGCGCTGGTTTGGGCGACTAGAGCAGGAAGATCAGAGATTGAAGAAGCACGACGGCCATTGGATGGATATCCAACAGTCACTATTGTGTGTTGACTAAGTTGACAAAGCCTTGCGTACGCGTCAAATTTTTTTTAGGACAGTGTCATCATGAACCTAGTAGGCCCAGAAGTCAGCCTTCAAATCTGTGGAAAATAGCATACTACCATTAGCCATTATTTTCAACAATTTACAGCCCATTTGCTAATTCTTAAGGATATTTTGGAGCCCATATTATTTTTATTAGCACTACAGACCATATATTCTGGCAACTGCTAAAAAATTCAACGAAATATTTCATATTTTGGTGGGGTCCGAAATCTTTTAATCACGAAATTTCGAGTCATGTTAAAAATAATTTCAAAAAATTATATAAAAAAATTCAAAAAATTCTCTGCCAAAAAATGAATGAAATTTAAAATATTTACTAGCAAGATACCCGTGCGTTGCATGGAACATGAAGATGCATTTGTATGAGTAGTTTATCTTGTGGGAGAAAAGGATGAATGAGGGAAGGCATTATCTGCAAATGTGGAGAGGAGTGCGGGTAAATTGTCATAGTTCCCTTCCTATCCGTTAGATATAGATCAGACGGCCTATATTGCAGGATGACAGACACACCATCATTACCAACTCTGCTTTTTAAAAGAGTAGAGAAATCCAAAAAATGATGTTTTAATGTAATTGCCGGTTGGCTTTGGTTTAAAAATTTACAACCCATTTCTTACAACTTATAGACCATTTTCTGGGGAAGCCCGTTTCTTACTACTTACATATCCCTCGTCGTCTTGAAAGATTTGTGGCCTAGCAGGGCTGAGAAAAGCAAGTAGGCCTTGGTTGGGTATTCTCCACACAAAAAAAGAACCGGGCTAGCCATTTTTAGAAAGAAAAAGGATATCAACTGGGCTCGTCATGTGCTTAAGTAAAAGCGTAAGCGTGGGTGAGACGGGACACAGCCCCCGCATAGTGCGTAGTTGAGATCCATCTCTAAAACTAAAAAACATCTAGGCGAGCTGCTGCGTCTCTGGTGTTATCCGCTCGTTGTGTAATTTTCTTGTTTATTGACTACATTGACAATGACGTGGGACCTAGTTGTCAAACAATTAGGAGGACGTATTTTTTGGCTTGTAGGAGCAATAACAAGGCACCTATTTGCGTAATGCAATGATCCTGGTGGGTCCCTACTGTCAGCCTCTCCACTACAATCATCTCTTGATTCCTCTCGGTTGTTGACCATATTGACAACACCAAGGTGGAGAACGACGACGAGGCCTCGGCCGGGAACGAACCGGAGCCATGGAAGGTGCGGCAGTGTAGTGGTAGGCGGAGGGTAGTACGAGGGCAACAACATGTAACTGAAGCTTACAAATAGTACAAAAGCCCAAGGATTAATTGTTCATCAAATTTAGACAAGACCCTGATTGAACATGGAAATAACATCTAACCCAACCACTCTTTTTCACAGTCACAAACAAATGGATCAGTTTGATCCATAACATCAACATCATGTGCAAATAAATTATTGGAGGATGACTACAACTTGTTGTAAATATAAGCCGATCACGTTCAGAAGCCCATTTGTCCACCTGAAAGTTCTTTTTTGCTATTCAACATGTCCGTCTGTGAGAAATCTCTTTACGAAAATCTTAAGCCGCATGGACAATAGTAACCTCGCATTCAACAGGAAAATTGTGACAAAGCTTTTGTTTGCCTAGTTGGATGTATATCCATCCATTGTTATTGTCCTCAAATGAATGTCATGAGAACTGAGAAAATCCTGGTGCTTATTACGCCACCAATTGGTTATACATTTTTCTCCATGTGGAGCAGTGCCTAAGTAGACATGAAGCTTGAAAACAATTAAGGTCTGAAAAAAGAGTATGTCGAAAGAGCGACAGCTGAACGGTTAATTCTAGTACAATATATATGGACTTTCAATGTGCATAAAATCTTCACCTCTATATATAAATTCTCCAGAGATCGAAAGCATCGCAGCAAGACAATAATTATGTTCAGATCAAAACTAATTTTTTTGATATATAAGATCTTGACAGAATCCAGCAGCATTGATAGGCTATCCATGGACGAACTCTTCATTGAGCATATAACATAATATAATTACCCAAAGTGTACTCCAAGATGATATAAAACTTATGCGCACAAAAGAAAAATGTAGCTTATGATTACAAATGTGTAGATGATAATATATGGTACCTGAAAATGTGAGGAGGCAAACACCAATTAAACCAACTAGCATCAACTACAATGAGTAATTAACACTACTAGCAACCTACTAGCACCAATCCCGAATTTGGAGACATGAATTGGATACAAGAGATGAACTAGGTTTTTGAGATGAGATGGTGCTGATGAAGATTTTGACGGAGATTGCCCTCTCCCGATGAGAGGAGCGTTGGTGATGACGATGGCGATGATTTCCCCCTTCGAGAGGGAAGTTTCCCTGGCAGAACAGCTCTGCCGGAGCCCTAGATTGGTTCCGCCTCATGGCGGCGGAGTTTCGTCCCGAAAGGTTGCTTCTGGTTTTTTTCTCGACGAAAGACTTCATATAGCAGAAGATGGTCATTGGAGAGCCACCAGGGGGCCCACGAGGTAGGGGGCGCGCCCTAGGGGGGGGGCGCCCCCACCCTCGTGGACAGGGTGTGGGCCCCCTGGTCTTCATCTTTGGCGAGGATTTTTCATTATTTATTATAGGGTATTCCGTGGAGTTTCAGGACTTTTGGAGTTGTGCAGAATAGGTCTCTAATATTTGCTTCTTTTCCAGCCTAGAATTCCAGCTGCCGACATTCTCCCTCCTTATGTAAACCTTGTAAAATAAGAGAGAATAGCCATAAGTATTGTGACATAATGTGAAATAACAACCCATAATGCAATAAATATCGATATAAAAGCATGATGCAAAATGGACGTATCAACTCCCCCAAGCTTAGACCTTGCTTGTCCTCAAGCGAAAGCCGATAACAATAAATATGTCCCCATGTTTAGAGGTAGAGGCATCGATAAAAATAAAATACGGACATGCAGGCATCATGATTATTCTCATAACAGCAACATATATAGATATTGTCATATGATTACTTATGTTCAAGTGATGATCTATTCACAATGCAAAAGTATGAATCAAAAACCTTATTGAGAACCAACAAACTATAACCTCAGTCGTTGAAGCAATTGCAATTTATCATAACATCAGCAAGAGTCTATGTCAGAGCTAAAAATCAAGTCCACATACTAAACTATCATCTAGTCCTTCATAGTTGCTAACACTCACGCAATACTTGTGGTTACGGAGTTTTAATCGGACACAGAGAAAGATAGGGGCTTATAGTTTCGCCCCACAACCTTTTACCTCGGGGTAATGTCAACAATAATAGCTCATGCCCCTGCATCCAATTATATATATATATATATATATATATATATATATATATATATATATATATATATATATATATATATATATATATATATATATATATCAGGTTCTTTCCAACATGCTGGGCTTGCCAAAGGATAAAATGAAAAAGGGAGAGGTGAAGATCACCATGACACTTGCATAAGGTAGAAGATAATAATAAAAGATAGGCCCTTCGCAGAGGGAAGCAGAGGTTGCCATGCGCTTTTATGGTTGGATGCACAAAATCTTAATGCGAAAG
>NC_041380.1:330465924-330492407 GCF_002162155.2 Triticum dicoccoides | reverse complement strand
CCCCCTACATCCAATTAGATATATATATCAGGTTCTTTCCAACATGCTGGGCTTGCCAAAGGATAAAATGAAAAAGGGAGAGGTGAAGATCACCATGACACTTGCATAAGGTAGAAGATAATAATAAAAGATAGGCCCTTCGCAGAGGGAAGCAGAGGTTGCCATGCACTTTTATGGTTGGATGCACAAAATCTTAATGCGAAAGAACGTCACTTTATATTGCCCCTTGCGATATGAACCTTTATTATGCAGTCCATCGCTTTTATTACTTCCACATCACAAGATCGTATAAAGATTATTTCTCCCACACTAATCATACATATTTAGAGCAATTTTTATTGCTTTGCACCGATGAAAACTTACTTGAAGGAGCTTACTTAATCCATAGGTAGATATGGTGGACTCTCATGGCAAAACTAGTTTAAGGGTATTTGGAAGCACAAGTAGTATCTCTACTTGGTGCTGAGAATTTGGCTAGCATGAGGGGGAAAGGCAAGCTCAACATGTTGGATGATCCATGACAACATACTTTATCTCAGATGTAAGAAAACATAACCCATTATGTTGTCTTCCTTGTCCAACATCAACTCCTTAGCATGTCATATTTTGATGAGTGTTCCCAGTCATAAAAGATGTAAATAATAGTATATTTATGTGTGAAACCTCTCTTTCCTTATTACTTCCTATAAATTGCAACGATGACCAAAGCTATGTCTGCCAACTCCCAACAAATTTTAATCGTCACACTCTTTCTATGTGAAGTCATTACTATCGATAAGATCAATATGAACGTTTGTTTCTTCTTATTCTTTTTCTCTTTTCTTTTATTCACCCAAGATCATAGCAAGAAAATCAAGCCTTTGACTCAACACTAATCTTTATTATATAGCTCACGGACTCGATTACATAGAGAGATCATAAGGCAAAACTCGAAACTAGATCATGCCATAAACTTTATTCTACTAGATCAAAATACTACTAATAGGATCGAACTAAGGAAAACGGTGAAGATAGGAGTTCTGATTGTGATACGATACTGGGGCACCTCCCCCAATCTTGGTGGTTGCCAAGGGGAGTGCCCATACCCATGTTATTATATCTCCTTGGTTGGTGAAGAAGGTGGAGGTATTGTTGATGATGTGGGCTTGTCATCCAGCTTCCAAGGCATAGGTTCACCATCATAGAAGGATGATCGAGTCTCCGGAATCCTCGAATCTGCAGCCAAACTCATCCTTTTGAATCTATATTCATACTCACAGTTTTGGTTTTGCAGGTCATAGATTTGGGCTTGGAGGTGCTCGATCTTCTCATGTAGCTTGAAGATGGCCTCCTCGGTGTTCTTGGCATCCGGCTTGTAGTTGTTAGTGAACTCCGCGAGCATCGTGTGGCTAGCGTTTATTCCACGCTCCACCATCCCCTGGAACTTGAAAACTTGTTGCTCCATTGCTTCGAGCCTCGTCTCCACGCTTCCGGTTCCCTTTGGTCCCCCAGCATCGCGGATGTGCAGCAACCCATCACGCATCTCAATGGTTTGAGGGTGTCGCAGCACCTCCGCCAGGTAAGGGTTGATGACCTGCTCCAAGAACTTGTCCTTGGAAGCACTTGGGGACGTCATGATAATCTAGATCTGTCAGAAAAACACCTGAAAACAAGAACAGAGAATATTTGCGTGATACGGGAGTGAAAACCTTCGGGAGAATATATAGTGAATTTTTACCGACGAAAATACGTATCGTGCAAGAAAACGGAGTCCTGAAGGCACACGAGGTGCTCACGAGGTAGGGCGGCGCGCCCAGGGGGTAGGGCGTGGCCTCCACCCTCGTGGGGCCCTCGTGTCCTTCCTAGACTACTACTTAATTTTCTATTTTTCTAAATATTCCAAAACGGAGAAATATTGCCTTAAAAATTGTTTTGGAGTCGGTTTACTTACCGTACCACATACCTATTCCTTTTCGGAGTCTGAAACATTCTGGAAAGTGTCCCTTATGTATTCCTCCGGGGTTACGGTTTCAATAATATTGGTTTCAATATTTATGGGATTACCTGAGATATAATGTTTAATTCTCTGACCGTTTACCACCTTCGGATTTGTGCCTTCGAAGTTGTTGATTTTTATGACACCGGAACGACATACCTCCTCGAAAACATAGGGGCCTTCCCATTTAGAGAGAGGTTTTCCTGCAAAAAATCTTAAACGAGAGTTGTATAGCAATACATAATCACCTACATTAAACTCACGCTTTTGTATCCTTTTGTCATGCCATCTTTTAACCTTTTCTTTAAACAACTTGGCATTTTCATAAGCTTGGGTTCTCCATTCATCAAGTGAGCTAATATCAAATAACCTCTTTTCACCAGCAGGTTTGAAATCATAGTTGAGCTCTTTAATAGCCCAATATGCCTTATGTTCTAGTTCGAGAGGTAAGTGACATGCTTTTCCATATACCATTTTATACGGAGACATACCCATAGGATTTTTATATGCAGTTCTATAGGCCCATAATGCATCATCAAGTTTCTTGGACCAATTCTTTCTAGACCTATTGACAGTCTTTTGCAACATTAATTTGAGTTCCCTATTACTCAATTCTACTGGACCACTAGACTGTGGGTGATACAGAGATGCAATTCTATGATTGACGTCATATTTATCAAGCATTCTACGGAAAGCACCATGAATAAATGTGAACCACCATCAGTCATTAAATATCTAGGGACTACAAACCTCGGAAAAATAACTTCTTTAAGCATTTTAATATAAGTGTTATGAGCAGCACTACTAGTTGGAATAGCTTCTACCCACTTAGTAACATAATCAACACCAACTAAAATATGTGTATATCCATTAGAGGCAGGAAAAGGTCCCATATAATCAAAGCCCCAAACATCAAACGGTTCAATAACAAGTGAATAATTCATAGGCATTTCTTGATGTCTACTAATATTACCAATTCTTTGACATTCATCACAAGATAGGACAAACTTACGGAATCCTTGAAGAGAGTAGGCCAATAAAAACCGGATTGCAATACCTTATGTGCAGTTCTATCTCCCGCGTGGTGTCCTCCATAAGTTTTGGAGTGGCACTTGCGTAGGATCTGTTCCTGCTCATGCTCAGGTACACAACGTCTAATAACACCATCTACTCCTTCTTTATAAAGATGTGGGTCATCCCAAAAGTAATGTCTCAAATCATACAAGAACTTTTTCTTCTGTTGGTATGTGAAGCTAGGTGGTATAAATTTAGCAACAATGTAATTAGCTTAATCAGCATACCAAGGAGTACTACGAGAAGTACTTATGACGTTTAATTGTTCATCAGGAAAGCTATCATCAATAGGTAGTGGGTCATCAAGAACATTCTCTAACCTAGATAAGTTGTCTGCAACGGGGTTCTCAGCTCCTCTTCTATCAACAATATGCAAATCAAATTCTTGTAGCAAGAGAACCCATCTAATAAGTCTAGGTTTAGCATCTTTCTTCTCCATAAGATATTTAATAGCAGCATGATCAGTGTGGATAGTTACTTTAGAATCAACAATATAAGGTCTGAACCTATCACAAGCAAATACAACTGCTAAAAGTTCTTTTTCAGTAGTAGCATAATTTCTTTGAGCATTGTCTAGAGTCTTACTAGCATAATGGATAACATTTAATTTCTTATCAACTCTTTGCCCTAGAACAACACCTACATCATAATCGCTAGCATCACACATAATTTCTAAGGGTAAATTCCAATCAGGTGGCTGAACAATAGGTGCAGAGACTAATGCTTTCTTAAGTATTTCAAATGCTTCTACACAATCCTCATCAAAGACAAATGGTATATCTTTTTGTAATAAATTAGTCAGAGGCCGAGAAATTTTTGAGAAGTCCTTAATGAACCTCCTATAAAATCCGACGTGATCAAGGAAACTTCTTATACCTTTGATGTCCTTGGGACATGGCATCTTTTCAATAGCATCAACCTTGGCTTTATCAACTTCAATACCTCTTTCAGAAACTTTATGCCCCAAGACAATGCCCTCATTAACCATAAAGTGGCACTTTTCCCAATTCAAGACAAGATTAGTTTCTTCACATCTCTGCAAAACTCGATCAAGATTGCTCAAGCAATCATCAAAAGAAGATCCATAGATGGAAAAGTCGTCCATGAAAACCTCACAAATCGTTTCACAAAAGTCAGAGAATATAGCCATCATGCATCTTTGAAAGGTAGCAGGTGCATTACATAAACCATAAGGCATACGTCTATAAGCAAAAGTACCAAAAGGGCATGTAAAAGTAGTCTTTGATTGATGTTTAGCCAACACAGGTATTTGAGAGAAACCAGAATAACCATCTAGAAAGCAGTAATGTGCATCTTTGCATAATCTTTCTAGCATTTGATCGATAAAAGGTAAGGGGTAATGATATTTCTTAGTAGCCTTATTTAATTTGTGGAAATCAATTACCATCCTATAACCTGTAATAATTCTTTGTGGAATCAATTCATCTTTATCATTAGGAACAATAGTAATACCTCCCTTCTTAGGGACACAATGAACAAGACTTACCCACTGACTATCAACAACGGGATAAATTATACCTGCCTCCAGAAGCTTTAGTATTTCTTTTCTTACCACTTCTTTCAATTTAGGATTCAGACGTCGTTGAGGATCACAAACTGGTTTGGGATCTGCTTCCAAATTTATTTTATGTTGACATAGAGTGGGACTAATGCCCTTAAGATCATCAAGAGTATATCCAATAGCAGCACGGTGCTTCTTCAGAGTTTTCAATAATCTTTCTTATTCATGCTCTGAAAGGTTAGCACTAATAATAACATGATATATCTTCTTTTCATCAAGATAAGCATATTTAAGATTATCAGGCAATGGTTTAAGCTCAAACATGGGATCACCCTTAGGTGGAGGGGGATCCCCTAGGATTTCAACAGGCAAATTGTGTTTCAAAATAGGTTCCTGTTTAAAGAATACTTCATCTATTTCCCTTATTTCATTCATAAACATATCATTCTCATGGTCTAGCAAATATTGTTCTAAAGGATCAATAGGAGGTACGACAATAGAAGCAAGACCAATAATTTCATCCTTACTAGGCAATTCTTCTTCACGATGTTGTTTACTAAATTTAGAGAAATTAAACTCATGAGTCACATCATCTAAGCCGACAGTAACAACATCCCTTGTGCAATCTATGGTAGCATAAACAGTATTTAAGAAGGGTCTACAAGATATAATGGGACAAAAGCTATCTTGTGGGGAACCAAGAACAAGAAAATCAGCAGGATATTTAGTTTTCCCACACAAGACTTCAACATCTCTAACAATTCCCATTGGTGAAATAGTATCCCTATTAGAAAGTTTAATAGTAACATC
This sequence comes from Triticum dicoccoides, assembly GCF_002162155.2. Lineage (NCBI taxonomy): Eukaryota > Viridiplantae > Streptophyta > Magnoliopsida > Poales > Poaceae > Triticum > Triticum dicoccoides. The sequence continues at coordinate 330,487,026 of NC_041380.1, read as the reverse complement.
AATTTCTTCTAACTCTACATGTGCAATGTCATGCTTAATTTCTTTGTATAAGTCAATAGGTATTGCACTAGCACTAGCACCCATATCACATACGCCATGATAACAATGATCTCCTATTTTAACAGAAATAAGAGGCATGCCTACCACAGGTCTAGGTTTATTTGTATCACGGGGTTTAGCAATTCTAGCAGTTTCAATACAGAAGTAAATAACATGCCCATCCATATTATCAGACAAGAGATCTTTAACAATAGCAACATTAGGTTCAACTTTAACTTGCTCAGGAGGTGTATATGTTTTAATATTGCTTTTAAGAACCACAGTTGGAGCTTTAGCATGATCCTTTATCCTAACAGGGAAAGGTGGTTTCTCAACATAACAAGTAGGAACAATAGGATCATTATAAGTGACAGTCTTTTCTTCAACTTTAATTGGTGCAGCTACTTTTACTTCTATGGGAGGATTATATTTAAACCACTTCTCCTTAGGGAGATCAACATAAGTAGCAAAAGATTTACAGAAAGAAGCTACTATCTCAGAGTCAAGTCCATATTTAGTGCTAAACTTACAGAAAATATCAGTATCCATAAAAGATTTAACACAATCAAACTTAGGTGTCATACCTGACTCCTTACCTTTGTCGAGATCCCAATCTTCGGACTTGCATTTAATTCTATCCAATAAATCCCATCTAAATCCAATAGTCTTCATCATAAAAGAGCCAGCACAAGAAGTATCGAGCATGGTGCGATTATTTTCAGAAAGCCAAGCATAGTTTTTTTGAAGAATTGTTTCTCTTGGGAGCTCATGATTAGGGCATGAATATAACATTTATTTAAGCCTCCCCAAGCTTGAGCGATGCTTTCTCCTTCGCGAGGTGAAAGGATCGAGAAGAGGTGTCTAGGGGGGGGTGATTAGACACTAAGTACCAAAAGTTGCAGTTTTTAACTTCTTTAAGTTGAAGTGGAGTTTTGGCACAAGTTTAACAAGCACAATACATATCAAGAAAGCATGCAAAGAGTTTATGAGCAGCGGAATGTAAAGCATGCAACTTGCAAGAATGTAAGGGGAAGGGTTTGGAGAATTCAAATGCAATTGGACACACATATGTTTTTGTCATGGTTCTGATAGGTGGTGCTATCGTACATCCACATTGATGGAGACTTCAACCCACGAAGGGTAACGGTTTCACGAGTCCACGGAGGGCTCCACCCACGAAGGGTCCACGAAGAAGCAACCTTGTCTATCCCATCACGACCATCGCCCACGAAGGACTTGCCTCACTAGCGGTAGATCTTCACGAAGTAGGCGATCTCCTTGCCCTTACAAACTCCTTGGTTCAACTCCACAATCTTTGTCGGAGGCTCCCAAGTGACACCTAGCCAATCTAGGAGACACCACTCTCCAAGAAGTAACAAATGGTGTGTTGATGATGAACTCCTTGCTCTTGTGCTTCAAATGACAGTCTCCCCAACACTCAACTCTCTCTCACAGGATATGCATTTGGTGGAAAGAAGATTTGAGTGGAAAGCAACTTGGGAAGGCTAGAGATCAAGATTCATATGGTGGGAATGGAATATCTTGGTCTCTGTCGGTGTCAAAACCGGCGGATCTCGGGTAGGGGGTCCCAAACTGTGCGTCTAAGGCGGATGGTAACAGGAGGCAGGGGACACGTTGTTTTACCCAGGTTCGGGCCCTCTTGATGGAGGTAAAACCCTACGTCCTGCTTGATTTATTCTTGATGATATGAGTATTACAAGAGTTGATCTACCACGAGATCGGAGAGGCTAAACCCTAGAAGCTAGCCTACGGTATGATTTTATGTTGTCCTACGGACTAAAACCCTCCGGTTTATATAGACACTGGAGGGGGCTAGGGTTACACAAGGTCGGTTACAAAGGAGGAGATATACATATCGTATTGCCTACCTTGCCTTCCATGCCAATTAGAGTCCCATCCGGAGACGAGACGAAGTCTTCAATCTTGTATCTTCATAGTCCAACAGTCCGGCCAAATGATAGAGTCCGGCTGTCCGGAGACCCCCTAATCTAGGACTTACTCAGTAGCCCCTGAACCAGGCTTCAATGACGATGAGTCTGGCGCGCAGTGTTTTCTTTGACATTGCAAGGCGGGTTCCTCCTCCGGATACACCACAGAAGAATTTGAATAACAGGATAGTGTCCGATCCTGCAAAATAAGTTCCACATACCACTGTAGAGAGAATAATATTTCCACAAATCTAATCTGCTGACACGTTTTGGCAACATGACATCACACCATGGCTCGGTGATTATTCGAACCGTTTTTTAACTAGCCCCGCACATAACACGAGGCAGTTTCTTGACACGTCTTGTCAAAGCAGAGATCATGTCCCCCTTATTACGGGATTCTCATCAATACGGTCGTGGGTAACCCAACCGTGCCTAGGACTCCTAGATTTTAGGCAAGTCCCAAACGGCCACGAGGAGGACGCTTGATATTCACCCTCTTTATAAAGGGTCAAGGCTTTTACTTTTTTCCTCCCGTGCTCAATCGAATCCTCCCCCCGCGTCGAGTTCTAACACCCAAAGCCCAAGTCAGGTGCTTCGGACCTTCAATCATGTCCGAATCCAGCCTCCAGGGTCGGTGGATGCCCTCCTCCGTCACGGAAGAGGATATCAAGAAGTTGAGGGAGGCAAGATACTTGACCGCCGAAGTCTCACATCGGCTGCCTGCCCGAGGGCAGGTCGTCCCAACTCCTAAACCCAAAGAGAACGTTGTGTTCATCTCCCACTTCCTCCGAGGTCTAGGCCTCACTCTGGATCCCTTCGTTAGGGGTTTGATGTTCTATTATGGGCTTGATTTCCACGATCTAGCCCCGGATTCCTTTCTCCACATCTCGGCATTTATTGTCGTATGTGAGGCCTTCCTCCGGATTACCCCTCACTTCGGCCTGTGGCTCAAGACCTTTGATGTGAAGCTGAAGACGGTCGAGGGGCAGTACACAGCGTGCGAAGGCGCATTAATAAGCAAGATTGTAGGGGCTCCGTGGCCAAAAGGGTCCTTTCCAGAGGTGTCGGGATTATGGCAACAGGAGTGGTTCTACATCACCGCTCCCGGAAGTGCCAAGTGGGTAGGTTCCCCCGCTTTTCGCTCGGGCCCTCCACCAGAACTGATGTCATGGATCAGCAGGGGGCTGAGCTGGGGTCCAGCAAAGGATGTGCCCATATTGCAAAGCCGCATCCGAGATCTCTTCGAGGGAAATTTTAGTTTGGTTATGGTAGTGCAAGTCATGTTGGTTCGTCGAGTCCAGCCATGCAAACGCTAGCCCCTCCGCTTGTGGGAATTCAACCTAGAAGGACCGCACGCTATTCAGAATTTCCTCGGCCTAACACACGAGGTGATGTATAAATCATTCTTCGGAACTCAAATAGAGTGTTCGGATACTACCGAGGACGTGGGCCTGAGCAGCAACCATACCGCCGACCAAGTAAGTAATCCTCTAGCCGAACACAACACCTTTCATTTATCATGACGTCATTATGAGAAATCGCTCTTCGACCAGGACTGGCTAACAAAAGCGAAGATGATTAGGTTTTTGGCCCCCCTTCCTGAGGGTTTGGACAATCCGGTACTGAAAAGATGCTCGAGCTAGCACCTTGCCCGGAGCCCTCAAAGGAAGATAAAGGGGGGAATAATGAGGGCGAAAGCGAGCCCTCATTGCTACCAATTCCAACCGAGGGAATGAGTGCCTTCGTGAAGGAGGATAACCAAGGGGAAGATTCTGACCTTCTCTCACTCCGGGGAAGGAAGAGGACTGCCTCTGAAGATCCGGAAACCAAGGCTTCCAAACGGGAGAAGAAGTCTCCGATAGAGGGTCCTGCCTTGGGGGGTGCTCTTGCCGCACAAAGTCTGTGCGGGGATCAGCCCTCTAACGAGCCATAAGTGATCAAAAAATACTTAATAGTAAAGATATCCTACCTTACTTCCGAGGAAAATAACGGAAGCGTTTATCTTGCAGTTTGGATCTTATCCCTTCTCAACAGAGCTCGTCTTCAGGGGACCTTCTTCCGGAGATGATGGAGAGTGAAACGCCTCCTCCGGACTCCCCCGCTCAAGGATCGGGCGACCTTGAAGTGTCATCACGGAGGGCCTCTCCGGATTCGGTGAGGCCAGAAGATAATCCTATAGTCACCCGGAGTCCCCAGTATCCAGCTGTTGAAGAGAGCAAACAAAGGAGTCCGGCGCCGTCTGGTATGCGGTCGGATGCACTGAGGGATCTTCTAAAGCAGGCGACCATCTCGGAAGAACACCGTAGCCCTTGAGTGGTTGTTGCCGAGAGCGGCGGCAAGCAGAGGATCATAGTCCAATGTAATAACCAGACTGCTTTTATGTGCAGGTGCTGGAAGCTCCGGTGGCTAGCCGGACTGATGAGTTTGCCGAACTAAAGCGGCAACCGGATGTGGCGGATGCCGACATCGAGCTTGTTAACAAGTGGCTTGACGAGGCACATGGTAAGTGATGTTTTCTGGTGAATGTCACAGAGTAAGAGCAGCGTGATGCCAGTATCTTTAATATGTGTTGACTGCAGATGGGGCTGCCACCGCGGAGACCCTTTGGGCGGAACTTGCCCGAGCCAAAGAACAAGCAAGGAGTAGTAATGCGGCCGCTTTGAAAGCGGCCGAAGAGTTAAGAGCCGAGAAGGCCGTGCATTGTGAGAGCAAAGAGAAGATGGCCGAGGTGGCTGTAAAGTTAAAAGACACTGCCGACCGTTGCCAGTTCCTTGAAGAAGAAAACCGAGCAAAGGCGACGGACCTCGAAAACGCCAAGATGGCGACCAAAGACACCCGCTCTACCATGAGAGTGAACAAGGAGGAGCTGCGTGAAGCCGGTGATATTGTGGCTGGGAAGCCCTTTTTTCTACGGAGGAAGTTCGGAGATCCGTGTTATGCCCCTCTGGATCCGCTGTGGAGTTCGGCGGATGCATATCTGGATTTGACAGCGAGTGCTATCGATGCCGCCGAATACTTTCGAGATCAAACAGATCGTGAAGTGGACAAGCTATTCTGGTCGGAGTTTAACGTTCCAGAGCGTCCGCTTCCACTAACTGATCAGCTTGCCGAATGGGCCGAACTCAATAGATTGTCCGGACTTGCCATGAGGTCCGTCGTAGATCATTCGTGGCCGGAAAAGCCGAAGCCGAACAACTATTTCAGCTTAGTGCAGCAGTTCCTTGGTGCGGTGCCGCGCATCAATGCGATGAAAAGGTCGGCGTGTATAGAAGGCTCGCGGATGGCCTTTGCCCGTGTCAAAGCATACTGGGTGGAGATGGATGCTGCCACTATTGCGGCGCAGGGTTCAGCCATAGGCTGAGTGGCTGCCGAGCACTATTTTGAAGAAGTTATTGAGGCTGCTCGTTTGATAGAGGCCCAGTGCTCGAAGAATATTATGTTTGACTGACATGTATTCCCATTGTAAAAACAATGTTTTATTGAATTTATCAAGGCTGTATTTATACTTGTGCCCGAAAGTATTGTGATGCCTCATGTGCGGCCGTTTATGTATACATGTATATAACCTGAAAGATTGCAGTCGTCGGCTTCAGCCCCCATGCATATAATGCGGGGTCTTCGCAGAAGACGCGTATTCACACTTAATCCAACGTCTTGGTCCTAATAAGGAGGTGATAGCGCAGCGAACTAGGCAACTGGACTATAATACTTTAACACTTTCACTTAGCCATAGGAGTTTGACAGTGGGGCTACTATATAGCCCCTTGTGGCTCTGCACTCACCCGAATTTGGGGTGCGTGCATGCCCGGCCGGGAAATGACCCTTCGTTAAGGCAGAGGAATTCTAAGATTCCAATAGGTCATCGAGTGGTTGACCCGTCTCGCGCTATATCATGATAGTCAGTTTTCGGCTTTCTCTACTGAGGTGCTCGTCCGGATGAACCAGTGCACAATCGTAGTAGTTCTCCTGGTGCTGCCTTAGCCGATAGGGCGGAACGTAAGGCAGCAAAACACAGGAGCCGGGCAAACCCAACATTTGACCAAAGACATGATTCAGAGCTGATGCATATAAGGCCAAACTCGTGACGCCGAACACTCCCTAAGGTATTCGGTCTTTATGGTGTAAACCAGGCCTAAACAGTGCCCTTTGTAAGAAGCCCCTAGTGGCCAGGTACATGCATTGGTCTGGCGTGGCCACATGCCAAGACGCCAGCATCCTTCTCAATTGTACTGAGAATCCGAGGGATGTGTATCAATAAGAGATAGTAAAAAAGGTTGACGCAGGGTCTTAATCTAAAAAGAATCCTTTGAATGGGTCCCTGCTGCACGTCTGTGCCCGTGTCTCCGTTGTGCTGTATCCTGGACGGGTGTAGCACGATGGTCATCTCTAAAAGAGAGGAACTTAGGTGAAAAGTTGTCGTGCAAAAAGGTAGGTTTAAAGAAACCATGTACAATTCAAGATGAGTAAAAATTGCCACTCGTCTGCGCGCGTTGAGCCCCTTGTATTTGTAATAGGGGTGTGGCCATCAAACCTGTATGAAATACATAGAGCTGCATCGGACTCGTCTAACTGTGTCCGTAGTCTTGACGACCTATCGAATGCTTTAGTTGGTGAGGCCGTTTTAGTGTGCGGCTGCCAAGGCAGCCGCACTCTCTTCGGCGTGCAGGAATCGCTCAATATTTCCATTTACTCTAATGATGCCACGTGGACCGGGCATCTTAAGCGTGAGGGAAGCGTAATGTGGTATTGCATTAAAGCGAGCGAAAGCTTCGCGTCCAAGTAATGCTTGATAGCCACTTTGGAACGGAGCAATGTGGATGGTTAAATTTTCGCTATGGAAGTTATCGAGGAAGCCAAATATAACCTCTAGTAGCAGGGAGCCCGTGCAATGAGCCCCTGAGCCTGGCATTACTCCTTTAAAGGTAGTATTGCTGTGGCAAATTTTCATTGGGTCTATCCCCATTTTGCGGATTGTGTCCTGATATGTCAAGTTTAGACTGCTGCCACCGTCGATCAGGACTCGTGTGAAGTGGTATCCGTGAATTATTGGATCTAATACCAAAGCAGCCCATCCCGCGCGCCGGATACTGATACGTCTCCAACGTATCTATAAATTTTGATTGCTCCATGCTATATTATCTACTGTTTTGGGCAATATTGGGCTTTACTATCCAATTTTATATTATTTTTGGGACTAACCTATTAACCGAAGGCCCAGCCCAGATTTGTTGTTTTATGCGTATTTCAGTGTTTTGAAGAAAAGGAATATCAGACGGAGTCCAAACGGAATGAAATCAACTGGAGAAGTTATTTTTGGGAGGAAACACACCTGATGGACTTGGACCTCACGTCAGAAGACACGGGAGCTGCCCACGAGGGTGGGGGGCACGCCCACCCCCCTAGGGCACGCCCCCTGCCTCGTGGGCCCCCCGTGGCTCCCCTAGCGTGCTTCTTCTGCCTATATAACTCCATATACCCTAAAACTTCCAGAACAGAGATTAGATCGGGAGTTCTGCCGCCGCAAGCCTCTTTAGCCACCAAAAGTCAATCGGAACCCTATTCCGGCACCCTGCCGGAGGGGGCAATCCTTCTCCGATGGCCATCTTCATCATCCTGGTGCTCTCCATGAGGAGGATGGAGTAGTTCTCCCTCGGGGCTGAGGGTATGTACCAGTAGCTATGTGTTTGATCTCTCTCTCTCTCTCGTGTTCTTGAGATGCTACGATCTTGATGTATCGCGAGCTTTGCTATTATAGTTGGATCCTATGTTTCTCCTCCCCCTCTTCTCTCTTGTAATGAATTGAGTTTCCCCTTCGGAGTTATCTTATCGGATTGAGTCTTTAAAGATTTGAGAACACTTGATGTATGTCTTGCCGTGCGTATCTGTGGTGACAATGGGATACCACGTGATTCACTTGATGTATGTTTTGGTGATCAACTTGCGGGTTCCTCCCATGAACCTATGCATAGGGGTTGGCACACGTTTTTGTCGTGATTCTCCGGTAGAAACTTTGGGCACTCTTTGAGGTCCTTTGTGTTGGTTTAATAGATGAATCTGAGATTGTGTGATGCATATCATATAATCATACCCACAAATACTTGAGGTGACATTGGAGTATCTAGGTGACATTAGGGTTTTGGTTGATTTGTGTCTTAAGGTGTTATTCTAGTACAAACTCTAGGGCTGTTTGTGACACTTATAGGAATAGCCCAACAGATTGATTGGAAAGAATAACTTTGAGGTGGTTTCATACCCTACCATAATCTCTTCGTTCGTTCTCCGCTATTAGTGACTTTGGAGTGACTCTTTATTGCAAGTTGAGGGATAGTTATGTGATCCAATTATGTTATTATTGTTGAGAGGACTTGCACTAGTGAAAGTAAGAACCATAGGCCTTGTTTCCTAGCATTGCAATACCGTTTACGCTCACTTTTATCACTTGCTACCTTGCTGTTTTTATTATTTCAGATTACAAATACCTTTATCTACTATCCATATACCACTTGTATCACCATCTCTTCGCCGAACTAGTGCACCTATACAATTTACCATTGTATTGGGTGTGTTGGGGACACAAGAGACTCTTTGTTATTTGGTTGCAGGGTTGCTTGAGAGAGAGCATCTTCATCCTACGCCTCCTACGGATTGATAAACCTTAGGTCATCCACTTGAGGGAAATTTGCTACTGTCCTACAAACCTCTGCACTTGGAGGCCCAACAACGTCTACAAGAAGAAGGTTGTGTAGTAGACATCAAGATCTTTTCTGGCGCCATTGCTGGGGAGGTGAGTGCTTGAAGGTATATCTTTAGATCTTGCAATCAATTCTTTTAGTTTCTTGTTTTATCACTAGTTTAGTTTATAAAAGAAAACTATAAAAGAATGGAATTGAGTTTGTCTCATATGCTTCACCTTTTTAATATCTTTCGTGAGTATGATGGAAAGGATAATTGTGCTCAAGTGCTAGAAGAAGAAATCTAAAAAATGTTTGGCACTAAATATTTGAATGATGAGCATGATTGCAATGTTGTTAGTACGAATTCTTTGAATATCCATGATACTAATGATGATTGCACTAGTTATGATGAAAATGTCTCCTATAAACATGTCAATTTTTGTGGAGTAGACTGGGTTTGCAAGTACACACCAAATAGGGAAGATAGATATCGCAAGAGGCATAAGTACTTACAAACCAAATTGTTTCAAGAAGAGCTAGATGAATGTCCTGAAAAATTCAATATTTTTCGCGCTCCTTGTGAACTTTGCAATGAACATGGTCATTTAAATCTCCAATGCAAATTGTTTCATGACTGAATCGTATCCAAAAATTGTGATAATTTGATTACCCTTGAGCATCATAAAGAGCTTGTCTTCTTTTGGGGTATGAGGAAATGAAACGTATAACTGAGGGTATTCCAAAGTTTAATCTTGATAAAGTTCTTCATTTTGATCTAGAGAATATTTATATGTATTGTGCGGTGAATTGTATTGAAAATCCTTATATTGCCAACTACATAAAGAAAAGAAAACAAATAGAAGATTAAGAGAATACTAATGAAAAGGAAGAGACTTCCCATTATCCTCCTATTATTTCTTATGATGAATCGGGTAACGAGGAGGAGCCTCCTATTCAACCAATCTCATTAATAAGGAGCTCCAAAAAGAGGATTGAACCCACACATGATGTGGTGAAGAAGAAGAAGAGAAAAAGGAAGAGAGGTAAAAAGATATCTCTCCCAAATAATGCTGCTCCTATTACTATTGTGCCTTATGAAAATATAATTGTGGAAGATAATGATACTTCTTATGATCTTGAAAATCTTTTTGGCACTTGCTTGGAAGAATATGATAATTGCTATACTATTGGTGCTATCCATACTATTAATGATGAGAGTGATTATGCTTATGATATGAAAAGGCCCAAGCTTGGGGATGCTATGTTTGATGAAGATGATGTTTTTGAGAATATATTTGCTGCAATTAATGTTTGGCCCAAGCTTGGGGAAGCTATGATTTATGAAGATGATATTTTTAGTCTCCCAAGTTTTGATATGCAAATTTATAATGATGATAGCATGCCTCCTACTTATAATAATTATTGTGATGATATGTATGCTATAAAAAGTAGTGATTATATTTATAAAATTTGTCATGATTATGGTTACCCATTTTCTGAAAATTACTCTTTTAATGTGGAAACGATTTATAGTATTCAAGTCTCTTATGATACTCCCACTATTCCGATTGAGAAGAAATTTGCTTATGTGGAGAGTAATAAAATTTCTATGTTTGTAGATCATGAAAAGAATGATTTAGGTGATGGTTATATTGTTGAATTCATATATGATGCTACTGAAAATTATTATGAGGTAGGAACATATGCTTGTAGGAATTGCAATAATATCAAGTTTCCTCTCTATGTGCTTAAAATTTTGAAGTTATGCTTGTTTTGCCCTCCTATGCAAGTTGATCCTTGTTCCCACAAGTTGTTTGCTCACAAAATACCTACGCATAGGAAGTGGGTTAGACTTAGATGTGCTAGTCATATTCTTTATGATGCTCTCTTTATGTTTCAATTCTTATCTTTTATGTGAGCATCATTGAAATCATCATGCCTAGCTGGGGGCGTTAAACGATAGCGCTTGTTGGGAGGCAACCCAATTTAATTTTTGTTACTTGCTTTTTGCTCCTGTTTAGTAATAAATAATTCATCTAGCCTGTGTTTAGATGTGGTTTTATATTTTAATTAGTGATTCTGCCAAGCAGGACCTTTGGGTAGACTCGGGGAAAGTCTTTGCGATCATGCGGTAAAAAACAGAAACTTTAGCGCTCACGAGAATTGCTGGCATTTTTATTTGGGAGTGCTATTTAGTTAATTATTTTTGAAGATGATTAATAGATAAATTGCTCAGGTCCTGCATTTTATTTGAGAATTTTATGAGTTCCATAAGTATACGTTTGATCCAGATTACTACAGACTGTTCTGTTTTTGACAGATTCTGTTTTTCATGTGTTGTTTACTTATTTTGATGAATCTATGGCTAGTAAAAGAGTTTATAAACCATAGAGAAGTTGGAATACAGTAGTTTTAACACCAGTATAAATAAATAATGAGTTCATTACAGTACCTTGAAGTGGTGCTTTATTTTCTTATACTAACGGAGCTTACGAGTTTTCTGTTAAGTTTTGTGTTGTGAAGTTTTCAAGTTTTGGGTAAGGATTCGATGGACTATGGAATAAAGAGTGGCAAGAGCCTAATCTTGGGGATGCCCAAGGAAACCCAAGGTAATATTCAAGGATAGCCAAGAGCCTAAGCTTGGGGATGCCCCGGAAGGCATCCCCTCTTTCGTCTTCGTTCATCGGTAACTTTACTTGGAGCTATATTTTTATTCGCCACATGATATGTGTTTTGCTTGGAGCGTCAATTTATTTTGTTAGGATTTTCTTGATGTTTGAATAAAATACCAAGATCTGAAATTATTAAATGTTAGAGAGTCTTCACATAGTTGCATAATTATTCGACTACTCATTGATCTTCACTTATATCTTTCGGAGTTGTTTGTCATTTGCTCTAGTGCTTCACTTATACCTTTTAGAGCACGGTGGTAGTTTTATTTTGAAGAAATAGATGAACTCTCATGATTCACTTATATTATTTTGAGAGTCTTAATAGCATGGTAATTTTCTTAAAATCCTAATATGCTAGGTATTCAAGAATAACAAAACTTTCTTATAAGTGTGCTGAATACTAAGACAAGTTTGATACTTGATAATTGTTTTGAGATATGGAGATGGTGATATTAGAGTCATGCTAGTTGAGTGGTTATGAATTTGAGAAATAATTGTGTTGAAGTTTGTGATTCCCGTAGCATGCACGTATGGTGAACCGTTATGTGATGAAGTCGGAGCATGATTTATTTATCAATTGTCTTCCTTATGAGTGGCGGTCGGGGACGAGCGATGGTCTTTTCCTACCAATCTATCCCCCTAGGAGCATGCGCATAATACTTTGCTTTGATAACTTCTAGATTTTTGCAATAAGTATATGAGTTCTTTATGACTAATGTTGAGTCCATGGATTATACGCACTCTCACCCTTCCACCTTTGCTAGCCTCTCTAATACGGCGCACCTTTCGCCGGTATCATACACCCACCATATACCTTCCTCAAAACAGCCACCAGACCTACCTATTATGGCATTTCCATAGCCATTCTGAGATATATTGCCATGCAACTTTCCACCGTTCCTATGACACGCTCCATCATTGTCATATTGCTTAGCATGATCATGTAGTTGACATCGTATTTGTGGCAAAGCCACCGTTCATAATTCTTTCATACATGTCACTCATGAGTTATCGCACATCCCGGTACACCGCCGGAGGAATTCATATAGAGTCATATCTTGTTCTAAGTATCGAGTTGTAATTCTTGAGTTGTAAGAAAAATAAAATTGTGATGATCATCATTATTAGAGCATTGTCCCAGTGAGGAAAGGATGATGGAGACTATAATTCCCCCACAAGTCGGGATGAGACTCCAGATGAAAATAAATAAATAAAAGAGGCCAAAGAAGCCCAAATATAAAAAAGAGAAAGAAAAGAGGCCATAAAAAGAGAAAGGCCCAAATGAAAAAAAATAAAAATAAATAAAAAAATGAGAGAAAAAGAGAGAAGGGGTAATGCTACTATCCTTGTACCACACTTGTGCTTCAAAGTAGCACCATGATCTTCATGATAGAGTGTCTCCTATGTTGTCACTTTCATATACTAGTGGGAATCTTTCATTATAGAACTTGGCTTGTATATTCCAATGATGGGCTTCCTCAAAATGCCCTAGGTCTTCATGAGCAAGAAAGTTGGATGCACACCCACTAGTTTCTCTTGTTGAGCTTTCATACACTTATAGCTCTAGTGCATCCGTTGCATGGCAATCCCTACTCACTCACATTGATATCTATTGATGGGCATCTCCATAGCCTGTTGATACGCCTAGTTGATGTGAGACTATCTTCCCCTCTTTTTGTCTTCTCCACAACCACCATTCTATTCCACCTATAGTGCTATATCCATGGCTCACTCTCATGTATTGCGTGAAGATTGAAAAAGTTTGAGAACATCAAAAGTATGAAACAATTGCTTGGCTTGTCATCGGGGTTGTGCATGATTTAAATATTTTGTGTGGTGAAGATGGAGCATAGCCAGACTATATGATTTTGTAGGGATAACTTTCTTTGGCCATGTTATTTTGAGAAGACATAATTGCTTAGTTAGTATGCTTGAAGTATTATTGTTTTTATGTCAATATGAACTTTTATCTTGAATCTTATGGATTTGAATATTCATGCCACAATTAAGAAGAATTACATTGAGAATTATGCTAGGTAGCATTCCACCTCAAAAATTCTTTTTTATCATTTACCTACTCGAGGACGAGCAGGAATTAAGCTTGGGGATGCTTGATACGTCTCCAACGTATCTATAATTTTTGATTGCTCCATGCTATATTATCTACTATTTTGGGCAATATTGGGCTTTATTATCCACTTTTATATTATTTTTGGCACTAACCTATTAACCGGAGGCCTAGCCCAGATTTGCTGTTTTATGCCTATTTTTGGGACTAACCTGTTTCCATCTCTATCTTCGGATGTACTTGGGTCGCTGGTGCTGCATCAGGCTAGCCAGCTGTCCTCGCCCACGCAAAAGCGGGTCATGAGGCTTGTTAATGCTGCCATTGTTCTCGACTTTTCTTGGCCGAGGTGTCTGGCGAGCCATTCGTCTCCGACGCTGTGCTTAAAGGCTGCCAATGCTTTGGCGTCCGGACAGTCGACTATTTGGTTCTTTTTAGTAAGAAACCTATTCCAAAACTTTCGGGCTGACTCTCCAGGCTGTTGAGTTATATGACTCAAATCATCCGCATCCGGAGGTCGGACATAAGTCCCTTGAAAATTCGCCCGAAAAGCGTCTTCGAGCTCTTCCCAGCTTCCAATGGAGCTTTCGGGGATGCTTTTAAGCCAATGCCGAGCTGGCCCTTTGAGCTTGAGGGGTAAGTACTTGATGGCGTGGAGATCATCTCCTCGAGCCATATGGATATGGAGGATATAGTCCTCAATCCAGACCCCAGGGTCTGTTGTTCCATCGTATGCCTCTATGTTTATGGGTTTTAATCCATCTGGAATTTCATGGTCCAGCACCTCATCGGTGAAACATAGGGTGTGTGCGACACCCCTGTATCTGGGTGTACCGTGGTGTTGGGATGTTTGTTGTGTTGCATCATATGCCGGAGCGCGCTTGCGTGGTCCATAAATGGATCTGGTTGCACCGTCCTTTTGATGCGAGCCCTCGCGTGGATCGCGTATTGGCTCATGTGCGGCGTTGTTCGCCGCTCTATGTTGGCCGTGAGGTTGTCTATCCGACCGGATGGCCATTTTAATTTTTTGTTGCGGGGGATCTAAGGCCTCCTCATCGAATTTAGGTAGCAACTTCCGCTTCGGGTAGCTCTTGGTGTGGCGGTTACCTCCGTACTTCGCCGCTGTGTTGAGTACTTTACTCCATCTGATTCTGAGTGTGTCTTGCGCAGCCTTGAGCCTTTGCTTCTGCTTTTTTAGTCTCCTTCCGGTGGCAACAAGCCTTTGATGGGCATTCTGTTGCCCCGGGTGTCTGTCCGATGTGATGTCGCCTGGATTATTATCTTTGACGGAGTCAGGTTGTTTCGTTTGATTCTTTGTGTTGCCGTGGTCCGGCGATTGTTCACCCTGCTCTAACGCTCGGTCTATATGATCGTTGTTTCCGTCGAGGCGGGATTTGGGGCGGCGCTTACACCGCCGCTTTGACTGCTTCTCGAGGGGACAACCCTTTGTTGCGTCCTTTCGTTCCTTGTCGTCGTTTTCTTTTGGTGTGTCCACCATGTATACGTCATGTGAGGAACAGGGCAATGGTTCATGTTCGTCTCCTGCATCGTCGTCCATACCTTCGATGTCTTCGGAGTCGAAGTCGAGCATGTCGGTTAAATCGTCGATAGTGTCTACAAAGTGGGTGGTCAGTGGGTGGCAAATTTCTTCGTCATCCGCATCCCAATCCTGCCGGACATAGTTTGGCCAGGATCCTGCTGACAAGGAGAGAGACCTTAATGAGTTCAATACGTCACCGAAGGGCGAGTGCTGAAAAATATCCGCGGAGGTAAACTCCATGATCGGCGCCCAATCGGATTCAATAGGAACGGGCGCAGGCGGTTCGGAGTCCATGGCCGGAGAAGGATCCGGCAGTTTGACAACACGGCTCTCGTGAAGGGTAAGGTCGATATTCGGCTCGATCGCCGCTGAGGATACGGCCTTCGCGACGAGGTCTATCCACCCGTCTATGGATGGCGCAACTAGCTCCGAATTGAGGCTCGGAGCGGCTACCAGTGCGATCTCCTGAATACGGTCCGATGGCAGAGCTAAATCGTACCCATCGTGACTGCGTGGCGCACAAGGCCGGGGCTCGAATCCGTTGAAGATCAAGTCTCCACGGGCATCAACCGTGTAATTTAAGCTTCCAAACCTAACTTGGTGGCCAGGGGCGTAACTTTTGATCTGCTCTAGATGGCCGAGTGAGTTGGCCCGCAGTGTGAAGCCGCCGAACACAAAGATCTGTCCGGGGAGAAAAGTCTCACCCTGGACTGCATCGCCATCGATGATCGTAGGAGCCATCAGGCCTAACGGCGACGACACAGAGGAACTCTCAATGAAAGCACCAATGTCAGTGTCAAAACCGGCGGATCTCGGGTAGGAGGTCCCGAACTGTGCGTCTAAGGCGGATGGTAACAGGAGGCAGGGGACACGATGTTTTACCCAGGTTCGGGCCCTCTTGATGGAGGTAAAACCCTACGTCCTGCTTGATTTATTCTTGATGATATGAGTATTACAAGAGTTGATGTACCACGAGATCGGAGAGGCTAAACCCTAGAAGCTAGCCTATGGTATGATTGTATGTTGTCCTACGGACTAAAACCCTCCGGTTTATATAGACACCGGAGGGGGCTAGGGTTACACAAGGTCGGTTACAAAGGAGGAGATATACATATCCGTATTGTCTAGCTTGCCTTCCACGCCAAGTAGAGTACCATCCGGGGACGAGACGAAGTCTTCAATCTTGTATCTTCATAGTCCAATAGTCCGGCCAAAGGATAGAGTCCGGATGTCTGGAGACCCCCTAATCCAGGACTCCCTCGGTCTTAACACAAGTGTAGGTGGTTCTCTCTTAGAAAATGTGTATTGGAAGTGTAGGTATGTTATGATGTCTCTCTCTTCAAATGAAGAGTGGGTGGAGGGGTATATATAGCCTCCACACAAAATCTAACTGTTACGCACAATTTATCAATCTCGGTGGGACCGAATTGAGAGACTCGGTCGGACCGATTTAGCAAACCTAGTGACCGTTAGGGTTTTTCGGTGGGACCGACTGGATCAACTCGGTGGAACTGATGTGCTAGGGTTAGGGTAAATCCAAAACTCGGTTTGCCCGATTACTCAAACTCGGTGGGACCAATTTGGGTAATAAGTGAAACAGAGAGTTGTCCAAGAAAACTTGGTGGGGCCGATTGCATATCTCGGTGAGGCCGAAAATATTGCAATAGGTAACAGAGAGTTTGCAAGCCCATCTCGGTGAGACCGAACTGATTAGGGTTTCTGGTAGTGGCTATGTCAACTGAACTCGGTGGCTCCGGATAGAAAGAATTGGTGGGGCCGAGTTTGACTTTTGGTTTAGGACATATTTGGAAGTGAGAAAGTGGTTGAGGGCTTTGGAGCATATCACTAAGCACTTTGAGCAAGCAAGCCAGTAAGCAACACCTCATGCCTTCTTAATAGTATTGGCTTTCCTATAGACTCAATGTGATCTTGGATCACTAAAATATAAAATGTGGAGTCTTGAGCTTGGAGCTTGAGCCAATCCTTTGTCCTTAGCATTTTGAAGGGGTTCCACATCCTCTAGTCCATGCCACTTCATTGTTGAACTTATCTGAAACATACTAGGTAAAAGTGTTAGTCCAACAAGAGATGTGTTGTCATTAATTACCAAAACCACCTAGGGAGCACTTGTGCTTTCACGAGGACAAAAATTATATATATAATTGCGGTCACGATGAACAAGATGCATAGGGTAATACTTTTGATGAAATTCCAATTTCAATCTTCTATAGTTCCATGATCTCGTATCATCACATAGCCTATACCATGTCAGTGCGTCTCCCTTCAAATATAAAGGGAAGACCATCTTCTTAGCAACATCATCGGGTATACCTGCATGCTTAAATAATCCACAAACTTCCATCCACATATATTAGGTGTTCATCAGGATGCTTTGTTCCATTTCCCATAAAAGCATTAGCTAGTAGTTTTTCTATCATAACCGAAGGATACTCATAAGAAATTCCATTTTCAATAGGTTCAGTAGGTTGAGGAGCAACTCTTTGCTCTACTAGTCGGGGTGAAGATACCCCGAACAAGCCCCTCAGAGGATTACATTCCATAGTAACAAGTGACAGTAAATTTCAGCACACCATATAAATTTTTCCTTACCAAATTCCACCTACCAAAGGCGCTTCACTCCCCGGCAATGGTGCCAGAAAAGAGTCTTGATGAGCCACAAGTTGTAACACCCACGATGCGACTATATCTCCCACGTGTCGGAGCACAACTTAGAGGCATAACCGCATTGTAGGCAATGTCGCAAGAGGGGTAATCTTTACACATTCCATATACTGAATAAGAAAGAGGTACAGAGTTGGCTTATAATCGCCACTTCAAACAATACATGAATAAAGCATTACATCATCTAGATACAAGCAAGGTCCGACTACGGAACCAAAATAAAGAACAACCCCAAATGCAACAAAGTCCCCGATCGCCCCAACTGGGCTCCACTACTGATCGACAGAAACGAAACAACACCACGAACATGATCTTCATCGAGCTCCTCCTTGAGCTCGGCTGCGTCAACTGCACGGTATCATTGACACCTGCAATGTGGTTTTGGAAGTAAACCGTGAGTCACGGGGACTCAGCAATCTCACACCCTCGCGATCAAGACTATTTATGCTTATGGGTAGGATAAGGTATGAGGTGGAGCTGCAGCAAGCACTAGCATATATGGTGGATAACATACGCAAATGAGAGCGAGAAGAGAAGACAAGGCACCGTCAAGAAACTATGATCAAGAAGTGATCCAAGACTACTTACTTTCAAGCATTACTCCAACACCGTGTTCACTTCCCGGACCCCGCCGAGAAGAGACCATCACGGCTACACACACGGTTGATCCATTTTTAATTAAGTTAAGTTTCAGGTTTTCTACAACCGGACATTAACAAATTCCCATCTGCCCATAACCGCAGGCACGGCTTTCGAAAGTTCAAAACCCTACAGGGGTGTCCCAACTTATCCCATCACAAGCTCTCACGGTCAACGAAGGATATTCCTTCTCCCAGGACGACCCGATCAGACTCGTAATCCCGGTTACAAGACATTTCGACGATGGTAAAACAAGACCAGCAAGACCACCCGCTGTGCCGACAAATCCCGATAGGAGCTGCACATATCTCATTCTCAGGGCACACCGGATAAGCTAAGCATACAGGAGCCGACGTAACCCAAGTTGCCCAGGGATGGCCCTGCACGGTGCTATAGTTTGGACCAACACTCAGAGGAGCACTAGCCCGGGGGGTTTAAAATAAAGATGACCCTTGACTCTGCAGAACCCAAGGGAAAAAGGCTTAGGTGGCAAATGGTAAAACCAAGGTCGGGCTTTGCTGGAGGAGTTTTATTCAAGGCAAACTGTCAAGGGGTTCCCATTATAACCCAACCGCGTAAGGAACGCAAAATCAAGGAACATAACACCGGTATGACGGAAACTAGGGCGGCAAGAGTGGAACAAAACACCAGGCATAAGGCTGAGCCTTCCATCCTTTACCAAGTATATAGGTGCATTAAGTAAATAAGAGATATTGTGATATCCCAACAAATATCCATGTTCCAACAAGGAACAAACTCCAATCTTCACCTGCAACTAGCAACGCTATAAGAGGGGATGAGCAAAGCGGTAACATAGCCAAACAACGATTTTCTAGGACAAAGGTGGGTTAGAGGTTTGACATGGCAATATGGGAGGCATGATAAGAAAGTGGTAGGTATCATAGCATGGGCATAGCAATAGAGCGAGCATCTAGCAAGCAAAGATAGAAGTGATTTCGAGGGTATGGTCATCTTGCCTGCAAAGTTCTCCGAGAAGATGAAAACTTGATCCTCGCAAATGTACTCAACGGGTTCCTAGAACACGGACTCGTCTCCTGGCTCTACCCAAAGCAAGAACACAAGCAAAGGGAGACACAATCAACCACGTGCAATGCACAAGCAACATGATGCAAAACATGGCATGATATGCGGGATGTGATATGCAATGCATATGCATGCTCCGGAAAGGAAAGATTGAGCATGGCCTCAATTTGGAAAACCAAGAGTGCCACTGGAAAGATGGGTTAATTTCGGTCAAAATCGATATAAAGATCACCGCAATCGGAAGCACGGTTTGGAAATGGCAAGCAAAACAAATATGGCACCGAACTGCGATTAACAACACGAGGCCATCTGAATGCAACAAGAACAACAAGCTACAACACTCTAACATAACAACAAAGCACATGGTAGTGATCCACTCAAGATGCTTGACAAAAGATGAACACTGAGCTACGGCTAATTCAATCAATAGCAGGTTCAAACAAGCATGGCAAAAGTGCAAAAGATAACAGGTTACAGACTTAGTGAAAATAACATGGCAGGAATTTAGCATCAGGAAGCAATGTTTAGAGCAAGATAACAACATGCTACATGAACATATCATGGCAAAGCAAGGCATGGCATGAAGCTACTCAAAGCATACAACAAAAGTCCCTTACTAACCATAAGCCAAAAGGGATCATAAAATACAATGGCATTCATGTGAACATAGCAATTATCATTAACAGATTCAGGCAAAACAGATATTAAGTAGGCATGTTTACGAGCTCGATGCACTCACCACAAGGCATTGCATGATAAACTAAGCATACACCCAACAAGTAGACATGGCATATAAGCTAAACATGGCAATAACAAGCTCATAGCATGCATGGATAAACTATAACAACCTCGGCAAAAATGCTTAACATGTAAACATTCTGCCAGGAACATTTTATAGCAAAAGTAGAGCTCGATTGAGTCAAGCTAGGGTGCTCCATAATTGCAAACAAAGACATGGATCGATAGAGCATAACAATATCTCAAAATCATCCTTACTGAACATGCTCAAAATAGGCATGGATCACTCTGTAGCAACATTAATGCATGGCATAAAAATATCAGCAGGAAAAGGACTTAGTGAAATTATAAGTCCCTGAAATCAGCAACATCACGAGAGCTACTTTGCATGCTTGTGCTAGTCACCACATATACCACAAAAATACATGGCATACACCCCTATAAAGATGGCATGGCATACTTCAAAACACATGAAGGGCTCAAGTTCATAGGAGGCACACATTAATCGTGGCAAAAATGACAAATGACCAATTACTGATATGAATCTGAAACTAACATTGCATAGCACTCTTGCAACAACATTTAGGGCATCAAGATGAACTCAAATGAACATGGTGCAATGAAATTAAATGAAGATCACATCGAGACGAACAATTTGATATGCTACACGGCCAAAACGGAGCCACGGATGCAAAGTTATGATGCGATGAAAAATGCTAAAAATACTGGGGACTTGGTGGAATTTTACCCTCGCGAGAAGTCAACGCGGGACGAGGTGGTGCGGCATGAGAGGATCCGGGGGCGCAGGGAGGCTATTCGGATCAGGGGGTTGGTCGATCTGGTCCACCCTCCGGGATCTCGCCGGAGTGGAGGAAGACGCCGGCCGGAGTGGAGCTCCGGCGAGCTCCGGCGACGACGGGGAGGCGGCGCGGGAGGACGGAGGTGGCCGGGGCGACGACGGGCGAGGGCGGCCGGCGAGCCATGAGGCGGCGGAGGCGCTCCGCGGCGGCGGCGTGGCACGGCGGCACGGCGAGCTCGTGGCAGAGGTGAAGCGGCT
>NC_041380.1:330424394-330465561 GCF_002162155.2 Triticum dicoccoides | reverse complement strand
CGGGAGGACCCGATACGGGCCCTGGCGGGCCGCGGCAGCGGGGGAGGCGTGGCTGACACTTGGCGCGACAGTATTGGATGGGGCGGCGGCTGGACGCGTCCGGCGCGGTGCGGGGGGTGGGGGATTTAGGGTTCATCCGCGAAAATGGAGGGGGAGGCACCTATTTATATGTAGAGGGAGCTAGGAGAGTCCAAATGAGGTGCGGTTTTCGGCCACACGATCGTGATCAAACGACCGAGTTGATGGAGGGGGTTTAGGTGGGTTTTGGGCCACTTTGAAGAGGTGTTGGGCTGCAACACACACGAGGCCCTTACGGTTCCTCGGTTAACCGTTGGAGTATCAAACGAAGTCCAAATGGCACGAAACTTGACAGGCGGTCTACCGGTAGTAAACCAAGGCCGCTTGGCAAGTCTCGGTCCAATCCGAGAATGTTTAACACCTGCACACGAAAAGAGGCAAAAGGGGACGCTGGAGGACATAGGAGTGCCGGAATGCAAAACAGACAATGGGGAAAATGCTCGGATGCATGCGACGAACATGTATGCAAATGCGATGCACATGATGACATGATATGAAAAGCATCACACGCAAGCAAATGACAAGGCAACAACAGTGAATAATTGGAAGACACCTGTCACATCGGTCTCGGGGTGCTACACAAGTATAGGGGATATATCATAGTCCTTTCGATAAGTAAGAGTGTCGAACCCAACGAGGAGCAGAAGGAAATGATAAGCGGTTTTCAGCAAGGTATTCTCTGCAAGTACTGAAATAAGTGGTAACACATAGTTTTGTGATAAGATAATTTGTAACGAGAAACAAGTAACAAAAGTAAATAAAGTGCAGCAACGTGGCCCAATCCTTTTTGTAGCAAAGGACAAGCCTGGAAAAACTCTTATATAAGGAAAAGCGCTCTCGAGGACACATGGGAATATCGTCAAGCTAGTTTTCATCACGTTCATATGATCCGCGTTCGGTACTTTGATAATTTGACATGTGGGTGGACCGGTGCTTGGGTATTGTCCTTCCTTGGACAAGCATCCTACTTATGATTAACCTCTATTGCAAGCATCCGCAACTACAACAAAAGTATTAAGGTAAACCTAACCATAGCATGAAACATATCGATCCGAATCAGCCCCTTATGAAGCAACGCATAAACTAGGGCTTAAGCTTCTGTCACTCTAGCAACCCATCATCTACTTCTTACTTCCTAATGCCTTCCTCTAGGCCCAAATAATGGTGAAGTGTTATGTAGTCGACGTTCACATAAGACCACTAGAGGCTAGACAACATGCATCTCATCAAAATATCGAACGAATACCAAATTCACATGACTACTAATAGCAAGACTTCTCCCTTGTCCTCAGGAACAAACGTAACTACTCACAAAGCATATTCATGTTGCAGACTAAGGCATAGCCTAGTGGTGGGAAGGGGTTGATGCCTTCCCACCCACCCAGGTTCAAGGCATGGTACTTGCAATTTGGGTTTGTTGCACCAATTATACTGTAAGGGGTAAGGGGTTCCCTTACAGTCTTTCTGTCAAAAAAAAGCATATTCATGTTCATAATCAGAGGGGTAATAATATGCATAAAGGATCTGAACATATGATCTTCCAGTAATTAAACCAACTAGCATCAACTACAAGGAGTAATTAACACTACTAGCAACCTACTAGCACTAATCCCGGACTTGGAGACAAGAATTGGATACAAGAGATGAACTAGGGTTTTGAGAGGAGATGGTGTTGATGGAGATGTTGATGGAGATTGCCCTATCCCGATGAGAGGAGCGTTGGTGATGACGATGGCGATGATTTCCCCCTCTGGGAGGGAAGTTTCCCCGGCAGAACAGCTCTGCTGAATCCCTAGATTGGTTCCGCCTCGTGGCGGCGGAGTTTCGTCCCGAAAGGTTGCTTCTGGTTTTTTTCTCGACGAAAGACTTCATATAGCAGAAGATGGTCATCGGAGAGCCACCAGGGGGCCCACGAGGTAGGGGGCGCGCCCTAGGGGGGTGCCCCCCACCCTCGTGGTTAGGGTGTGGGCCCCCTGGTCTTCATCTTTGGCGAGGATTTTTCATTATTTATTATAAGGCATTCCGTGGAGTTTCAGGACTTTTGGAGTTGTGCAGAATAGGTCTCTAATATTTGCTCCTTTTCCAGCCCAGAATTCTAGCTGCCGGCATTCTCCCTCCTTATGTAAACCTTGCAAAATAAGAGAGAATAGCCATAAGTATTGTGACATAATATGAAATAACAGCCCATAATGCAATAAATATCGATATAAAAGCATGATGCAAAATGGACGTATCATGCGGCAACAATCCTTGGTGGGGAGAAGTGAGATGATCTCCTCAAAGATGACATACGGGAGATCACTGATGTGGTCCACCAGATATCCTACTGGTTCCCCAGATTCCGGTGGGGGGGGGGGCTCGCGGCTTCTCCCCGTGTTGCCGGGTGCGGGATCTACAACCGGCGTCACCGCTGGCGGGAGCCTCATCTTCTTGGCACTGGGGCCATCCGACTCCATTTTCCTTTTGGGCGTCGCGCCAAGCTCACGGATTTGAGTAGAGTAGCCAGAGACGAGCCTAGTGGTAGTGTGAGTGGGGAAGAAGGAGGGATGGGGTTTTCTATAGGAGTGGAAGAAGGGGAGCGGGCATTTTTCTGTACGAGTGAGGAAGAAGGTGAGCGGGGGTTTTCTGGATGAGTGAGGAAGATGGGTAGCAGGGGGAATTGGGGGGAGACGAAAGTGGGAGAGCGATCTGCAGTATAAGTGGAAGCGAGGAGGAAGGAGGGTTTTTCTGGGATCACGCCCTCTTCAAGAAATATGGGCTTCTCCTAGCAAAAAACAAAAAAAATGGGCTTTAAGATGGATAGGCTTTTCTATCGGCCCAGTCGGCTGCCCGTGTTTCATACTGGAGGGCCTTGTGCTAGAGGCAGCCCGAGACACTCTCCATCTTATTGCCCACTCGAAAGAAGAAAAGAGACGCCTTCAGCTTATGGCTACTCATCGGTAACCTTTTTCAACTTGGCATCCACCAAATTAGAGGATACAGTACTAGATGCAGACACTCACATTGGTCGTGCAACGTGGCAAAGTGAGGTGTCAAATAACAGGCCTACAATATACTTACTAGATTGTGAAGGTTCATAGGCTAGTCAACATTCACATTAAACTAAGCTTCAGAAGATATGGTATGCATACTAACATTCAGAAGAACAAATGTTCATCATGTTTATGCATCTCAATGATTCACCATACTATAACCAATACAAAGCTGTGAGAAGGTGTGGAAATAAAGAAAATCGGTTCATGCTTCTCTGAGCAATGGGCCTCCCTGCGCATGCATTAATTTCCTTGGCATGCTTGTTTCTTCTCAATGTTGCGAGCATTTTGAGCATGTTGGCAACTCCACAACTAGCGAGCTGCCTCATCTTGCAATTGATGCTAACACATTTGCAGAAAATACATGAGGCAATAGAGATGACTCAACAAGAGTCCATATTATGCAGTTCCCCTAAAATCATGTTCACTGTCCTAAATCTGAAAAGATAGGAAAACAATAGCTATACTTAAACGGTGTTTCAAAACAGTAGCA
Source organism: Triticum dicoccoides (assembly GCF_002162155.2). Taxonomy (NCBI): domain Eukaryota; kingdom Viridiplantae; phylum Streptophyta; class Magnoliopsida; order Poales; family Poaceae; genus Triticum; species Triticum dicoccoides. Next base: position 330,461,958 of record NC_041380.1, on the reverse strand, counting down.
CATATCAATAGCTCGGCATGACAAAACATGATCATCTGGACGAAGGGGATACTGACCTGCGTGAGGAAGATTATATATAATTTCATAAGCCCTTTGTTGATTTCCACCTTCAGCTGCACTGCTTGTTTGCTCCTCCACACATGACAGGATCGTTCCGCACTGCAATCAACAAGTCAACGTATGAATAAGCTTATTTCCTCTTGTGGTGGTCATTGTACCTAGTTACGAATGTAGGAATACCTAGAGCACCATGAGGTTAGCTGACAACAGGTCGACGCAGCCATATAAATTCTATGCGGTGCTACCAAAATTGAGGTTTGTATCCCTTCCCATTATGAGAATTCTTCTTGAAGTTGGTAGAATGTGACGGCTTGTTCTTTGCATCAAACTTGCCTTTCCCCTGAGATTTGTTATTGTTGTTTTGGGGCTGGTTGGGCTGGAAGTTCTTCTCGTGTACCATGTGGGCACTAGAAGCTCCCTTACGGACCCGATCATGTGTGTCTTTTAATCTCGACTTTTCTTCAAAATCAAGAGTGCTAATGAGATCCGAAACTGAAAACTCACGTCTCTTGTTTTTCAGAGAAGTATCAAAATTATTCAACGAAGGTGGAAGCTTGGCAATGATGGTCCCAGCAACAAATTTGTCCGGCAACACACACTTAAAGTACTCAAGTTCCTTAGCGAGTGACTTTATCTCATGAGTCTGCTGAACAACAGAGTGCTCATCAGTCATCTTGTAGTCACAGAATTGCTCCATGATGTACAACTCGTTGCCAGCGCTCGAGGCCGCAAACGTGGCCTCGAGCACAGCCAACATGTCTTTGCTGCTGTTAAACGACATATATGAAGCCACAATGGAATCATCAAGAACACTCAGGAGGGCGGTTTTGAAGAGGGTATCCATGTTCTCAAAAGCTTCTTGTTGTGTAGGATTAAGATCGTCCTCAGGCTTACCCTTAGTGGCATCATAGCAGTACATGATCTGAAATCAATATACTACTCTTGTGCGCCACCTTTTATATTCCCCTCATAAAAGTAGGCGGCTTCAAAAGCGCAGGAAAACCACTCAGAGTAAATTGCCTATAATCAAGTTCTTGGATTGGATTGTTGAATATATGAGCAATTTACTATAAGATTTAATCCGAATCAACAGTAAATAGATCATGACGACAATTGCAAATATCAAAGTAATGATGCGGACTAAACTAGGAGGACAAAATCAGATACTGTACAGCGGGAGTAGAACTGCTATGGTTGATGTTGTCACTCATGTCATTGATGAAGAGGTTACCGAGGTCGGGGAATAAGGATGTTGTTGAGGAAGTCGTCGCTAGCAGCAGTCATAGGAGTGTGCTCCCCAAAAACCTGACCACCCCTCTCCCGTACAGGATCGCGAAACGTGGGGTTCAGAGGACTGCTATCCCTTCTCGTGGTGCACACCGGAAGGAGGGATGGAGAAGAATTGTGTGGCGGCGCTAAGATCTGGAACGGTGCGAAACCATATGATACAACGGCGGCTAGGGTAGAGCCTGTCAGGTCGGTCATGCAAGTAAGACCAAGTATAATAGTAGTAGGCCTTTGGCCCAAACCCCACATCCAAGTCAATAATAGCCCCACTATCCAAAAGAATCAGAAACGGCTGAGTAATAAGGCATCCGTTAATTATTAATTAATGACTTAATAAATTTTCTGACCAACAAAAATATAGAACACGTGCATAGCTTTTGTCCTTGGACAGGCTCATTCCCGAAGAGCGCGCGTCTAGGTTTCCTATTACCATGATAAAGTGGTGCAAATCACACTCACCAACTAGCAGTATGGGACTAAACTTTAGTCCCAGTCACACCACACTTAGATCATGGTTAATAATATAGCCAACATCCGGCTATATGAAGTTGACACATCATCTAGAACCAACCTAATAGCCTGCTAGTACTATAGTTAGTCCCTTTAGTATAATACTATATCATTAATAGTGGCCCCACCTTTTGTCTCACAAATTATGTTGGAGCTCTTGCTACAACCGGCTACAAGTTTACAACCCGCTTCTCTTCTCTTTCCTCTTCTCTCTCCTTCAACTAAGCACAAATACTATATTTAAATCCTTATAGCCTTCTTATGTCATTTAATTGTAGTACTTGCTCTAAAGTTACTCTCCACTATGTAGTCTGAAATGCTGGGTGTGCAGCGGGCGGTGCCCTTGGTAGGCGTGACGCTTCAACGGCAGAAGCAGTGAGAGGTCGTGTCGCCTTGACTTGCCATCAATGTGGAGCGACGGGCTCAGCTAGCGCCGGGCGGGAAGCGCGCGCGGGAGGGGGGAGGAGCTTTTGGTTGGCCAAGAAGGTGAGAAGCCAACTTGGTATCGGCCCGGACGGGAAAATATCATGTGCTCCCATACCCACTAGTTTCATGCATATGACACCAGTCTATGTTACTACTCCCTCCTTTCCGGTTTATAGGGCTTATCTCAAAATCTTAGTTCTTCCATTTTATAAGGATCAATTTGGTTGTTCCCCATCACAAGTTTAGATTTCAAGGTGCATTAAATAATTGCATGCTAGTATTAAGAGAAAATTGACCAATGCATGTACTTTATGCATGCATGCATGATACTATTTATAATTCATAGCCACACCTAGATGGAGGGAGTACTACTAGTTGCCATGCGTGATACTACTTATAATACTCCCATTACAACTAGCCTGGTAGAATTAAAATACCTAATCTAAATGGTTGCCGCCCGATCTCTTTGTCCTGCTCCAGCATCCGGCAGAAGAAGAATCGTGCAAGACACCGACTCTATTCGCCGGCATCGCCTCGGTGGTGGCCTTCATGGGATACAATCAGCAGCAGCCTCCCGTGTTCTACTTCTCCTCGATGATGGCGACGGGCGGGGACGTGCTGCCCGTCACCATATCGACATTTGCAGCGGCTTCTTTCTCTTCCTACATGTCGCGGCTAAGCGCGCTTCGAGGGTGGATGGCGCAGTCGTAGACACTAGAGGCATTGTACGATGTGGCAGCATCGAGGGCAGCGACGATGCCCATGCCACCGTTCTCCCTGATAAGCCAGCCTGGAGCAAGTCGGCACTCATCCTCGAGCTGCATTGGAGAGGCCAGCTGTGGAACAACACACTGGCTAAGTGCGGCAACTGTTTCCGACGGGCTAGGCAAGCTAGATGGAGAAGGGAGCTGCCTCGCTCGTAACTGCCGGGCTCGGCGGACCACCCAGACAGCTTTATGCCGGAGAATTGCTCTTCCTGCTCGTTGGATGTCGCCGAAATAGTGGACAAAATGGTGGAAGGAGGAGCTTGGTCGGCGTCCTGCTCCTGAACGGATGTGTGTGGCCGGAGTTGGTTTCTCGCATTCCATGCGGGTTTAAACGTAGGTTTTTGAATGCGGCGAGGAGGCAGGTACAACTGGGAGTGCAGCGGGCGGCGCCAAGGGCCGGTGCGCCGCTTCAAATGGCGGACGTAGTGAGAGGTCGTGTCTGCCTTGACCCCCTTGACCGTGGACCTTGACGGTGTACATCACCTTGTGTCCATATCTGAGATGCCACGTGTACCAGGTGAATGACTCCAAGCTCGACCAGCGTGATGCAAGAGGTGCGAGCCGATGAACACTGTTGGAGACACCACCTCATAATTTTCCTAGTCATCATCTGAGTCCTAGAAGTTCTCACCCACATCATCATTAGGCATGCAGCCGTGTTCATAGACAACGTGCACAGAAGAAGTAGAGGCGACTGGGGACGCACCACGTCATGGGCACTCCATACGTGCTCGTGCTCGTGTGCGTGCAACGTGCATGCTTTTCCATCGGTGCTAGCTCTAAGGCCGAGGCTGCGGTCATCTTCGTCTCCGGCTAGTCGTTGAGCAATGACGGCAAAGAGGTGCTACAATAGATGCGTAGGCGCCGTTGTGTGCGAGCTTCGCGGTAGCACGACGAACCAGACGTCATTGCAGATGGCGCACGCCTCCATGCAGCTGAGTGTGTGCACATCCATGTGTTATTCACGTGCATTCTACGGCCGAGTGTGTGTATGCATGTGTTGTGTATGTTCGTTGTGTGCTCCATGATGTGCACGTATGTGCATGAGTTGGATTGGCATGAGTTAGTGCGTTGGCGTGTGTACATGCGTGGCTACATGCGTCCTGTACATGTGTGGCTTCTTGCGTTGTTATCAATATAAACTATAAAAATCTTCAACTTAGCATCCTGACGTATCTCTCTAGTGGTTAGCGAAGAGTTCATGTTCTTTTATTTGTTTATAGGTGGGCAAGCGGCAAAAAACAAAGGAAAACATGCAAGGTTCCTTGCAGACACTCCACCGCGAGGTTCCTTGCTCCTTCTCGGTCGTTGGGAATCTATGTTCTTCCACTCTTTTTTACGTGAGCTTTGTTCATCCTTTTGCCAACACGCGAGACATCTAGCATCAAGGTGCACGTGTCATGCAAGAAAATGGAGATAATCAGATAAGCAATGAGTAAGTGAGTCATGCACTTCGATGGCACCTAGTACTCCATAATATTTTTTTCTCCTCGATGGCACGTGAATAGTGCATGTACTCAACGATGGAGCACGAGATGGTAGCGATGACATGGTCAGCCCTTTTTTGGAGAGAGTACATACTAAATAACTTTGATGTGTCCCGTCAACTCATAGAACGACGAGAAGCTTGCTTACTATGCCTTCTCCCTCGCCAACATGTTTGTGGTGGCTCACAACACGAGGAGAAACTTTTGCTTACAAGCGGTTGACGTGCAGCAGTTCATTTGGTGTCAGATTGCCAGAAGTACTACTGTAGTACCATAATTATTGTTCGACTTACGAAAGAGGCGAAGAGCCAAGCGCAAGGTCACCTACTAACCTTAGGCTAGCCATAGTGGGAGTAACATAAATAGGAGTACCTCCTTTTTTTCTAGAAACAAACACACGTGAATATTGGACGGTAGGAGCACATCAACTGAAGCAAAAATCAAAACCAACCAATGAACAACTACTAATGGTGAGTGTTTGCTAGTATAATGTACTCTGTCTATCCATGTAGATAGGGCTTAATGCATTTTCCGAGACTAACTTTAGCCATGTTTGGATCCATGGGTTAGAGTTAGTTTGAGCTAGTTGGGGCTCAAATAGCCCTAAAGTATCCAAACATGAGGGTTAAATTGGAGCAAGTTTCCCCGAACCCACCAAAAAAACTATCCCACCCAAGAGTCACTAACATGTGATGAGTTAACCGACCTCAATAGACGGCAAAAACGCCAGCCCGCCGCACTTTGAGAGAGATGAGGAGCAAGAAGCGATACGGGCTTGTGGATTACTAGAGCTAGGTTAGCCATGTAGTATGATGTAACTACACTAGGCTGCCGTGTTTCGTACTCTTCCGGTCTACTGTGGAGATGATTGGTTGATTTTATTTTGCTGAATAATATAAAATATTATGAGTGCAGATGCTCCACCACGAGGTTCGTTGCTCCTTCTCGGTCATCGGGAATCTATGTTCTTCCACTCTTTTTTTGATGTGAGCTTTGCACATCCTTTTGCCAACACACGGGACATCTAGCATCAAGGTGCACGTGTCATGCAAGAAAATGGAGATGAGTAGTGCGTAAGTGAGTCGTGCACTACGATGGCACCTAGTGCTACGCAATATTTATACTCCTCGATGGGATGTGAATAGTGCACATACTCAATGACTGAGAGAGTACTAAATACGTATTAACTTTGATGTGTCCCATCAACTCGCAGAACGACGAGAAGCACACATTGAATGGGCGAGCACGGGATGGTAGCCATGGACATGGTCAAAACTTTTTGGAGATTAATGCACAACTTTTGATGTGTCTGGGCCCCACGCTCATGTATGCCGACGTGGTACTAGTCAATTATTTTGCCAGAGTCAGCTATCACACCCTTTCGATACGACGTCAATGTACCTACTAGAAACAAGTTAGACTTGTTCGGTTCAACCGCCTCCCTAGGTGTTTGGAGAGGAATTGGCCAGCGCGAGGCGGTTCTATAGGTGGGCAGGCAGCTCAAAACAAGGAAAACGCGCGAACCAGCTAAGAGCATGGTTAGAGCAAGTACAATAGAGCTGAGTCAGATGGCTATAACAAATAAACTAGTATATTCTTTCTTACTTGGAGGAAAGAAAAGAAGAGAGAGAAGGTAAGCGGGCTCTTGGTGAAGAGCCAGCTCTAGCACGTGCTCCTAGGCACTTTGTGAGAGCGAAAGGTGGGCCATATAATAAAAAAGTAGTACACTTTTCTAATCAACTATTGTACATACTCGCTATAGGCTGGTCATAGTGGGGAGTAACTTATACTACTGTCATGCATATAACACTAGTCTAAATTACTACCTTCATAGTGCAAAGTAATATAGTACTAGTGTCATAAAGGACTTCATTTATTAGATTGTAGACTCATCTTGTCTTGAGAAGCGCTATGTTACAGTAACATATTATGTTACCACTTCTCATTAACTACATGCCATGAAAGCCAAATTTTCTTGAAGTGCGCTATGTTAATAAGATCGACTATAGATGACATGACAATGGCTTATAGCCAGCAGCTGGCTATACTATTAACCATGCTCTTAATAGTATAGCCAGCTGATGGCTACATGACATTGCCACGTCATCCATAGCCAACCTTGTAGCCTTCAAGTATAATTGTAAGATACAAAGATGTGCTATTTCATCAATACGGGGCCCACCTTCCACTCTCACATACTACATAGGCGAACGTGTTGTAGCTGGCTCTTATTCTATAGCCGGCTCATCTTCTCTCTCCTCTTCTCTCCCCTCCATGTCAGCAGAAAAATAATTTTTTAACCCTTACAGCCTGCTTACATAATCTTATTATACTTGCTCGAGGGAGGGAAAGTTCTACATTCGCAGGGGACGTGGCATTGGCTATTGGGCGGCAACATGCGGTCATCCGGGTACACCATAAAGGATACGAAGAGGCATCCTATATCAGCAAGGACCAACTTCCCTACTGATATATCATCTAACAGAACTCCCAAGTTAACTGTGCTGAGGCTGGTGTACTCATGAGATGGGTGACCGGATGGGAAGTGGACTCGATGTTAACTAGAGGGATGGGTTACTGCAAAGGTTTATTATAAACCTTTGCAGTGACCCATCCGTCTAGTTAATATCGAGGTCTTTGTTTTGTAATTTTTGACATTTTTGTTGTTTTTTGAACACATGTTAATCGAAGGTTTTTTTTAACATAACACATCCCAAGACATATATGCTTATGTGGCATGGAGTTAATGAGTAGAGAGGTGTTTGTAGTAACATAATATGTTACCATAACATAACGCACACCAATGCAAAATGAGTCCACAACATACTAATAAATAAAGGCTTGCATGACACTACATTTATGTTACTACCCACTATGATGATAGTAACATAAACTAGTAACATGCATATGTTACTAGTCTAAATTATTGCCCACTATGACTAGCGTTAGCATGGTTAATAATATAGCCAACTGATGGCTACAAGGAACTGCCATGTCATCTACAACCATCATCTATATGCACTCATGCAATACTGTGGGCTATAAGGTTGGCTATTAGTACATTAGTACTTTTTCCATCTTCTCTCCATCTCTTTCTTCACATTTATTGTATTTACCTAGGAATGCGTATATAGCTAGGCTCTTGCATGAGAGCCCACTCCTCTTACTTTTTCACATCTCTCTCTCCTGCAAGTATAACAGTGGGCCTATAGCCCGCTTACATGGCATTTTTTGCCTATGTGGAGGAGAGAGTGATGAAAAAGTAAGACTAGTCACAATGGGTAGTAACTTAGAGTACTACCTCTATAGTGGGGAGTATGTGTTGTGTCATGCAACAATTCATTTATTAGGTTGTAGACTCATCTTGTCTTGGTATGTGTGATGTTATAGTAACTACATATGTTACCACATGCTTCTCTTTTCTCATTAATTACTCGCCACATCATCTGTTTTGCCTTGAGATGTGGGATGTTACAATCTATGTTACTTCCACTTTGGGTAGTCTAAGGGGAGTGGGCTCTCATGCAAGAGCATAGCTGTATGCCGATTCCTAGACAAATAGAATAAATGTGAAGAAAGAGAAAGAGAGAAGGTTGAAAAAAGTAGTAATGTTATAGCCAACCTTGTAGCCCACACTACTATACGAGTGACTATAAATGATGGCTATACATGACATGGCAGTTTCTTATAGCCATCAGTTGGCTACAATATTAACCATGCTCTTAGGCTGGTCATAGTGGTGAGTAACTTATACTAGTGTCATGCATATGACACTAGTGTAAGTTACTACCTCCATAATGCAAAGTAACATAGTAGTAGTGTCATACTAGTTGGCCTCATTTATTACCTTGTAGACAGTGGCGAAGACAGGGGTGCCAGCCAGGGCCCTGCCCCCCTAACATATGTGATTTAGGCCTAATATATGAATAGTAGCAGTGATTTTTTGCTAAAGTGGGTGTTTTTGATGGATTGGCCCACCCCAACAAGGTTGAACAATACTCGGCCCTCCTCATCCTTTTTATCTGGCTCCGCCATAGCTTGTAAACTCATCCTCTACTGGAAAGCGCTATGTTGCAGTAACATATTATGTTACTCTAAACACATCTGTCCTCATTAAATACATGCCACATAAGCAAACTTGTCTTGGACTATGCTATGTTACTACCTATGTTACTCCCACTATGACCAGCCTTAGTAGGTGACCTTGCGCTTGGCTCTCGCCTCTTCCGGAAGTCGAATGAACTGCTAGCAATCTGACAGCAAATGAACTACTACACGTCCACCACTTGTAAGAAAAAGTTTCTCCTCGTGCTGTGAGCCACCACGCACACATTGACGAGGGAGAAGGCGTAGTAAGCAAGCTTCTCGTTGTTCTGCGAGTTGCCGCGTGTTGGCAAAAGGATGAACAAAGCTCACATAAAAAAATAGTGGAAGAACATAGATTCCCGACGACCACGAAGGAGTAAGGAACCTCGTGGTGGAGCGTCTGCACTCATAATATTTTATATTATTCAGCGATATAAAATCAACCAATCATCTCCACAGTAGACCGGAAGAGTACGAAACACGGCAGCCCAGTGTAGTTACATCATACTACATGGCTAAGCCACACTACCACCATATGTCTTCGCCTCCGTGCGACACCTATCTCTAGTAATCCAGTAGCCCGTATAACTTCTCGCTCCTTCTCTCTCTCAAAGTGCGGCGGGATGGCGTGTTTGTCGTCTATTGAGGTCGGTTAACTCATCACATGTTAGCGACATGTCAAGAGCATTCTTAAAAAATTACTATACTCTATTGTTATGCCAAGAAGAGGAAGCGCTTTGACCAACCGACCAAACGAGACAGGCATGCCGTGCTATGAGTGGGTCCAGTTTCTTGTTTTGAACTTGTTTGGTGTAGTAGTAACACTTGGTTTTGACTATTGATAAGATTTTATATAGTGCCTAATGTATTCTTCGAGGATGCCTTTGACTACTGATAAGATTTTATATAATTTGAAAATTATATCATTCGATCCTTTCATGTTCCATTTAAAAAAAAAGATCCTTTCATGTACGAATTTGACTGTATGCTTTGAGCAACTTGCATGTCCTATACTGCTCCTGTTTGGATATTCTAACCTAGCTAGAGGTTAGACTAACTCATGACTAACCCTGAACTAACTGTAGCCAAAGAGGTGTTTGGGTGACAGGGTTAGATTGATAATAAATGCACTTGATAGAGAGAGAAAAGTGATTTTTCAGTGGGCCCAATGAGAACTATCTCCAATTAGCACCTCTTGGGGTGGGATAGTTTTTTTGGTGGGTTCAGTGCAACTTGCTCAAATTTAACCCTCATGCTTGGATAATTTAGGGCTATTTGAGCACCAACTAGGTCAAACTAACTCTAACCCATGGATCCAAACAGGGCCAAAGTTAGTCTCGAGGAACGCATTAAGCCCTATATACACAGACATACAGAGTACATGATACTAGGAAACGCTCACCATTAGTAGTAGTTCATTGGTTGGTTTTGATTTCTGATTCAGTTGTTGTGCTGCTACCATCCAATATTTGCGTGTGGTTGTTTCTAGAGTAAAAAAGGAGGTACTAGTACTTACTGTGGGAAAGGTGAAGTGATGTTTGCTTTGAGAGTAAGTTTGCCTAAGGTTGCGACACCTAAGGTTAGGAAAATTTGACCAACTTAGGTGGGTGTCTCGTTCAAGCCACATCTTAGGCAAGCCACACTAGGGACCCATATCACATACGCTCAAAAGTATGGCAAGATTCCCTTAGGCTTGCCAACTTGTGACTCTCATTTTGAAGAACTAACCTTACGCAAGTATGGCAACATTGTATGGCAAAGTGTGGCATGGTTAGGCCTAGAACCAAACAACACCTTATTACTATGGGAATATGGGAGTACCAGCAGATTCAAGGAACAGAGAAATGATGGTTGCTTCGTCTGAGAAACTTACTGTGGCGAAGGTGGGGCTCTGTGATTTGACTACACACTAGTCATTACTACTGAGGTGCAACGACCGGGTTGAATCTTTCCCTATAGTTGTGCACTCAATATTGCTGCATGGAAGGTGGAGCCGGATGAAGGATGTCCCACATGTCGGCGAAACGAAGTAGAATTGTTTCTGGCATTGCTATCAATACTTCGGGATTTGTTTATATGTACGCATAATTTTAATGAAATTGTACTGTGATGCTATTAAGGTTTCAACTTTGGTTCCCGCAGGAAAAAAAGGTTTCAACTTAGGATTCATGTGTCCTCTTGCCTTAGGATTATCTCGTTACAACATTCCATCAAATACAAATGAAACTACGATGGCTGCTAATGCATCTCAATGGTTCACAGATCAGCGCCAATATTCACATCACAACTGAAGACAAAGTTGTGAGAAGGTGTACAAATAAAGAAAAATATATAATTGATCGATGCTGTTCGTAGGCATGGCTCCATTTCCTAGGCACAATGTTCATTGCTTGGCAGCTAGTTTCACCTAGCTCTGTAGCCAAAAAGATGTGTATGGAGGACACCACAATCCGATCATTTTGTGCAGCTTCACTAAAATCGAGCTGACCATCCCTGTTTGCAAAGATATCCAGTCAGTATGATTACAATAATAGTGGAACTTATGATGAAACATAACACACACAAATAGAAGCTGGTCACCTCTGCGATCTCTCTTTCGGACTAACTACTTGTTGGAGAAGATTAGGCACATAGTTGGATGAGGAGGATAGCAAAACCAATCTCCCTTTCTGTAGTCCCACAGAAATGTAAAAACGTTGCCCGTGTGACATTTTGGCGGAACTGCACAAAACACTCTTAAGAAAAAAAGTGATTTGTGCAGTTCACCAAAAGGTTGCAATAGCAACGAGGTGAAATGGATAGCCCTTTTTGCAAAAGGAGGTACAAAGGAAACAATTACTGCCCAATAACACGAGTTGAAGACACATACGATGACAAAAAAGAAGCATATTCCATGTAATAAGGGAAAGATAGCAGCATGGTGGTTTATCAAAAATGGTTTGAGGATGAGATTGCAAGATGGAAAGTATGTCGGCCGAGATACGTTTTAAGCAAACAACTAAAGAAGATCCACATGCATCAACGTGGGAAGATGGGAAGTGGAGCAATGCCGGAGGAAGCTGTACCTGAGGATTGTCGGGATGTTACTAGGAAGGCATCGGCGTCCGGGATCTTCCCATACTGTGGCAGGGAGCAAGTGGCGAAGGCCTTACCGCGCCGGAGCTTGGTCAGAGAGAATGGCGGGTACCGTAGATCGAGATGTGCTACCTCAACACCATCGAATGGAGAAATGATGCACATCCTCCATTTCTGTCGGCGGACGGGATGCAGCCGGATCACGAACCAACAGTGAGAGAGAGAGAGAGGCCACCGCCGCCTCGTGTGAGATGGTGTGATGAGAGACAAACCCCGGCAGGCAGGCTCCGTTGTACATAGTGGAGCGATTTTTTCCATTTCCCCACGGCAATCGTTTTATATTCTGTATGTGCCATTGAGGAATTTATAACTTTATTTGATACTAACGCGCCAAGTTGAACTTTGTTCCGTCTAGGCATGGTACCCGACCTTCCTTCGAGTAAACAACCGCTACATGCGTCAAATTATCACGTGGGCTGCTTTTTCATACAGAAACAAACTCCACCGTGTACCCACGCGGGTGTGGCTGGGAACAAGACGTGAGTACGTGCGTCCTGCGTGCACCTCTTCTTTAGGTGCAGGTATGTATGTGGGTGGGTGTGAGAGAGATGGTTTGTGCGAAACAGAGGCAATGTGTTGATGATATGTCAAACAATAAACGTAACATATGCAATGTGTGTGAAACAGTGTCATGGACATATCATATATAGAGGGAGAAATCCACGAGAAGAGAGTGGAGGGATCATCGGTGTGAGATAGCGATAGAATCGAAAACATGGATGAAGTGTGTGGCTGCGCGATGGATAAACAGTGCCATAGAATTTGTGATTGCCCACGTCAAAGATACAAGGCTGCCGGCCTACTAGAATTTGAGAGGGCAGAGGTGCAATTTTTCTCTGTGGCATGGATACCTACTTGCAACGTTCGACTATCGGTGTGTGTGGGGGGGAGGGGGCAAAGACCTAACTATAGAGAGGTAGATCGACTAGTATATGTGTGGAGAAGAAGAGAGACCTAGCTATGTATTGAGGGAAACCGATCGGCATCCATGGATATGTGTAGCTCAGGAATAAGGTTGGGAGAAAGACAAAGGTAGAGTGTCAGAGGGTTGGTGGTGGAGTGGCGTCTCACAAATGTGGGAGAGGCCTCCTAGACAAACGGAGGGTATGAGTGCAATATCAGTAAGAGAGGGCCAGGGATGTGTGTATGTCTATGCACGTGCGTGTGAGAGACGGGTCGGGAGGTATGCAAGGATGATGAGGGGAGACGATATGGTTGTGGTAAGCATACATAACTACATGGGAAGATCAACCGTCGTGTGTCCGAGAAAGGGAGAGACATAACTTGTCAGGACCGGATTTTCGGGATATAATTTCCAGAAAATGGCCCTTGTGCTCACCAGCCCCAGGGTTACTGTTAGCTGATGAGGCACCAACTTGATACAGAAATTCCAAGCAAAAGTACATAATATGTAGTACAAGACCACTCTAGCCTGTGAGTACAACAAAAGGTTTCTAGGGGTTGATGGCAGAAGCGGTTTGTGGTTCACCACGGTCTATGGGACTCCATTTCCCACAGGAACAGCTGACCAGGATAACTCCTATCTTCGCGAGGCTACTATCACCATTGCTTAGGTTCCGAGACTGTCATCGCAACGCTCCTCTCCAAGCAAGCAATCTGGCCAAGACAATAGCCAGGGACAAGCCAGTGAGTACTTTTGAATGTACTCGCAAACATTATGAATACGGGTATAATATAGTAACCGATAATCATGCTCTGAAAACACTCTACAATCACGACGTCAGTCATTAAAATGGAATCGTTGATGTATGCAAGCAGGTTATTTATATGCAACATGTATAGGCAATAATAGAATAGTAATGAAGTGCACCGATCGGATGTCTGATGCGACGTCTCGAAAGGATAGTAAAAGTGAGCATGCCTCAGTCGGGCGTCTCAGCGACACCACATAAAGGCTTATAAAGTAAATAAATAACAAGCATGCCACAGTCGGGCATCTGAGCGACACCACATAAAGGCTTATAAAGTGAATAAAATAACAAGCATGCCACAGTCGGGCGTCTGAGCGACACCACATAAAGGGCTTATAAGATGAATAATTAACAAGCATGCCATAGTCGGGCGTCTCAGCGACACCACATAAAGGGCTTATAAATTAAATAAATAATCACCATGAATATCCGGGAGGTAGAACCGTCCCAGGGATATTCATTACTTCAAACAATATACTTGGTTAGTCCACAACAATAAAAATCATAACAATCATATAGCACAAGTAAAAATCCATATGTTTTGGTTTAACAGTTTCACCTCCGAAGATCGACACTAAGACCGACACTTGACCCATCCAGACTGTAGTCCTGAACCATGGACACGGCTATTCGAATAGGTTTAATATCTCTGCAGAGGGTGTACTCTTTACCTACTAGACACGTATTCCTTTAGTCCATCGGGACTAATTCCGTCCATGGTCTTTTGATTGAAAACACACCTGACCGCACACACCAGCCTAACTCACCAGTGTCTGGAATCACCCTTGACACCTGTTAAGCAAAACTCTAAGTGGGGAGGCTAAAACCTCGACTAGCATGGGATCACAAAATTTATACCGCGCGCAAACTGGGGGAGCTACCCCCTTCGGCTACAACCGAAAACACCCATGCGCCCGGACCAGGTGGCATGCCTACCAGCTACAACCGGTATCTTCCACCATGGCCTCTCTGTATGGTGTGTGCTAGGACAGGGGTTGACAACTTACTGAACCGTACCCTACCTATTGCAGGGACAAGTGGCAGCATGAAACAAGTATGGGGGATTACTGGCACAAGACTCGATCTACAACCGACTCTAGCTCAAGAATTATATTTCACAGCCATCAGACACAACCACCACTCATCGTACCTCCCCGTGCCCTACTGGTCATAACCGTCTCGACGAGGGACAAGCTCGTGTCTACACAAGACAGAGACTTTCCCGGGTCCTTCCTGGTAGGCATGAGAGGCATATGAGGGTGATTGCTATCATAAGCATATCCATTTCCAACAGCAAGTATTTTCGTTATGCACTCAATGCGTATGATCATGTCATTATAAAAATAATTAATGCTCCATGTCGAGGTGGTATTTAACCACATCAAACAGTCCCCAAAATATTATGGCAGGGTTCAGAATGCTTGCCTTCAAGTTGTGGAGAGGTGGGGGTGCTCTCCAAAACTTTTTGAAAGTTTTCTTCTCTTCCAAAAATCCTATTTTGAAAATATTGGAATTAACACACAATTTCAAAACATCACAAAAAAAAATTTTGAATTTTTTTTCCAAATAAATCTTAAAATAAACTAGACAGAATTTGAGGGATGTAGGAAAAAGAATCAATTCATTTGGAGTTATATTTAAAAAGTTATAGCCAGTTAACGATTTGGTCAAAATCTGTTTTTAAATAAAGATATAAAAGAAAACGCTTCAGACAGGAATACGTTTTCGGAGCGGAGGAAACGTGCTGGGGTGGTTTACGCTTTCACTTAAACACGTGGACCGGTGCAGGGGTCACTGACAGTGGGTCTAGAGGGCCCACTGGTCAGGTTCTTTCCCTCTTCTTCCTTTGCCCGAGCGGGAGGCGGGGCTCCGGCGACGCTCGCCGGCGAACGGCGGCACCTCTCGAGAAACGGAGGCCACCCGCGTGCTCAGGGGGTCGAGGCTGTCCCTCCGGTGGTCGTCATGGTCCCTGGGGTGGTCGGAGCTGCCGGCGGCGAGTTCCGCTACGGGTGGTGGCCGTCGGGCAAAGTGAGTTTTTGCCTGCGGCGAGTCCCGAGCAAACTTGAATAGGGGTTGGACTCACGAGAGGGAGAGGAAGCTCCTGGTGAAGAGAGTGGAGAGGGGGAGGCCCTGGTGGCGCCGGAATGGCCGGGGCAATGGCAGCGGCAGGAGTTGCCGGAGAGGAAGAAGACGACCGCCTGGTCTTCCTACTGCTACGGGTGGGTCGGTGAGGGAGTGAGAGAGGCTGCGTGAGGCCTGGACGAGCTCGGGGGTACTATTTATAGTGCATCCATGGCGGTTCCGCGGTTGAGGATAAGGTCGCCAGCGAACCGCTTCTCTGTAGTGGTCAGGGCGACGTGGCGGCGACGAGAGCTTGCTGACGAGCGAGGGGATAAGCTTGCGTGGCTCCCAGGGGCAGGTGGCGAGCCGGGGTGGCTCGGGCGGTGCCGACCGGGGCAGGAGCCACTGTGGCCGGCCGGTAGCCGCCGTGGCCGACCTGACGGCGGCCCTGTGCGGCTCTAGGGAAGAGCTTGGGCATTTCCTACGAGTGGATGAGGTCGGGGGCGGCTCTGCGGGCGAGCAGGGGTTGGTGGCGCGAAGTGGGCGCGACGCGGCGGCTCGGGTGCACGGGCGTGCAAAACGCACGCTCTAGGCGCGCCCAGAGCACGCCCGGGATGTGTTCGATGATTTGCCAGTGCATGCTAGAGGTCACGAGTGAGGCTGACAAGAAACATGGCTAGGTTAGAGTTAGCAAGAAGGTAAATGGACATGGTGGTTAGGTCCGGTGTTCAAGTTTACAATGCAAATAAAAACTCATGCCAATTCTGTCCATGCTCTCAAGGTGTTTGACAAAATGCCATAGGCACCTAGGCATTTCTTGGTGTGGCCAACTCTTCCAGATTGAGGTCTCTTTGGATGCAAAAGAGGGTGGTGAGGTTAGTTTGTAAAAAGCACAAACTTGTTAGTGCAAGTTTTGCAGAACTCCAATTTTGGATAGGAGGTAAATGGTATCATCTCATGAACCAAAATTATTCCAATGGTTACATGATCCTGGACTTAGGGGTTTTGTAGGGTGGTCTATGAGAAGGAGAAAGAATCAAGGGAAAAAGAGCAAGCAAAAATATGGTTGATGTACAAACCATCAAGTTGGACCAGAATGCAAAAGAAGTTGATTCACTCAAATTTTTCAAAGGACATCACTGGGTTTTGCATAAAGTTGAATCATATGCTACTACTATCATACCATAATTTTGGTGGAAGCTAGAATGAAATATTTAAGTGGGTTGTAGTGCAAAATTGCCCACTGGACCAGGGAAGAAAATTTGGTGTAGAGCTCAAAATATTTCATGAAATAAAGATGTTTTTGCACAAAAGTGATTTAAAAACATCACCTGACATTTCCAAATTTTTTGTTGAAATTTTGAATGAATTTATCAATTGGTTATAGTTCAAATATGGCCATAAAACCATGGAAAAAAATCCATTTTTCAGGAAAATAAAGATTAAGCAAATTAATTATGTAATTAGCTCTACTGATAAAAGAAAAGTTTTTCTTGAGAGGTTAAACAAGAGCAATAACATATTTGAAAAGTTTTCACTTAGGGGAAAACTCCATAATAACAAGGGAGAAAATGGTTCAAAAATCAAAAGGGAGCCCAGAAAATAAAAGTTTTTAATTCCTGGCAAAATTTTAATTAATAAAACAAGGTCAAAATTTTGGGGTGTCACAACACTACCCCCCTTAAGAAAAATCTCGTCCTCGAGATTTGATAAGGGTTGTTTTTCAAAAAAATCTTCCCTGTTAGTTGGAATCAAAAAGCTTACTCATAGCACAAACTTTGTGTGACCGGGGTTGGTTTTTTGTAGCTACGCTCGAAGTAAAATGCAACCGTTCACCGACGTACTCAAGCATGGTTATAATTAAAAATCGGGGCGCTCAACCAAACAACATTCATTCATGCCGACACGAGATCACACAATTACAGGGCATGGCCATACTAAGGCTCGGTACTACTCGAGTAGATTAGTCTACCTCGTTCATATCCAAGCGGGCATGCCTTGTGGACGCCGAGGCTTCTCCATTGGCTTCACCGTCGGGGTTAGCCGGAGGGGGTTGAGGAACTGCAGGGTCGGGGTAGCAATGATGACCATCGCGGGGATTGTTGGCCACAATCCCGTTGGAGTGGGTTCCCAAAAGGCGATGAAGCACTTCTGGGGTCATCAAGGCACCTTGGTTGATGGCTGGGGCTGACCTTAGGGTCTCGATTGGTTGTCCGAACAGCATGACAGGGTGGTCGGTGTCGGGCTCATCTTCTTTTCTTGCTGGGGCTCGGCGGATCAGTTCTCCACGAGCTGCGATCAGATCAAGGGTGATTTGATCGAACAGTCCCTCTAGTGTACTTACATAGCGCACCAGATGCAATAACATTGGATCCGTCTCGTGGTCTCCGTTGGTGACTTGTGGTGGTCTACCATACCCATCACGGCTGGGGTAGTAGTAGAAGGAGCGACAGTTAACTCGGGGCGACAAGTGCCGGAGTTGAACTATGGCTTCTCGAGCAGCTAGTTGGATGGCTTGTGGCTCAAAGGAAGTTGTCCTTCCAGTGAACCTATAGGGGCGTTCTGGTGATAGACCCCTACCATAGACGTGTACAGTGGCCCAAAATTGATGGCTTTCACCGCTCATGGACCCTTGGTACACGACATATTCTGGGGGCTCTTCTAATGCAAAGGCACGGCGGGTGAGGTTTGCTAGCACAATCACAAAACCTCCAAGGTTGGTCGCTGTGGTCTTATTGTGAACAATGGGTCCTGGCATTTTAGCTGGGTTTGGGGGTAGAGGCTGTGCTGTGCCGGGCTGAGACTAGTGTGCCCTTTTATAGAAAAAGGGACGGAGTCTTCCTTCGCACCCTTGCAAAAAAGACTATTCAGGGGCCGGTCACTAGAGGGTGATCGACAGGCTAGGCTGATAGGTTGGGCACCGACTGCCACAAGGTGTCGGGTCACTGTGTGGCTATCTTGCATGGGAAGCTTGGCCGCGGTTTGGTTAATGTCTGGTGGGTTGGTTCACCTAGGTTTTTTTGACCCGCCTAAGATAGGATTAGCCAATGGTCAGCCTGGCTCTGATACCAAGTTTGTCAGGACCGGATTTTCGGGATATAATTTCCAGAAAATGGCCCTTGTGCTCACTAGCCCCAGGGTTACTGTTAGCTGATGAGGCACCAACTTGATACAGAAATTCCAAGCAAAAGTACATAATATGTAGTACAAGACCACTCTGGCCTGTGAGTACAACAAAAGGTTTCTAGGGGTTGATGGCGGAAGCGGTTTGTGGTTCACCATGGTCTATGGGACTCCATTTCCCACAGGAACAACTGACCAGGTTAACTCCTATCTTCGCGAGGGTGCTATCACCGTTACTTAGGTTCCGAGACTGTCATCGCAACGCTCCTCTCCAAGCAAGCAATCTGGCCAAGACAATAGCCAGGGACAAGCCAGTGAGTACTTTTGAATGTACTCGCAAACATTATGGACATGGGTATAATATAGCAACCGATAATCATGCTCTGAAAACACTCTACAATCACGACGTCAGTCATGAAAACGGAATCCCTGATGTATGCAAGCTGGTTATTTATATGCAACATGTATAGGCAATAATAGAATAGTAATGAAGTGCACCGATCGGATGTCTGATGCGACGTCTCGAAAGAATAGTAAAAGTAAGCATGCCTCAGTCGGGCGTCTCAGCGACACCACATAAAGGCTTATAAAGTAAATAAAGAACAAGCATGCCACAGTCGGGCGTCTGAGCGACACCACATAAAGGGCTTATAAAGTGAATAAAATAACAAGCATGCCACAGTCGGGTGTCTGAGCGACACCACATAAAGGGCTTATAAGATGAATAATTAACAAGCATGCCATAGTCGGGCGTCTCAGCGACACCACATAAAGGGCTTATAAATTAAATAAATAATCACCGTGAATATCCGGGAGGTAGAACCGTCCCAGGGATATTCATTACTTCAAACAATATACTTGGTTAGTCCACAACAATAAAAATCATAACAATCATATAGCACAAGTAAAAATCCATATGTTTTGGTTTAACAGTTTCACCTTCGAAGATCGACACTAAGACCGACACTTGACCCATCCCAGACTGTAGTCCTTAACCATGGACATGGCTATTCGAATAGGTTTAATATCTCTGCAGAGGGTGTACTCTTTACCCACTAGCAACGGATTCCCTTAGTCCATCGGCACTACTTCTGTCCACGGTCTTTTGATTGAAAACACACCTGACCGCACACACCAGCCTAACTCACCAGTGTCTGGAATCACCCTTGACACCTGTTAAGCAAAACTCTAAGTGGGGAGGCTACAACCTCGACTAGCATGGGATCACAAAATTTATACCGCGCGCAAACTGGGGGAGCTACCCCCTTCGGCTACAACCGAAAACACCCATGCCCCCGGACCAGGTGGCATGCCTACTAGCTACAACCGGTATCTTCCACCATGGCCTCTCTGTACGGTGTGTGCTAGGACAGGGGTTGACAACTTACTGAACCGTACCCTACCTAGGGCAGGGACAAGTGGCAGCACGAAACAAGTATGGGGGGTTACTGGCACAAGACTCGATCTACGGCCCACTCAGGAGGCTTAAGTATTTCCTGCATGGTTAGCTCAAGAAATATATTTCACAGCCATCAGACACAACCACCACTCATCATACCTCCCCCTGCCCTACTGGTCATAACTGTCTCGACGAGGGACAAGCTCGTGTCTACACAAGACAGAGACTTTCCCGGGTCCTTCCCGGTAGGCATGAGAGGCATATGAGGGTGATTGCTATCATAAGCATATCCATTTCCAACAGCAAGTATTTTCGTTATGCACTCAATGCGTATGATCATGTCGTTATAAAAATAATTAATGCTCCATGTCGAGGTGGTATTTAACCGCATCAAACAGTCCCCAAAATATTACGGCAGCGTTCAGAATGCTTGCCTTCAAGTTGTGGAGAGGTGAGGGTGCTCTCCAAAACTTTTTGAAAGTTTTCTTCTCTTCCAAAAATCCTATTTTGAAAATATTGGAATTAACACACAATTTCAAAACAGCTTAAAATAAACTAGACAGAATTTGAGGGATGTAGGAAAAAGAATCAATTCATTTGGAGTTATATTTAAAAAGTTATAGCCAGTTAAAGATTTGGTCAAAATTTGTTTTTAAATAAAGATATAAAAGAAAACGCTTCAGACAAGAATACGTTTTCGGAGCAGAGGAAACATACTGGGGTGGTTTACGCTTTCACTTAAACACGTGGCCCGGTGCGGGGGTCACTGACAGTGGGTCCAGAGGGCCCACTGGTCAGGTTTGACCAGGCCCCTTTCCCTCTTCTTCCTTTGCCTGAGCGGGAGGCGGGGCTCCGGCGACGCTCGCCGGCGAACGGCGGCACCTCTCGAGAAACGGAGGCCACCCGAGTGCTCAGGGGGTCGAGGCGGTCCCTTCGGTGGTCGTCATGGTCCCTGGGGTGGTCAGAGCTGCCGGCGGCGAGCTCCGCTACGGGTGGTGGCTGTCGGGCAAAGTGAGTTTTCGCCTGCGGCGAGTCCCGAGCAAAATTGATTAGGGGGTTGGACTCACGAGAGGGAGAGGAAGCTCCTGGTGAAGAGAGTGGAGAGGGGGAGGCCCTGGTGGCGCCGGAATGGCCGGGGCAGTGGCGGCGGTAGGAGTTGCCGGAGAGGAAGAAGACGACCCCCCTGGTCTTCCTACTGCTATGTGTGGGTCTGTGAGGGAGTGAGAGAGGCTGCATGAGGCCTGGACGAGCTCGGGGGTACTATTTATAGTGCATCCATGGCGGTTCCGCGGTCGAGGATAAGGTCGCCGGCGAACCGCCTCTCTGTAGTGGTCAGGGCGACGTGGCGGCGACGAGAGCTTGCTGACGAGCGAGGGGATAAGCTTGCGCGGCTCCCAGGGGCAGGTGGCGAGCCGGGGTGGCTCGGGCGGCGCCGACCGGGGCAGGAGCCACTGTGGCCGGCTGCTAGCCACCGTGGCCGACCTGACGGCGGCCCTGTGCGACTCCAGGGAAAAGCTTGGGCATTTCCTGCGAGTGGATGAGGTCGGGGGCGGCTCTGCGGGCGAGCAGGGGTTGGTGGCGCGAAGTGGGCATGACGCGGCGGCTCAGGTGCACGGGCGTGCAAAACGCATGCTCTGGGCGCGCCCAGAGCACGCCCGGGATGTGTTCGACGATTTGCCAGTGCATGCTAGAGGTCGCGGGTGAGGCTGGAAAGAAACAGGGCTAGGTTAGAGTTAGCAAGAAGGTAAATGGACATGGTGGTTAGGTCCGGTGTTCAAGTTTATAATGCAAATAAAAATTCATGCCAATTCTGTCCATGCGCTTAGGGTGTTTGACAAAATGCCACAGGCACCTAGGTATTTCTTGGTGTGGCCAACTCTTCCAGATTGAGGTCTCTTTGGATGCACAAGAGGGTGGTGAGGTTAGTTTGTAAAAAGCACAAACTTGTTAGTGCAAGTTTTGCAAAACTTCAATTCTGGACAGGAGGTAAATGGTATCATCTCTTGAACCAAAATTATTCCAATGGTTGCATGATCCTGGACTTAGGGGTTTTGTAGGGTGGTCTATGAGAAAGAATCAAGGGCAAAAGAGCAAGCAAAAATATGGTTGCTGTACAAACCATCAAGTTGGACCAGAATGCAGAAGAGGTTGATTCACTCAAATTTTCCAAAGGACATCACTTGGTTTTTGCATAAAGTTGAATCATATGCTACTACTATCATACCGTAATTTTGGTGGAAGCTAGAATGAAATATTTAAGTGGGTTGTAGTGCAAAATTGCCCACTGGACCAGGGAAGAAAATTTGGTGTAGAGCTCAAAATATTTCATGAAATAAAGATGTTTTTGCACAAAAGTGATTTACAAACATCACCTGACATTTCCAAATTTTTGGTTGAAATTTTGAATGAATTTATCAATTGGTTGTAGTTCAAATATGGCCATAAAACCTTGGAAAAAAATCAATTTTTCAGGAAAATAAAGATTAAGCAAATTAATTATGTAATTAGCTCTACTGATAAAAGAAAAGTTTTTCTTGAGAGGTTAAACAAGTCCAATAACATATTTGAAAAGTTTTCACTTAGGGGAAAACTCCATAATAACAAGGGAGAAAATGGTTCAAAAATCAAAAGGGAGCCCAGAAAATAAAAGTTTTTAATTCCTGGCAAAATTTTAATTAATAAAACAAGGTCAAAATTTTGGGGTGTCACATAACTTGTGAGGTAAGTCTATCGGTGCGCGGGGAAAATGAATTATAGTCGAGTTATCTATATGTAGGGAGATCGGTACGTATACCTGCATGCATGTGTTAGAAGAAAATAAGGTCTAGAGAGACAGACATGGGGAGAGTGGTGCGGCTAGGAGGTGGTGCGAGAGGCCTACCATGTCAAGGGGGGAGGAGTGTGCGAGTATGAGATCGATGAAAAGAGGGGCGGGAGTGTGCACCTGCGTGGAACCGTATTGGACATAGGGGGACGTATGTGTTTGTGGTAGGCACACTTGGCTAGAGAGGTATATCAACCGGTGTGTGGTGGAAAGAAGGAGCCGGGGGCCCTACACACACCGCGGGTGAACTACCTAAAGAGAAATAACGAACGTGCGCGATGAGAGGACACTGAGGGAGGGTGAGACGGGGGCGGGCGTGTGCATGCACGATAGGAAGTTAGCGCTAGCCAGCTACAAAGAGAAGAGGATTGTGAAGGTGTAAAAGACGAACATAGATCATAATTCGTTATAAAAAAGTGGATACAAATACTTGAAGAAGATATCATAATGTAGAACATTGATTATAATTTGGGCTAATGTGTGGCTTTTGCAGCTCAGGGCTAAATACTTGTCATAATATAGGGGTTGGGGCACTATACTTTGTGTGATAAACACGGTGTACGTATGGAACATGGTTTAGATTATGAATATATAGTTAGTACACCAAATGTACTATTATTTGGAATCAACATCAAGTGTATTCAAAAAATTGAATTCAAGTTTATATAGTACACATAGTTCATATCTATCTCTATAGTACTCATGTGGTGTGTTGTTAAGGTAATACACGAATGATGGTTGAAGTTGGCAACAATCATGATTATAGATTATTATTGAAATAGAGAAACGAATTCAAATTTAGTTCGACTTGCAGCAGTAGTATATACATTTGGAATGCACTAGAATGTTGGTATGAGTATGGTACATGCATTATACAGCCAGCGAAAAAAATTAATTTGACATAACATGGATTCATACTCTGTTTTGAATAGCATTTGTATAGTAAAACGGGACAAGACTCTCTCTTTGTGTTTTGTGAACAGTTTTATTTTTTTTTCATTGAGGGAAGTGCGAATTGATTTGGTACGTACAAGTATACAATATTACACGTTAGACTTGTCCCTAAAATTCCACCCACCCCTTGTTATTTCCCAAAAAATCAGATATCGTGCTCCCAAAACTGGCGCCTTCACAACCCGCGCCTTGCTTCCCGAAATTACAACGTGTGCGAAAACTCCCTCCAGCTGCCATATCCCGAGACGCGAAATGCCCCTTCTAACCCTGAGCCGAATGGGCTGCTAGTTCAAATCGGTAGGGGTACTTTTGTAACACACCCTACATTTTGGACAAGCGCGTCACTAAGTCATGGTTCCCCCCTCCCATCGCCTCCTTTTCACCATTCGAAATCCCAGGCCACCATAACCTCTCCGTTGTAGCCGCAAAACCCCACCTTCCACCGTCCGTCAACTCACCGCTGCCCAGCCGAAGCCTCATCCTCGACGACGTCGTCACTGCAACAATTCGACGTCCCTCGTCCACCTCCCCGGATGATGATCCATTGTCTATTTCGTCGCCCCGCCAGTTCAGTTGCTCCGTCCTCCACCTCCAAGGAGCTGCTCCGATGATGGCCTTGTCTATCGCGGCTGCTCCATCCCCACAATGCCGCCTTAACCTGCTCCACCAAAATCGCAGCATCCTCACCGACTCCTCGGATGAAGCCGATGCCTACTCGGCGCCACCAAAGAGGTTGTACACTAATTTTTTGACAGAAAGACTGTAAGGGAACCCCATATAGTATAACTGGTGCAACAAACCCAAATTGCAAGTACCATGCCTTGAACCTGGGTGGGTGGGAAGGCATCAATCCCTTCCCACCACTAGTCTATGCCTTTTACACTCATTGCATCACACCTTCTCCTTAACTCGACCTCCCAGCACCGCCGGTGCTCCATCCTGCACCCCCATGGAGTGGCTACCTCGAAGCCGGTGTCGCGGGCAACATATCCACGCCGGCTCTCTCCCAGTGCGAGGCCCCTTCGGCGGTGGCGTCCATACCAGCCGGATCTGCTACTACTCCGGCTCTCGCTTGCTTGCGCTACTGCTGTTCCAGCTCTCGCTCACTCACTCGCGCAGCAGCTACTGCTCCGGCTCTCACTCGCTCCCTCATGCTGCTACTGCTCCAGCTCTCGCTCGCTCGCGCTGCTGCTTCCTCTCTTCCCCTCCCTCGTGTTGCTGCTCTACTCCAATTTAGCTACACTTCAGTCGACTGAATCGACTTTTGGGTTAGTCGATTTTCAGGGGGTGGGGGGCTCGCCAGAGTAAAGGAAGAACCACCCGCAACGGGGAGGGGGGCTCACCTGAGAGGTACCCCACTATCCGTCTTGGGATTTAGGGTGGGGGCAGTGGTCGCCAGCGGTGGGGGGCTGTAGGTCTGACTGGGGCGGAGACAGACTAGCGGTGGGGAGTTGTTTCGGGGCGGCGAGGCAGCGGCAGACCAGAGGTGGGGAGTTGTTTCGGGCCAGCAAGGCAGCGCGGGGACCGGCGGTTCGGGCGCTGATGGCTGGTGGCTCAGGGGGGTGCAGGTTGAAGATGAACTCCAGGCCCTCCCTAAACTACATGTGAAGTTCCTCTCGGCTACCATTGCATTCAGTTTCGACAATAACATTCAGATTCCACAGTAAATTTGAGTTTCAACAGTTAAGTTTAGAGTCAACAGTTTTAACCTCATCTGTTGTAGTCGGGTGGTTTTTGGTGATGTAAATTTTACATCTATCACTTTTTGGTAATGTCTTTTACATCATCTATTGGAGATGCTATTAGAATTCCACTTGAGATTAATGATGTCTGTCTTGTGTTGCTTCAGCCTTGACATATTACGGCTCACCGGAGCTGCTCCAATGATGGAACGATCCATCACAACAGAGCAGTGCCCTAGACACCGTCTACAGATTCCTTAGATCTTCTTCCACACCTCCGACATCCACCTCTGCCTCAACTTCTTCAGCGACCAACCCAATGATGCTGAGGTCGACACGGCTACGGCAAAGAGGTTGTACACTTGTTGCATCACTTATTACTCTACATTCATGTCGATCCATTAGGGTTATTTTGGTTCAACGGAAAAGCATAGCAATAGGAAATTTTCCTATGGCACTCTACTATTCAATTATTCATTCATTTTGTTGAAATGAGTGGAGCAAAACATCCACCTGGACCTACTTTTCGAAATCCTATGCATGAAAACAAGACCAAGTGCATTAGTGGCAGAATAACATTCTAACTGTACACGCTTTCATATGGTTTCACTTCATTTTGGCCATGTTTCTTTGCATTCCTCTGCTCTTCCAATTCCTGTGAACCAAACACCCAAGTTGATAGAAATCCAGTGTTTACGAATGCTCTGTTTACCATGTGCATTCCTATCTTATTCTGGTGTTTTTCCCATCCCTGCGTTTTTAGAATCATACAAGCCAAATGAGCCCTTACAGAATTATTTTAGTACAGGTAGGTGTCGAAGGAAACTTTGTGTGGTTTGTCCTGCTCCTGCCGCGATGTCGTCCACCTCACCTGAGCCGCTCCATCGATAGAAGCATCTACCAAACCATACATCACGACTCCTGACCGTCTTTCACCGCCTCAGATCTCCTTCCCTGTTGCCGCACCCACTGCAACAGCATCACCATCGTCGACTCAACAGATGAACCTGAGGGGTAGACGGGTCCACAAGAGAGGTCGCACTCTTTTGTTTCTGCTTATGATATGCATTGCTTAAAATTACCTGTTACTTTATCGTCCTGTTCATCTCTTAGACTCCAAGTCAGGTCCAAATTAATGTTCAAACTTGACTTCTAAATTAGTTGTGGGGCACATATCGATGCAGCAATGAATAGTATCTCTGTATAATATCTGGTTCACCTAGGTTATGCCTATGTTGTTCATCTTGGGTGGGAAACAAATAGTAAAGCAATCATCATCTGGATTTTTTATTAAATTAAAGCAATTATCAACCTGCTATCATTATTTGTTGATCCATCCACTGGTTGTTACCATCACTCTAGATTTCTACATGCTCTCCTTACATAATCTCACCATATTTTTTTGTACGCAAGTCAGATATTATACACAGTCATGGTGAACATGTAGAGAAAAAGAGAAGAGTTTTGCATGGAAATACAATGTCATGCAGACATCACTCCATGGTGGGTTCAATGGCAAACCCTTCCCCCTCTCCAGATTGTAATCCAGAGGAAGATATCTGTTCTGAGGTGGATTCAGACGCAGCCGACCACGCCTATTTACCCCCCAAGGTGTTTGCTCTACCTTGGCATGATGATGTTAGTCATATCATGCATATGTTGCCTTTCAGTGCCTAATTTTGATACCATATATGTCATCTTCTTAGTTTAGACATGCTCTGTAATGCTACCTATTTAGTTTTTATATCATATATGGAAATTATGTAGTCTCATGTCTTTTTGCCAGCCATAATATATGTGAAATGTGCAATGCCATCCTGTTTAACCAGGCATCATATATTTGAATGATATCTTGCCCATCCTTTTCTTCATTACATTTCCATTTGTCGACAATGTTTGTACATTAAACTACTCTTCCTGTGAATCAGCCATTTGGGTGGGAGATGGAAAAATCTGGAGTGAAAACAAGGCCTTCAGAGCAGACAGTGCTACTTGTCGAAGCATATCTCTTGTTGGGTCCCGATAGCTCCTCAGAGATGGATTCAAAGATAGATAACCAGTCCTATTTCCCCACCAAGGTGTTTGCTCGAACTTGGCATGGTTATACTGCTCATATCATGCATATGGTGTCTTGCATTGCATAGTTTAGACATCATATACACAATATTCAACACCATGTTCTTAGTTCAGACATCATATATGAGAATGCCCTCTGTTTAGCATATAAATCACATATGTGAATTAAATCATGCGATCATGATTAATTAGATAACATGTATGTGAATTATGTCATGCGATCCTGTTTAGTTATTCATCATATCTTTGAATTATGTTATGCTATGCTATCCAGTTTAGATAAACATCATATATGTGAAATTATGTCATGCTATCCATTTTAGTTAAGCAATATACATGTCAATAATTTAATGCCCTCCTTTTTCACACTATCTTTTGCATCTGTCTCTCATACAATGTATGTGCATTTAACTATGTTTCCTATTTATCAGCCATTTGAATTGGAGAGGGTGATGCCAGTATCTAGCAGAGTAAAAACACGGTCTTAAAATAAAATAGTGCTACCTCTTGGTGGAGATAGCACCCTAGTTGTACATGCACGAGAACCAGCCCTACCACATATAACCCAGAGTCTCGCAGATTGTACCCCTACTGCGATGGACAGAGAACCAGCTTCACCCAATCTAACCCCAACCCCAGCAGATAGTAACCTAGTTCCTGTTGACACAACACCATCTCTACCACAGAGGTCCCAAACAAGAGCAGTTAGTAAGGCAGCTCCAGTGCCCAAAGGGCCAGTACTACCACAGCAAACCCCAACTCCACCAGTTAGTAAGCCTATTCCTGTGGAGGAAGCACAACCAGCCAGTCATAGTTTAGCATCTATCGCATTTGTTTTTGTTAAATCCTATGTGTGTATCTTCCCATCTTGGAAATATTATACTGAAGATGAAGGAAAATGCCAGTTGCAGGTGTTTGTCCAGGAGTTATGTGTAAGTAATGTTATTCATGGAAATTGCTTTGCTTTGTCCCATACATTCTACCTCCATGATGGTTATAATACAACAATTTTTTCCATTTTTCTCTATAGAGAAGGACCGGTTTGGAAACTCAGGATGAGGTAACCTGTGCTAATACCTCTGCTGTCTTCAATAATGCTTGGTGGCAGTATTAGAATTACCTGAAGAAAACATACTTAACTGGCAAAGAAACTCATCAAATTCCCTTACGTTCTCCTGAGACACATTTACCGGACAATGACTGGGAACGCCTTGTTCTGTACTGGTCCCGAACCAAGAATGTGGTAAGGTCTATGAGCTGATTATATATTTTTAAGTACTATATTCTTGCGTCTTACTATACTCCATTCATGTAGAACAAGTGCTTAAACCGGAAGAACAATTGTTCTAATTTAAGATTCCATTGTTATCGTGCATACTGCTTTGCTCTTGTATCACTATATTTACTCATACAAACTTATTATTTAAATTGAAGGATCCAATCGAAACTCCAATGGCACAGCCAGTATGTTGACGCATGTTTCTTTAACAGGTTTGCTCCTATCAACAGATGTGACGCCCCGAGACCGACGCTCCAGATGCCTTCCTTATTTTTCGTTCTCGCCGTGTGTTTTATTTGTTTGTTGCATTTCATCATGGCATCATACACATTGCATCAGAACTCGTTGCCGTCATTATTTTTGAAACTTGCATCCGTCTGGGTCTCCCAGTCCTACCTGTTGTCTGTTCTAAGCCTAGATACACTAGCATGGGCCCGCGGCACATCCAAAATATTATTTTATAAGTGGTCAGGAAATGTTCTAGGAATAGGGTGAAAGTTGGCGTGCGGTCTTGTTATAGTGTAGGTAGGCCGCCTGCCAAGTTTCATCGCGTTTGGAGTCCGTTCGAGGCTCCAACGGATAACTATAGCGGCAATATAGTCGGTCAAACCATCGGACGTTTCGGTCCCCGAAACTATTGCCAGGACGCTCTGCTTCTCTCTCTCTTCTAAGCCCAACACATCTACACAACCTATCTAGCCTTCCTATACTCCCCCTTCGCTTCAGAACCGTCCGATGGTGATTGTATGGCTCCGAACGGTCTCAAACCCACCAAACCCTAGCCCCTACCCTATTTAAACAGCCCCCCTTGCCATTTTTGGGCATCCCTAGCCCTAAACCTACCTCCAGCCCCCTCCCCCTCAATTTCCGCGCCGCTCTCGCCCCTCCTCGCCACTTGGCGCCGCCCCACAGGGCCGACCGCCACCTGCGCCGCCGGCCAGGGCCACTCTCGCATGTCCACCTCACCCCTGGCCTCCCCGCGCCGCCGCGAAGCCCCATGGGCCTGCCAGGACCAACATCGGGCCCTGGGAAGCCCATCTGGGCCCAACCCGTGAGCCCCGCGCCCCCGCACTAGGCCGCCAGCGCCTCCCCAAGCACTCCTCCTCGCCCGCGCCTGCATCACCGACCCACACCACGCGGTGACCCCGCCGCTGGCGAGCTTCGCCACCGCCCCACCAGATTGCAGCGCCCCTGCCCTCCATCTCTCCCTTCTGCTCCCTTCTCTCCCGCTCATGTTTCCCTCTCTCCCACTGTGTGCTCAGCACTGGGCATGGAGCCCCGATGCCCATGAGCTTCGTCCTCGCCCCGCCTGGACCGGATTCGACCATCTCCGACGCCTCCTCGTCGGATCCCGCCGTGAAGTCCCCATCCCTGTCGTTGCATGGAGGTCCACCACCCAAGTCCGTCGCCCCACCGCCCGCCGAAGTCCTCGCCTTCAACCGTTGTCCTGTTCATCTCGTCTGCGAGGAGACGAGCGCACGTCGTGCATATGCCCATTGACCGCATCGTCAACCCAGCCGAGCGGGTGGGCCTCCTCCACACGCGTGGGCCTTGGCCACTTCTAGCCCAGTTCCACCTCAGGGCGATTTGGCCCAAGGTGAGCAGATCCCAAATGCCCTCCTCTATTCCTACTTGAGCTTGGCCTGATTCTGCTACTACATCTGTCCTGTGCAGCCCAGATCTGTTCAGATACGGCCCAGAGTCTATTTTTGCAGAGTCTGCGAATTTTCTATTTATCCAGGGAAGACCAGTTTTGCAGATTAGTCCCTAGAATCGTGCATCTAATAACTTCTCACCCATGCATCGGAATTAAACAAACTATATATGGAAAATGCCTAGAATTTCATCTAGTTTCACAATATGCCACTTTCATGCATGTTTAAAATGTTAAACTTGCTATTTGCACTAATTTGCTGAATGACATGTTAAAATGGTTTAATTCATAACAAATTCACCGTAGCTCCATTTTGAGTAAACTTTATGTGTAAATGGGGAAGAAAATGCATAGATTAACATGATGCACTTACTTTTGATGTTTAACAACTCTAAAATTGTGTATAGGGCAGAACAGTACCAACTCTAAAATATGCATATGGGGATCTTTCGGAATTGTTGTTTGTTATTTCTGGCCTCATTTAAACTTGCCTAAATAGTTAGTTTACTTATGCTTCACCTCTTGCCATGTTTAATAACATTTAATATTGTTGTGTAGCATAAACGAGAGTGAACTAAATAATCGAATGTGGTGTTTCATCAATATGCAATTCATTGCATATTGAGCTCCACTTAACTTGTAGTTTTGTTTGTGCACTTTGCCATGCCATGCATATTTAAACCGGACATGCATCATACTTGGTTGTGGATCATGCCATATTTATGCTTGTGTGTTTACCATGTTGCTTGATTTTTTCCGGTTTGCTTCTCTCGTTAGCTTCGGTTTCGTTCCGGAGTTGTGAGGATTCGCTCGACTACGTCCGTTTGTCTTCTTCATGGACTCGTTCTTCTATCATTTGCTTGATATTACCCTCGATATCACTTCTATCTTTGCTTGCTATTTGCTCGTTGTATCGCTATGTCGCGCTACCTACCACTTGTATATCATGCCTCCCATATTGCCATGTCAAGCCTCTAACCCACCTTCCTAGCAAACCGTTGTTTGGCTAAGTTACCACTTTTGCTCAGCCCCTCTTATAGCATTGCTAGTTGTAGGTGCCTTGTAGGTTGTTCCATGTTGGGACATGGATATGTTGGGATATCACAATATCTCTTATTTTAATTAATGCATCTATATACTTGGCAAAGGGTGGAAGGCTTGGACTTTTTCTTGGTGTTTTTTTTCACTCTTGCCGCCTTTGTTTCCGTCATACCGGTGTTATGTTCCTTGATTTTGCGTTCCTTATGTGGTTGGGAACCCCTTGACAGTTTGCTTTGAATAAAACTCCTCCAGCAAGGCCCAACCTTAGTTTTACATTTGCCTAACAACCTATAACTTTCCCCTGGGGTTGCGAACCCGAGGGTCATCTTTATTTTAACCCCCGGGCCAGTGCTCCTCTGAGTGTTGGTCCGAACCGAGTAGACTGCGGGGCCACCTCGGGGTTGGTTTTACTCGTAGGATGTCTCATATGGTGTGCCCTGAGAAGAAGATATGTGCAGCTCCTATCGGGATTTGTCGGCACAGTCGGGCGATATTGCTAGTCTTGTTTTACCTTTGTCAAAATGTCTTGTAACCGGGATTCCGAGACTGATCGGGTCTTTCTGGAAGAAGCAATATCCTTCGTTGATCGTGAGAGCTTGTTATGTGCTAAGTTAGGACACCCCTGCAGGGTATAAACTTACGAGACCCGTGCCCACGGTTATGTGCCAGATGGGAATTTGTTAATATTCGTTTGTAGATAATTTGACACCTGACCTAATTAAAATGCATCAACCGTGTGTGTAGCCGTGATGGTCTCTTTTTGGCGGAGTTCGGGAAGTGAACATGGCTTGGGTTATGTCTGAACGTAAGTAGTTCAGGATCACTTCTAGGTTCACGACCATTGCGTAGCTTCTCATCATACTCTTGTATGCGTATGTTAGCCATCGTATTTTCTTAGTGCTTTCTGCAACTCCACCCCTTTACCTTATACTACCCATAAGCTTAAATAGTCTTGATCTCATGGGTTTTGAGACTGTTGAGTCCACGTGACTCACAGATACTACCAAAACAGTTGCAGGTGCCGATAATACCAGTGGAGGTGCTGCTATCGAACTCAAGTGGGAGTTCGACTAGGACCTTGGTCGTTACTATGTTTCGTTTCCTGATGATCAGTAGTGGAGCCCAGTTGGGACGATCAGGGATCTAGCATTTGGGGTTATTTTCTTTTTATTTGGATTTGACCGTAGCCGATCTATGTGTGTATTTTTGGATGTTGTATGAATTATTTAAGTATTGTGTGAAGTGGCGATTGTAAGGCAACTCTCTTTATCCCTTTCTTGTTCATTACATGGGATTGTGTGAAGATGACCCTTCTTACAACAAAACCACAATGCGGTTATTCCTCTAAGTCGTGCCTCGACACGTGGGAGATATAGCCACATCGTGGGTGTTACAATAGCTCTGTTGATTTCAATTTCAATTGTGTATACAGTTAACTTCTCATATCATGCACATTACTAGCATCACAACAAAGCCAATAGTGTTGTTGTACATGTAGACCCGTGGTACCCATCTGAAATCTTGTTGTGTCATGTAATTTCCCATGCTTTGTATTGTTTCACTGCCGCTTTTGTCTTGAACTGATATGATTTGAACCGTGTCTCTATTTTGATTTGGCAAGACAATGCAGTGACCATAGGACATAGATATATGTTTTTTGATGCTTTTACTATGTACTACATGGCAATAGAAGACTTGGTAGTTTAATCATGTGCACCTTACTAATGAACTGGTTCACCAAAATGAGTTTCATATACTAGTACATGCTAAACCTGTTATGTGTCTGCTTGTTTCTTCTTTTAGAATGCTGACAGAATATTGGGGAAGAGTGCCTTATTAAGAAATGGTAAAGGAAGTAATGTAAATAAGGTTCATGATAGTGAGGCATCCTTGTTGGTCTCCAACAAAGCTGATAAAACAGCTAAGGAAGACTATCTTGAAGACAATGAGACAACCCCAAAGTTCAAGTTACTGGCCACTACCACTTACACAAGCTATACAAACTCACTGTCCGAATTACTTCGGTTTCTTGAGTCTCAACTACAAGCTGAAAGACATCGATCAGCTGTGCTGCGACAAGAAGCGGAAGGACTGCGGAAGTCCCTGGAGCATTCAGATGCATACTTCCTGGTGCAACAACAAGCATTGGAGGATTTTAGCGCCAAACAGGAAAAAGCTAATATGATTGCTCAGCTTATTTCCAGCATGGTGGATACCCATGATAATGTTTCTTGAGCACTTCTGAAGTTGTTTCAGTTACGGACTTGTTTTGTTGCCTCGTTTATTTGCACTGGTGGCCAATTTAGAAGGCCAGTGTATGTAATATGCTGCTTTCTTCCCTATATTTGCACTGGTGGCGAACTTTGATGCCCAGTGGATGTAATATGTGTAATAGCCGTAATAGCCTAGCGTTAGTTCCATGATTATTTATTTCCTTACTGTCTTGTTTAGTTGTTTGCTTTTAGTCACTATAGTTTTCCGTGTTTTTCTAGTGGCCACAATAAACTAGGCCACAATAACCATGGTCCTGCTACCTACGTAGTGACCATGGCCCTCCACGGGATGTACGATCCATGGGCCTTCCACGGGCCGTAGGATCCATGGGCCTTCTATAGGCCACAGGATCCATGGGCCTTGTATGGGCCATAGGATCCATGGGTCTTCTACGGGATGTCTCATCCATGGGCCTTCTACGTGCCCTATAATTATTTCGCCAAACATGGGTCGTACTATTCATGGACCAATGAGGGACCGTAAATAGGCTAGAGTGGAAATCATCTGTTTTATGGCCTAACCATAACGGGCCATTAATAGGCCATAATTGATGACGTTACAGAAATAGCCCAACGTGTTAACGACCCCCAAGCAGGCCGACTGTAACCACATGCTAAATTTGGACCACAAGCTGAACAGGCCAGTAACGGACCGTAAGTAATCGAATTCTGGAAATTAGACCAAGAATAAATGGGCCCTTAGAAGGCCGAAAGTTAACACGAGCTAGAAACGGTCGACAAACTAACGGGTCGTTAATGGGTATAAAGCGATAGACTATTCATTACGGTCCAGTTTCACCACGGGCCATTAATGGGCCAAGATTTACAAAGAGACTCATATGGGCAGAAAGACGTCATGTGCCAGACATGGGCCGGAAGTTACAATGGGCTGGAATCATACTGTACGGCCCAGATGATGCTACTGGGCCTAATTCAGGTAAGTCGTAACGGGCCTTGACCTAGCGGGCTGTATATGGGTTGTATGCTAACAGGTTGTTAACAGGCTTTCGTGGGCCGACCCGCTAGCTCTTTAACCAAGTCAAACGGCCCGGCCTTTTCACCGGAATGTGCCTCTATTGGGCCATGCCATGTGTGAACGTATCATAGGCGCCACCTATCCAGTGAGTGGATGACATCTGTCCCAGCGGTGAGCCAACACGTGTTTCCTCCGTCCAATGAGAATTTAACACGTGGAAAATCCCCATTGGTCCTGGCTGTTAACGGGTTATCGGATCCAAAACTGGACCCGATAGCTTAACAGCGACCCGTTACGGTGGATGCCATGTGTCGGTCACCCTTGACGAAAACACTTCCATGATGCGCCATTTATCATCATGGAAAGAAATGGACACTTCCATGATGATAATTTTGGTAATGTCGTGGAACACTTCTTCGACAACACATGTATAACTATCTTGATTCTGTCATAAAATCTTCATGGATGTACATGCATGACAGAAAACGTGACCTACTATGACAAACACGTATCATCATGAAAGTGTATTTTTTTTGTAGTGACCACCGCCGTGCTTGGCAGTGCCCCCAGGCCATCCCTTTAATCCCGGCCAACCAATAGATCAGGCGCCAGTAGCTCTAGGCCCCACATGCCCCTAAGATAAACACCGAGGCGCTGCTTCCCTGGCGCAATAGGCGGACTAGCGCCTATTACTGTACCGACCCGACCTCAAATGGTCAAGTCTCTGTGCTTCAGTGTCATCCCTGGATCGGTAATGCTGACACACACAGTACTCGAGGATTTATAACAGAGTAGCAATCACACACTTATTACAATGAATGTCTCAAAAGAGAACTTACTACAATAAATATGGCTTAAGGCCATCTAATACGATAACAGCGGAAGGCTTGGAAGATAAAGTGAGTCCATCAACTCCAACGGCATAGCTGAGCTGCACGGCAACGACCTAACGAACCTTACTCCTTGTCTGAAAAGTCTGCAACATAATACGTTGCATCCCGAAAACGGGTCAGCACATGGAATAAGCTTGCAACATAACATAGTAGAGCAAGAATAAAATAATGCTATCATTACATGCATATTTGGCTGGTGGAAAGCCCTATGGTTATAGTTTTTTGCGAAAAGCCAATTTTTCCCTACAACAAAGGAATAGATTTTAATTTAAATATCATGGTAGTTGAAACATCATTGAGAAGGTTCCTCCAACTCAATCCCAATTAAGGTAATTATCAACCCAACAATATTAATTTAGAGTGATGAGATACGTAAGATACTCCAAGTACTAGATACTCAAGATTGTCCATAACCGGGGACACGGCTAACCATGATTAGTTTATACACTCTGCAGAGGTTTGCACACTTTTCCCCACAAGACTTGATCTCCTCCATAGGTTTTCTCGCACTACAGGATGTTTTAGAAACAGATGACCGAGACATAGTCTTTCAGAAACATTAACTCTCTACTTCGGGCAGACCATACCAAACCTACAAACCCACTACCAGCTGATCCACCTCTTCAAGAGCTTCACGTAACTTACTCAACTATGCTAGAGCCCATAATAGCTTGTCGCTGCACACGGAAGTTTCTAGCATGAATAATCTCAGTTCCCTTTGAGCCTGGGTGGCGGTCCATAGGAAGGTCACATGGGTACTCCGGGATTTCCAAAAAAAATACAGGCAGCACTGGGTACTCCAG
Source organism: Triticum dicoccoides (assembly GCF_002162155.2). Classification (NCBI taxonomy): domain Eukaryota; kingdom Viridiplantae; phylum Streptophyta; class Magnoliopsida; order Poales; family Poaceae; genus Triticum; species Triticum dicoccoides. Next base: position 330,425,450 of record NC_041380.1, on the reverse strand, counting down.
GTGCCTCAATCCACACAGATGTAAATTCAAGTAGCCACCTTAAGTTGAACCATTAATTAACAATCTCACATCTGTCATGGATTTCACTCACCCAAACGATGTCTACGAGCTTAGCATAGCAATATAAGCAACGCGTAGAAGTAACCCCCAAGGGTTTGAATGTAACAGGGCAATAGGTTCTATCTCAACAACTACTTCCCAACCCACATGTTAATGACATCCTAATCATGCAATGTTTGATGATTGAGACTAATGCATAAAACTGGGTATGGAAAGAGTACGATCAATGTGTTACTTGCCTTGCTGACGACCCGCGTAACCTAGAGACTCCAAATAACACGCTTCGCATTCCGGGAATTCTATCACAAAAAAACAATAGCATACATAAGCAATCAAGCAAGGAAAACACGGGTTAACCTCAAATAAGAAGATCTAACCAGAAAGTTCAACTTAAGAACTCCGGTTTGCAAAAAGAATCAAATCAAACGGAGCAACGAAACTCAAACGGCGAAAGAAACAAGATCCGTTTACTAATCTGGACCTAGGTCAAATTATACAGTAGCAAAAACTTGGGCAAGTTGGTTAAACAAAAAGAGGGTTTCGAGACGAAGATCTAGGCGATTGAATCGCCAGATTCCGACTAACGAGCGAAAAGATAAACTAGAACGAAAATCGGATCAGAAATAATTGCAGATTAATCTGATAAAAGAAAGCTGACGAATAGCCTAACGAACGAGCATTCGTTATCTGTAACTAACGGGCGAAAACCATTCATTAAAATGAAAGTCCAGACGAACGTCCGCTAAAAAGAAAACCGAGAAGAAAAACCGATGAACCGAAAAAAACCGACTAGGGTTTTCTAATGAAAACTGATCCGGTTTTCTAAAAAAACGAACGGCGCTAACCTCGGCGACGTCCAGCACGTCGGGGCTCCGGCGAGGGGCGGCGTGGCGTGGGGTGGCGGCGACGCGGGCAGCAGGCGGCGACTTGCGGCGGCGCGGCGCGGCAGCAGGCGACGGCGGTGGCTTGTGGCGGGGTGGCGCGGCAGCAGGCGAC
>NC_041380.1:330410068-330423562 GCF_002162155.2 Triticum dicoccoides | reverse complement strand
GGCTTGCGGCGGGGCAGCGCGGCAGCAGGCGAGGCGGCTCGGTAGCGGCGACGGGCGGCGGTGCGGGTGGAGGTAGCTTGCAGCGGGGTGGCAGCTTATGGCGGCGGGGGCGCGGCTTACGGCGGCGGGGTGCGGCTTATAAAGGGGGAGGGGGTGGTGCCTTGGTGAAGGGGCAAGGCGGCGGCGGAGTCCTGCTCGGACTCGTGTCCGAGTCGGCGGCGGCGGTGGCGCGGTCTCCACGCGGGAGACGGCGGCTGGGATTCGGCCCAGTCGGCCTAGGCGCATTTTTTTATAATTTCGCCGAACAAAAAATAAATCCTAGAAAATAAAATAAAAATCTAAAAATGCCAAAATATTTTTTTACCGTCTAAATAAAATATTTAGAACAAGATGAACATTTTATTGGCTCTAAAATGCAATTTTGAAAACGTGCAATTTTTCTAATGCAAATAAAATCCAAATAAACTCAAATAAAATCAAATAAATGATTTTAATATTTTTCCTCCAATATTTCTTTTATTTTGGAGAAGTCATATTATCTCCTCTCATATATTAATATGAAATATTTTCGGAGAAAAAAATAATTAAAACCAAAATCCTTGTTTCAATATTTGTTATAAATCAAATTTGAAAACCGTGGAAATCCCCAACTCTCTCCGAGGGCCCTTGAGTTGCTTAGGATTTCAAGGATTGCGGAACGAAAATGCAATAAAATATGATATGCATGAATGATCTATGTATAACATTCCAAATTGAAAATTTGGGATGTTACAAACCTACCCCCCTTAAGATGAATCTCGCCTTCGAGATTCGGGTTGGCTAGAAAATAGGTGTGGGTGGTCCTTGCGGAGATCATCCTCTCGTTCCCAGGTGGCTTCGTCCTTGGTATGGTGGCTCCACTGAACTTTGCAAAACGTAATAACCTTGCTGCGGGTGACTCGACTAGCAAACTCCAAAATCTTGACTGGCTTCACTTCATAAGTCAAGTCATTATCCAACTGAATCACCTCCAAAGGCACGGTATCTCTTAGTGGTATGTCGGCCATCTCAGCATGGCACTTCTTCAACTGGGAAACGTGAAACACATCGTGAACTCCTGACAGTCCTTTAGGTAACTCCAACTTGTAGGCAACTTCTCCCATCCGTTCCAAAACACGATATGGTCCTACAAATCTCAGGGCTAACTTTCCCTTAACTCCAAAACGTTTCACTCCTCACAAGGGTGATACTCGCAGATATGCTCTATCTCCAATTTCATAGGTTACTTCCTTGCATTTCGAGTCTGCATAACTCTTCTGCCTGGACTGAGCAATCTTCAGTCTATCACGAATCAACTTAAACTCCTCTTCAGACTCCTTGATCAGGTCTGGTCCACACAACTGTCGATCTCCGACTTCATCCCACATCAACGGTGTTCTGCAACTTCGTCCATATAGGGCTTCGAACTGTGCCATCTTCAAACTAGCTTGGTAGCTATTGTTGTATAAGACTTTGCGTAAGGCAATTTGTCATCCCAACTAGATCCATAATCTAGCGCACAGGCTCTCAACATATCCTCCAGAATCTGGTTGACTCTCTCGGTCTGTCCATCCGTTTGTAGGTGGAACGTTGTACTAAACTCCAATCTCGTACCCAAAGTTTGGTGTAACTGATGCCAAAACTTTGAGGTAAACTGTGTTCCTCTATCTGATACGATGGTCCTGGGAACTGCATGCAGACATACGATCCTGGACATATATATCTTGGCCAAATTCACACTTGTATAAGTGCTTTTCACTGGGATAAAGTGAGCCACTTTGGCAAGCGATCAACAACTACCCATATGGAATCATATCCTGATTTGGTCCTGGGCAATCCAGTGATAAAGTCCATGCCAAGTTTATCCCACTTCCATTCTTGTATCGGCATAGGTTGTAACAATCCTGCTGGCTTTTGATGCTCCGCCTTCACTCTCTGGCATACATCGCATACAGCTACATACTCGGCAATATCCTTCTTCATCCCTGTCCACCAGAAACGTTCCTTCAAATCAAGATACATCTTGGTGTTTCCGGGGTGTATCGAGTATGGCGAGTAATGAGCCTCCTGAAATATTAACTTCCTGATCTCTGTGTCATTAGGCACATAAACTCGATCCTCAAACCATAAGGTATCGTGCTCATCCTCACGAAAACCTTTGGCCTTTCCTTTGCTCATCTTCTCCTTTATCTCGGCAATCTCTTTGTCATCCTTCTGAGCTTCCTGAATCTTACCCAACAATGTCGACTGAAATTTCATTGTTGCAACAAGACCTCTACGAACAATCTCTAATCGAAGTTCCATGATATCCTCTGCTAACTCCTTTGGCAATCCCATACTCTCTAGCATATTAGAATAACTCTTTCGGCTCAAGGCGTCTGCTACGACATTGGCCTTTCCTGGATGATAGTGCAGCTTCATGTTGTAAACCTTTATAATCTCCAACAATCTCCTCTGTCTAAGGTTCAACTCCTTCTGTGTGAAAATATACTTCAAACTCTTATGATCTGTGTACACATCACAACGATTTCCAATAAGGTAATTTCTCCAAGTCTTCAATGCATGCACTACTGCTGCTAGCTCCAAATCATGGGTGGCATAGTTCAACTCGTGAGGTTTTAGTTGCCGTGACGCATACGAAACAACTCTTCCGTCCTGCATAAGCACAGTTCCAAGTCCTAAGCGAGAGGCGTCGCAATACACTTGGAATTCCTTATGTATATCTGGCAGTGTCAGTACTAGGGCTGTAGTCAAACGTTTCTTCAGCTCCTGTAAACTTGCCTTGCAATCTTCCGTCCATTTAAACTTAGTATCCTTCTTCAATAACTCTGTCATTAGTTTCACGATCTTGGAAAAATTCTCAATGAATCTCTGATCCTGCGAGTCAAGAAAACTGCGGATCTTGCTAACTGAAGTGGGTGCGAACCATTCAATGACTGACTGAACCTTGCTGGGGTCTACTGCTATACCATCTCCTGATATAACATGTCCAAGGAATCTAACTTCCTTCAACCAAAACTCGCATTTGCTGAACTTGGCATAAACTGGTGTTCCCTGGGTTTCTCGAGAACTAATCACAAATGCTCCTTGTGCTCCTCTTCATTCTTCGAATATACCATGATATCATCAATAAACACCACAACAAACTTGTCCAAATACTCCATGAATACCTTGTTCATCATGCTCATGAAATAGGCAGGGGCGTTAGTGAGTTCAAATGACATGACCGTATACTCGTATAATCCGTACCGTGTGGTGAATACTGTTTTTGGTATATCCTTCTCTCGAATCTTCAACTGATGATATCCTGATCGCAGATCGACCTTCGAAAACACCTTAGCTCCTTGCAGCTGGTCAAACAAATCATTGATCATCGGCAATGGGTACTTGTTCTTAATCGTCACTTCATTCAAGGCCCGATAATCAACAACCATTCTTAGGGATTTATCCTTCTTCTCAACCAAAAGCACTAGGGCTCCCCAAGGTGATGAACTCCTTCGAATGTAACTTTTCTCCAATAACTCCTTGTTCTGTTTCTTAATCAACTCCAGATCATTCACGGGCATCCGATACGGTCTCTTGGATATTGGCCCGGTACCTGGCAGTAGCTCTATCAGAAACTCAATGTCTCGATCTGGTGGCATGCCTTGTAACTCCTCTGGAAAAACATCCGGGTAATCCTTCACTACATGCGCTTCCTCCTGCACAACTCCCGTGAGGGTATTCACTTGGCTCCTCCTAGGAACATGCCTAGATACATACTTAATCCTTTTCCCCTCCGGGGTGGTGAGATAAATCGACTTACTAGCATAGTCAATACTTCCTCCATACTTTGACATCCAGTCTATACCTAATATCACATCCAATCCTTGTGACTCCAAGATAATTAGGTCGGACGGAAAAACATGTGTGCCAATGGTTAGGGGTATCTGGTCGCACCATCGACTAGCCATATATTCTGCTCCGGGTGAACTCACTAAGAGAGGGGTCCTAAGGGTTTGGGTCGGTAGTTTAAACTTATCCACGAATTCCCTTGATATGTATGAATGCGATGCACCAGTATCAAAAAGAACAAGAGTGGTAAATGACTTAACCAAAAACTTACCTATAACCGCGTCTGGCTGCTCTTCAACCTCCTCCACGTTAACGTGGTTCACTTGTCCTTTGTTGAATGGATTGGGCTTCTTCCCAGTGCTCCCATTTCCATTTCCATTCTTTCCTTCAGGGCACTCTGTGGCATAGTGTCTAGTCTTCCCGCACTTAAAGCAAGTAACGCGACTTAGGCTTCTTTTGGCGGGTGTGGCTGGATTGGGGCGGTTCTAATTGTTGTTGGCTCCATGCCCTTTCCATTCTAAGAACCATTGTGGTTATGCGATCCTCCTCCGGTGTGGTTATGACCTCCATGTTTATGAACAAGTCCTCCCGAGTTCGGGGTTAGGCGAGGCTTCTGCTGAGCTCCTGAGTTATACCTCCCTTGTCCATACTTCCTCTTACGGCTCTCAATCTGCTGCTGCTTCCCTTCAATCCTAAGAGCCTTATCTACCAACTCCTGGTAGTTGGTGAATGTTGCCACCATCAACTGTATACTCATCTCATCATTCAGCCCTTCCATGAACTGCTCCTGCTTTGCGGCATCTATGGCCACATCATCAGGGGCATAGCGAGATAACTTGCTAAACTCATCCATGTACTGGGCCACAGTACGGTTCCCCTGGCGTAAGTTGCAAAACTCACGCTTCTTCATATTCATGGCTCCAGTTGAGACATGGGCTGTGCGGAAAGCTTGCTGAAATTGGTCCCATGTCACTGTGGCTATAGTGTAGGTGACAGTGTAATTCTCCCACCATGATGCTGTTGGTCCATCCAACTGATGTGCGGCAAAACGCACCTTCTCAGCATCAGTACATCCTACAGTGGTTAACTCCCTTCCAATCCTACGGAGCCAATCATCTGCTACTATAGGCTCGGTGCTACTGGAAAACACCGGCGGCTGCAACCTCAGAAATCGGGCTAAGTTTTCAACTGGTGGTGGTGGTGGTGGTGGATTGTTGTTTTTGTTGTTGCCTTGGTTCTGAACTAACAACTGCATTAGGGTATTCTGCTGCTGGATCAACTGAGTGAGCTCCGATGGGAAAGCGAACCGAGGTCACGTCTCGGAGGCATCTGATGGGGTTTAGATGGGAGAGATTAGAATAGAATGAGGTCTAATGAGAAAGCACTACCCATATGCACATGAGACAAACACAATCATTTCACTCAATCAAGGCATACAATCGATCTAACTATCGTAAAAGTGCTCGGACTACTTTATTTACATGGTGGAATACTACTGCTGATATGGTGGTCTACTAAAAATACTCCTCGGTTGCAGACTCCATGATATCTGCTCCACACTACTAGGAAAAGACATGCTAGTGGCGCACCGAATTTTCCTTCTAATGGCGCACTACCGGTGCGCCACTGGCATCACGCCATTCTAATGGCGCACCACCGGTGCGCCATTAGTATCTGGTGTTCTAATGGTGCACCACGTAGTGTGCCATTAGTATAGCCTGCAGTGCGCCATTAGAATGCCTCCCAGGGGGCCATATTTACCCATGTGCTTTGGCATTCTAATGGCGCACCAGAAGTTAATGCGCCATTAGTGTGATGATCACAGTGCGCCATTAGTGTCTTGTGTGGTGTGCCATTAGTATGAATATTAGGTTTTTTTTGCTTTTCTGATTTTTGCACAGGTTACAAAATATATTATTGGACAGAATATAGACAACAGCACACAGCAACATCAGATTCATCGAATACAATAGAAGATTAGTCTCCGAATACAATTCATCATATTAGTCTCCGAATTCAAAAGACCGAACAAAGATAAAACATTACAAGTCTCAAGACCGCGAGTATCGAGTTTGCCTTCACATTACAAGTCGATATCGATCATCTAAAGTACCATCACATAGAAGAGAGCTGTGGTCATCATGATGAGCATCATGACGATCAAATTGGCTTCATCCGGTTCCTCCAACGCTCCCTCCTCTCTCCCGCTAGATAGCGGGCGTATCTACATTCGGCCTCCGCCCTAGTGGTGTACCCTTTGTAACTGTTACCGCTGAAACGGTGAACCTGTCTCCGACACTCCTCCCAGTCGTCGTAGACTCCGGGAACCTTACCCTTGTACACAACATACGACGACATCTCTATTCACAAGCCAAACAACAAACAATACATAAGCAATATGTAAGTATGCAACAAAAGGATTGGAAGAGAAAAGCAAGACATTAATAGCACGATTCATGGTCTACTAATAAATAGCATCGATTACATCTAAGTTGAACGACTGTCCAAACCAAAGAGACATACAAATTCATTAAAGTATAATTACAACATGAGCCAATCAATGTTTCAGAACTACACATCACTACTTTCGACTCGACTCATTGGACAAGAACGTGGATGAAGCCGCCGTCTGTCGTGATGGTCATGAAATCGTGGTCGTTGTCACCCTGCATTTGTAGGGTTTCATCTATCTCACTGTTGGACGGTTGATATCTGAGGAAGAACTGCCCCGCGGTATGAAGGACAACTTGATGGATGATGTCCGCAAACTCCGACTGGATGCGAAAGAATTCTTGTCTGAGGTCCGCGTCCTAGACCGCCGACAAGCTCGCGGCCCAATCTTTGAGATTATCTGGTAGCAGAAGTTGATGATGGTCCCTTATGATCGCCCGCATGTGATGGAGGGCATAGTAGGCATCCTTCTGACCGCCAGGCGGCTGCTTGACGCAGCCGAACTTCATATTGTGTGAGAACATGTGCTTGTCGTACTTACGAACTGCCCTGGTGAAGGTGCCTCCAGATTTGGTGTAGCCGGGGAGAACATCATCAAGAACTTTCTTGACATTTGTGTAGTCTATGTTGGAGTTACGGTTCGGGTCGAAATACGTGGCCATGGAATATTTCGGGCTTAAGAGGATGAGTGTGCAATGTGTGTCACCGCACAGAACACGAAATGTTAGAAAAAAAAGAGCGATTGAAATCTAAGAAATCATATGTTACGGGGCGGTTAAGGGATGACTTACTCGGGAAAGTAAGCCACAAGGAAGTTATCCTTATCTGGGTTTGCCAGAATGACGCTTTCGAGGTGTGAACTCGCAACTTGGCGGTCCCCAGCGTTGCTCAAGTGCTTGGCACGCATGTAGAAGGGGTCGACTATCACGATGTCCAGGGTCTTGTCTCTAATGATCCGCATCTCCATACTCAGCGAAAACAGCCGAACGAAGGTGTAGTGTAGCGGATGAAGGTTAAACATAGCAAAGATGTCATCAAACCGCAGGACGATCGTACCCTCGATGTCGCCATCCACAAAGCCCTTGCCCTCTGGCACCTTGGCCACGAAAACCGGGTATGCCACATCCTTCTCTCTGAGATGCCGCTTCTCCAAAGAAAGAACACTGTCGTGCAGACTCCGCATAGCACCGGTTGCAGCATTCAGCATATTTGGCGGTAGCATCGCCCTACCCGCCACATGCACTCTCCTCGAGATATCCTTAGGTGAAGGTGGCCCGTCCTGAGCACAGATCGAACTCGGTGCCGGCTGGCTCGCACCGGCGCCCTTGTTAGTCTTTCGTTTCCGTCCCTTCTTCTTGATCTCCTGTAATGGGACCGAGTTCTGCTCACAGACCGCCTTCTTGAGTGTGTTGGGGCTGATAATATTTTGCACCTCAGCTATCTAAGGCTCGGTGAAGGCGGGAGCTGGAGGCGTGTCCTGAGAACTGAACGCCAGACGACGCCTGTTGCAATTGGAATTCTCCGCTGTACCAGCTAGATCGCGGTGGTCTTGGTTGGGTTCTTGAGAAAGAGGGCCGCAGAACTCGTCAGCGTACCCATGTTCGGCAAAGTACTTATCAACGTTGGTAAATGTACCGTCATCGTTGTCGTCGCCGTCCGGATCCTGTGCCATAGGGCTGTCCGGATCCTGTGCCATAGGGATGTCCGGCAGGTCCAGTAGCGTTGCGGCGTTCTTGCCATGTCTTGGCGCCGGCACGACTAGCGGTCTTGTCTGTGGGGTGGTGTCCCCCGCCCCCAAACGAATTTGGCTCTTCGGCCAAAGCAGGGGCCAGTTTACGCAGGCGCTGAGGGTCATCTCATCTTCTTCGTCAGCCCCAGTGGGTCGAATCGGAGGTAACAGCTCGTCGCAGCCTGGCAACACCCGAACCACTTCAACCCTATACATTGTGGGTGGCATCGGATTACCGTGGAACATGGGGTTGCCCAGTTGAACGATTCTGCCCTTGGCGACATCGACCAACTCGGCGCCCACGAAGTGCAGAAGAGTGCAAGGAACGTCGGCGGTGCCCTACGAAAACATGTACAGGGCGTCAGGGATGCCCAGTCAAAGGCAAGGAGATGAAGTCATCGGCCGAGAGGCCTAGTTACCGTGATGCCGTCGAGCTCGGCTAATGTCGAGGCACCGCCAAGGGCGGGCGTGCAACTGACAGAGGGGGCGCTTGTTGGCGAGGTGCCGGCCGGCGTACACCCGGGTGCATTAAGCTCCAATGCCCATGCCGGCGCCGGAGACACGAATGGCACCGCCGCCGGAGACACCAATGGCACCACCGGAGACACCAATGGCGCCGCCTGCATGCTGTGCGAGTTGCTGGCCGTGAAGCTAGGAACCGGGGTTGGCCCCTGTTGGCCGCCCGCAATCCACGTCGTCAGCCCATGAATCAACGTAGGCACCATGGCATTGAGCGTCGTTCCAAGTTGTTGTTGCACTTGCTCTTGGACAAGCTCCGGAATCCGCGCCACTTGTGCCTTGAGTTCTTCAACCTCGCGCGTCTGGCTTTCCGAGCTGGTCTTTTTCTCCTTCCACACACCAGCGGTATAGTATGACCCCCATTTTGTGGACAAGCCTCTGCCGGCCACACGACCAGCTGACATCGGCTATAGAGCTTATCCTTGTTTTTCATTAAGTTCAGCGCCCTATTTAAAGGGGTGTCGAAAGGGGAGCTCTTAGACGACCCCGCGCTACTGCTTTCAGTGTCCTGCGAAAGGAACGTGAACCATTTAGAAATATTGGGGATTAATTAGAGTGCAACCATATGGAGCTAATTACGCGGGGGTGTATTCCTTACCAGAAGAAGCTCAAGCGCCCTGGTCTTCGGATCCATGGTAAGCTCCTTTGTTATCGGGTCCTCCTTGTACCAGGCCCTGACATAGTTCCTGGTCTGCTTGTCACTGCTGTATTTCTCGAAGCGGGGCGGTAGGCCTTGCTCGGCACGCTCTACGTCCTCCTTGTCCCATATAGGCTCCACCACTCTGTAACCGCTGGGACCGAGTTTGTGTTCCCCTAAGTTCAACTCCCGCATTTCTTTCCCCCACTGATTTGATTTGTGGGTTGCACTGCTCTCGCACTTGATCTTGAACTCCTTGTACTCATCTTCGCTCACCAAGGATATTTCGCCTTGATCTTCTCATAACTATCCCCTTTATCAATCATTCTCTTCACCGCACTTTTCCAAGTAGACAGGGCCGTGCTCATCTTCGTGAGGGCGGCACTATTCACTTTATTCCCTGAGAGGTGTGTGTTTTCAAATTCGGCGGGGAACTTGTATCGTTCATGCAGCTTCGTGAAGAGGAGGTTGCGCAAATTCCCTCGGTCCTTATGCCTAAGGTTCTCGGTGTTGATCGAGACGGTGCTCCGGAGAATGTACCCGAGTTGAACCGAGTACCCCTTGACTATATGTTTGGGCTCCGTTGGATTCCCGTCGGAGTCCACTTGAGTGAATTCCTCCTTGAGGGTGCGGAGCGCATTCGGGCGCCGGTCCTTCCTTTGCTTCTTCGGTTGGCTACCATCTGTGTGTGCGCCGCCATCATCAGTGGTGGCATCCTCGGCGGCACCATCAGTGGTGTCATCCCCGACGCCACTAGGGGTTGTGTAATCAGGATAGGTGTCTTCTGCGGCGTCCTCATAGCGGTGAGGTTGTCCCTCCATCTCCTGGGACAGCTCCCAGAATTGCTTGCCGCCCGAACCACCGGCCTCATCGTTGTGGGCCATGTTTTGATCTAAATAGGAAAAAAGTTTGGTCAAAAAGTTAGTTATTGTCAAGGAACAAGATCATGGTCTCATCATTTAGGGTTTGTCGACACCGAGGCACCCTAAAAGCCTAAGCTTTCATCATTTGGGGTTTGTCGACGCCGAGGCACCCTAAAAGCCTAAGCGTACATCATTTAGGTTCTCATCGACACCGAGGCATCCGGGGCAGCCAAGTTAAGTTTTCATCATTTAGGGTTTATCGATGCCGAGGCACCCTAGGTTGGGCCTAATCACTTGGCACTAATCACTTGGCTCTATTGCCACCTATGTTGGGTTTATCATCTAGGGTTTATCGATGCTAAGGAGAATTCTAAGTTGGGCCTAATAACTTGGCTCTATTGCCACCTATGGTTTAATGCAGCAAGAATGGCAGGGCAGTTGATCCTACTTAACTAAGTACTAAGATACCCCGGCCCATGCATTAGTTGCAAGTACCCCATATGTCCTATTTTTAGCAAAGTCATGCTAAAATTCACGGAAAATTTTAGCATGACCTTTGCTGAAAATAGGACATATGGAGTACCCGAATTTGCCGGAATGGAAGTTAATCGACATTCCGGCAAACTCAAGGGCAACCCGGGGTACCTGCAAATTCATCACGACACAATGGTCGGAGACAAAACCCAGCAAACTAGCAAGATGATCATCATCTTTGCAAGACAGTAGCTTAAGTTTTTGACAGTAGCCTCTGAAGAAAACAGCATTGCAACATTCAAGTTCACAGGATAAAAAAATCATCCACATTCACCAACCCACATGATGTTAAAACCGACATGAGCTGTAAACAGACTTAAAAAACCCACATGATGTTATAACTGTATACACTGAACATGATGATACCAAATGGGAAGGAAAATTGTATCACTCTAGATTAGTGTAGCCACTATCTAACAAAACCAGAATGTTAACAAAATTACACCATGATTATACCAAATTCTTGTAGCAGTACAATGAGTTCACAGGATAAAAAAATCATCCACATTCACCAACCCAAACTGGTGGAGATACAGCAAACCAGAACCTCCCAGGTTTCTGCCATTTTATTTTTCCCACCGTATTTGTTTTTTGATTCATGTCATGGTACTTGCTGTCAAACCAAGTATTTTCTTTCTACATAATCTGGGAAGTTTCCTTCTTACTGTCTCACTATCTTACTGTCTCACTACAAAAAACTAGTATGCTTAGTTGAGACTAGTATGCTTAGTTGCATTATGACAGGCAAAAACTACAAATATTTGTGTTTTTAGTTGAGCAATGCAGCGACAGTGTGATAGGCAAGTTTCAGCTGGCAAAGTGTCACAATTCAGACAACAAAGCAGCTAAGCATAGCAAGTGGATAGTTTAGTCAGTATACTAGTACTCTTTAGAAAGCATGAGACATATATTACCTGGAGGAGACTTCGTCAGAGTGTTGCCTGTGAATTGAAAATACAACGAGATCAGCAAAGGACAGTAAGATATATACTGAAATTATCATAACAAAATGCCAGCTACTGCCATGGTCAAAGAATAGATTATGATAGCTGGACAAGTACAGGTCAAACTAGATAATTTTCAGAACCGGTTTAACCACCGCAGGATAGAACAATGCATCCAAGACTGGGCTTAGACTAATATCCTCATAGCATAATCTGACATCCATCAAATATTATAAGAACAGTGAAAATGTATGTTCACTGCAAATGAATATGGACCAAGTGTTCTCATTAACTACTTAAAGAATTAGTTCCATATTGTTGCATGAGAATTGTAGAGAGAAAAGATACATGGTTCTACTTCTGGGATTGGTTACATCTCTTATTGTTCACATTCTTGTCAAAGGACTTTAACCATTAATTATCATAAGAACTAATGCACATTTAAACACCCTGAATCCGGAAGAAGTAATACAACACTGCATAGTACCTCTGTAGTTTCCATGCCAAACGTTGGGTGATACCAAACCATTAGAAAGCATGATCATGAGAACAACATCAGTTTGAAAGATATTGTAACCCCTCCTGGTAACAAATATTCATCTACTCATTTGTAGATACCTAGGAGTAACAAGACTGCAATTGCCAATACTGTTTTATTTATGCTTCCCAAGGAGCAACTCCTAAACTGAACACAAAAAACTGTGTGCACATCTGCAAGTTGTAGAAGGAAAAGGTGCAACACTAAAAAAACTATCAAACTAACAGATCCATTAATCAATTATGGACTTCTTACATGTTACATCTATCATTAGTGGCCAGAAAGAATAGTAATTAATGTTTCATATTGTTGCATGAATCCAAACTCACTCGAAAATTTACTAATTGAGCCTAACTACTTAAAGAAAGAATCTCTAGGCGGATGCTTAGTTGAGACTAGTATCCTCTAAAATGCATCTAAATGCAAGCTCAGAGATTTGAACATTTGGAAAACCCTAGCTACTTAATTCTCCAACCCCCTTTCCTTGTCCAAATTTCTCCAACCCCCAACCCTAGAACACATCAGAAGGAAATAAAGAGGGGGAAGAGGGGAAAGCGGCTCGGGTGCTCACTTGTGAGGTCGAGGGCGACTCGGGGCAGCCGGATCTAGTCGAGGCAGCGCGAATTCGGCGTCGAGCGGTGGCGGTCCTCCTGGGCAGGCCGCGCGGTCGAGGGCGTCGAGCGGTGGCGGTCCTCCTGGGCGTCCGAGCTTGTCCGGGTCCTCGTAGTCGAAGAGGAAGACGGCGGCGGTCCTCCTGGGCAGGCCGCGCGGTGTTGGACGGCGAGCACGTCGAGGGCGCAGGCGGGGCCGTGGGGGAAGGGGGCGCTTGGGCGGGAGGACGTCGAGGGCACTCGGCTCGGGATGGCGAGGGAGGCGGCGCTCGGCTCGGGGACGGCGAGGGAGGCGGCGAGGGAGGCGGCGAGGGAGGCGGCGCTCAGATCGGGGATGGCAAAGGAGGCAAGGTGGGCGGCGAGGGGACGGCGAACACGGGGGGCAGTGGGTGAGATCGATGAGGCAGGGGAGAGATTAGAGAGATTGGGGATTTAGTGTGGGGGGGGGAAGCTTTCTAATGGCGCACCACGCCCTCGTGCGCCATAAGTACGGCTATTCTAATGGTGCACCACCACTCGGTCCGCCATTAGAATTTTGTTTTAATCTAGCCCACTAGCCCTATCTACAACCTAACCCTATCTACAACAGAACCCACCCACTAGCCCTACTGGTCGGCATGCAGCACACACACTAGGAGGTCCTGGGTTCGATTCCTAGGCTCCCCAATATTTTTTTATGCATTTTAAATGCTGTTTTTATATTTATTTGTGTTTAAATATGTTCAAACTTGTTTAAATCATAACAATAATATTTTTTTTATAAAAACAGTAATAATTTTTTAAAAAATATGTTCAAATTTGTTACTTGAAAATATC
>NC_041380.1:330400447-330409530 GCF_002162155.2 Triticum dicoccoides | reverse complement strand
GGGGGGGCGGGTGCTCGTCGGCGGCGGTGGAGCGGGGAGGGTTGCGGTGGGTCGTCGGCGGCGGTGGAGCTAGCGGGGGTGGGTGCGGGTGGGATCGAGATGGAGGGGGATCGAGATCGAGATGGAGGGGGAATCGAGATCGAGATGGAGGGGGATCGAGATCAAGTGTCCTCATGAATTCAAAAAGTGCCCATGAAATTTAAAAATATTCATGATATCAAAAAGTGCCCATGAAATACAATCGAGAAATGAAGACTATGATTTAAATACAATCAATCTTAGCTAGCTATCTGTTCACAATCTTCTTGCCCTTCTTTTTCGCAAATGGAGTTCTTCTGTGGAACGGACGTCCTTTAGGTAGGGTGGTCCTGCTTCTTCTTGTGGTGTGTGCTGCTACTTCATCGTCGTCGTCATGTTTGATCTTCGGGTCGCCATACTTGTCGAAGTCTTGCTCATTGGCTACTCCATCCATTCCGATGATCTTCCTTTTTCCTCTCCTCACGACAACACGACTGGGCTTTGACGGGTCGGTAATGAAGAAGCATTGGTCCACTTGGGAAGCCAGTACCCATGGCTCATTTTTTGCGGTGACGTTTGCGCCCGCGGTCTTGGATTTGGCTTCGGGTATAACCATGGTGGTGAAATACCGGTCTTCTTTTAGGACGCTCTTGGCCCATCTGACACGGAACATCGGGACCTTCTCTCCAGCGTAGCTCAGCTCCCAGATCTCCTCGATCCTTCCGTAGTATCTGTCCTTGTCGTTGCCGGTGTAGGATTCCATCATTACCCCGGAGTTCTGATAACCATCGCTCTTCATGTCCTTGTTCTCGGTGTAGAATGTGTAGCCGTTGATATCGTACGCCTCATAGGTCAAAAGGTTGTGCTCGGCGCCTTGTGACAAGGCGAATATGAGTTGTTCTTCCACGGAAGAATCCTCATGTAAAGGGTACGACAGAAGCTTCTGCTTGAACCAACGCGTGAAACATGAGTTGTGCTCTTTGATTATATCTCTGTCCGTCCTCTGTTGGCCTTGGTCATTGTACGTCTTCTCAATAAAGGTTTTGTGCTCTACCACCCAAGGATCGACCACGTCTATGTATTGTAGCGCGACTAGGTTTGCTCTTTCAAAGTTGGCGAGTCGACCCTCTAAGTCGACATGCATTTCGCGGCGACCCTCACGGTGACCCCATCCAGCGAGCCTGCTGAGGTGCCTGTTGACGGGCAGACCAACGGGGTTCTCGATGCCTAGATAATTCATGCAGTAGGAGATGCACTCTTCGGTCAGAAAGCCCCTGGCTATAGTTCCCTCTGGACGTGACATGTTGCGAACATATCCTTTGATGACACCATTCATCCTTTCGAACGGCATCATGCTGTGCAGGAACGTCGGCCGAGTTGGATGATATCCTCCATGATATGGACCAACAGATGCACCATAACGTCGAAGAATGCGGGCGGGAAGTACATCTCAAGCTCGCATAGTATCACCACGATCTCTTCCTGTAGCCTTCTGAGTTGCCTCACGCCAATTGACTTCCGAGAGATGACGTCAAAAAAGTTGCACAGGCCAAATAGCGTTTCACGGATGTGCGCGTCCATGATCCCACGGATTGCAACTGGAAGTATCTGCGTCATCAGCATGTGACAGTCGTGAGACTTCATCCCGCTGAACTTCTGCTTCGCTGGGTCTAGGTATCTGCTTATCTTCCCCGCGTAACCGTAAGGAAGTTTTACTCCTAGGAGGCAGGTGAAAAACTGCTTGATCTCCTCCTGACTTAGAGTGAAGCACGTGGGAGGGTAGTCATTTCCGGTCTTCTTGGCCTTTTTGCCTTTGCGACGACTTTCTGTGTCCTGCTTCGCCTCATCATCATCATCATCATTAGCGTGAAGCTCCTGCCTGATGCCCATTGATTTCAAGTCTGCCCTTGCTTTCAGCCCATCTTTGGTCCTCTCTGGCATGTTGAGCAGGGTACCAAGCAGACTCTCGCACACGTTCTTCGTGATATGCATGACATCAAGGCTGTGAGGCACACGGTGGATCTTCCAGTACGGCAAGTCCCAGAAAACATACCTCGTTTTCCACACCTTCAGCAGCGGCTCTGGCGCCTTTCGCTTCTTTCCTGGCTCTGGCTCCTTTTGCTTCTTTCCCGATAGTGGGCAGTCTTTCCAATTTTTCAACAGCTCGTCTATTTCCTCGCCGCTCCTCATACACGGGCGTTTTCGGGGTTCGGTTTCACCATCGAACAGATCCTTGTGTTTCCTCCACGGGTCATCATCGCGAAGCCACCTTCGATGTCCCATGAACATGGTTTTCGAAGACCCGGGATCTCTATCTAGCTGGCGATACGTTGTGTCATCCATGCACCTTACGCATCCAGAAAATCTGTGGACCACCTGCCCCGTCGTGAGCAGTGCGGTTCTCATAGGGAAATATTCTTTCTCTGCGGCATCCCACGTATTGGCTGGCGTTTTCCACAGCGTGTCTAGCTCCTCCTTTAGCAGCCCCAGATACAGATTGATGTCGTTCCCTGGTTGTTTCGGCCCTTCAATTAGCATACTCATGTGAATGTACTTCCTCTTCATGCACAACCAGGGGGAAGGTTGTACATCCACACAAACACAGGCCAGGTGCTATGTGTGCTTCTCTGGCTGCCAAACGGATTGACTCCATCGGTGCTCGCGCCCAGCACGATTTTCCTTGGATCCTTCCCAAATTCTGGGTATTCGAAGTTCAACGCTTGCCACTGGCTCGCATCCTTAGGGTGACTCAGCATCTTGTCTTTTTTATTTATCTCCGGATCATTTCCGTCATCTTCCAGCTTCTTCTCCTCCCTATCCGCGTGCCAACGCAGGAGCTTTGCTACCTTAGGGTCCGCGAAATACCGCTGCAGACGAGGAGTGATCGGAAAGTACCACACCAATTTTCGAGGAGCTTTCTTCCTCTTCTTGTATGGAGTGACGCCGCACACCGAACATATGGTAGACTCCGCGTGCTCATCCCGATAAATGATACAATTGTTCATGCACACATGGTATTTCACGTGCGGTAAATCCAGAGGACACACGATTTTCTTTGCCTCCTCGAAACTGGTCGGGCACTTGTTCCCCTTGGGAAGATGTTCGTGCCAGAATGGCATGTTCTCGTTGAAGCATGCGTCGGTCATTTTGTGTTTTACCTTCATCTCCAGAGCCACGAGCGTTACTTTCAGGCGGGTATCCTCGGGCCTGCATCCTTCATACAATGGAGTAACCGCGTCTATCTCCAGTTGATCCAGCTTGCCTTTCTCTCGGGCGGCAGCTCTTGCGTTATCCGTCTGCTTGAGAAGCAGCTCTTGAATATGAGGGTCCTGCACCTAGCCTCTATCGTCGTCTGCTCTGGCATCTTCATCTTCATGATCATGCCCTTCATCTTGATCTTCCTCATCATCATGTACAGCATCTTCTACATGATGACTGTGTACAGCATCACTGTCGTGATCATGTCCTGGAGATTCTTCGTCTTCTCGCCCGCCCTCGCCGCGGTGGTACTTGTCTTGTTGCCCTTCCTCATTTCTTGCCCGGCCCCCATGGACGACTTCATAGTCATCTTCATCACCTTGCCACCGATAGCCATCCATGAAACCACGCAAGAGCAGGTGGTCCCGCACCTGCCCGGATTCCAGGTCCGCAATAAGGCTCTTCAGCTTGCATCTTCGACACAAACATCTTATCTCCGTCTCGTTCTTTTGAAGCATCTCGGCCTTCGCGGAGCTCAAAAACCTATTCACGATGCCTTCAGTCATCGTGCGGACCATGATCGCCTGCGGGGTAGAGCAAAACGATATTTTAGAACCAAGAAAAAATTTGGCATGACCTTCCCTAAAAATAGGACCAAAAATAATGCATAGTGCCAAAATTCTCGCCGAAATGGAAATGAATCAAAACATTCCGGCAAAATATTGGCAACTATCGCATTTCAAATACCGGTACCTTCAAACACAAACATATACGCAGCACCACAAACACATGCAACACCACAAACATACATAGATCTAGCTAGGCCACAAAAAGTGCATGTGCACGTTGTTGGAGCAAGCTAGGGAGAAAAAAAGTAGATCTACATCATGAAGATAGTTTCCCCTTACTTACCTATCAAAAAAGGTAATTTCACCACTTAATTTTGATGAATCTATGGTGGAAATGAGGTGAGGAGGAGGAGGCAGCCGAAAGCTTGGAGAAGGAGGTGGAGGGAATGAAGTGGGGAAAGTGAGTGGGCAGGTGTGGGGCTGTCCAAAATATCTTGTTGGGGTCCCAGGTTACTAATGGCGCACCACCAGCAAATGCACCATTAGTAAACCTTGTTACTAATGGTGCACCTGCAGGTGGTGCGCCATTAGTAGTTTTGCAAAAAAGAAAAAAATATATATATATACTAATGGCGCACCGCGTAATAGTGCGCCATTACTAGTTTAAACTAGTAATGGCGCACTGTGAAATGGTGCGCCATTAGTAGTTTTGCAAAAAAAAATATTTTTTTTACAGTAATGGTGCACTGTCTGCCTGGTGCGCCATTACTAGTTAGAACTAGTAATGGCGCACTTCGACCTGATGCGCCATTAGTTTGTATGGAAAAATGGAAAAAATTAATACTAGTGGCGCACCCTGTTTCTGGTGCGCCATTAGTGTCTTCCACACTAATGGCACATCACCAACCAGTGCGCCATTAGTATATAGTAGTGGCGCACTGCTTCCATGGTGCGCCATTAGTATCAATCCTATCTATAGCCCTTTTCCTAGTAGTGCCAGCTTCGTCTTCAAAGTCATCATCGCTCAGGTCAGAGTCGGTGTCGTTGATGATGATGTAGTCTTCCAGGCGAATCTCCTTGCGTTCTTCGTCTTCTTCCACTGGTGTGGAGTCTCCCTTGAATATTCCGATCTTCTTAATCAGGTCGTCATTCTTCTCCAGTAGCGTCGCAATTTCCTCCTCATATCCATCGCGTGTAGACTTAAGTTCTTCTTCCAGCTCGACGATCCACATCTTTGCCTTCTTCAAATCTATCATGTCTGTGCACATCTGATTCTCCTGACGTTGAATGTGCTGGTTTAACTCTTGGATGAAAGCTGCAATTGATCTATCCTTCCTGGTGCTGATCATCTCCCATTGCTCGTCTCAGCGCCCACATATCTTGCAGATAGTGTCCTTAAGATCCTGGTGATATACTTCTCCAATGCGTCCTATGGTGATGTGAGCTGCCATACTCTTTCCGAAACTCCAGGTTGGTGCGTCGAAGGAAAACTCGATGGGTTTAGTGACTGGCGTGAAGGTCCTTCCTGGAACTTGTACTTGAATCATCCAGCGCTCCTCTTCTGGTAAAGTGGCGTCGTAGGTCCCGGTGAAACATGGTATTCCTATGTTCAGGTACCTAGTGACTTCCTTCAAATGTCGTCCAAAAGGTGCTTCTTCATCCAGTTGTGCAAACTTGTTCCTTGTATCCTCCATCCTAAAGAGTAAAAAATGGAGAGGAGTCAGAAATGAGGAGAGAATAGTGATCTATGGCTTTAGCTTAGTGGTCGTGTCCTACACTCTGTGTGTGCTCTGATACCATCTTCTAGCGACCCGACCTCAAACGGTCAAGTCTGTGTGCTTCAGGGTCATCCCTGGATCGGTAATGCTGACACACATAGTACTCGAGGATTTATAATAGAGTAGCAATCACACACTTATTACAACGAATGTCTCAAAAGAGAACTTATTACAATAAATATGGCTTATGGCCATCAAATACGATAACAGCGGAAGGCTTGGAAGATAAAGTGAGTCCATCAACTCCAACGGCATAGCTAAGCTGCACGGCAATGACCTAACGAACCTTACTCCTCGTCTGAAAAGTCTGCAACATAATACTTTGCAGCCCGAAAATGGGTCAGCACATGGAATAAGTTGGCAACATAACACAGTAGAGCAAGAATAAAATAATGCTATCACTACATGCATATTTGGCTGGTGGAAAGCTCTATCGTTATAGTTTTTTTGCGAAAAGCCAATTTTTCCCTACAACAAAGGAATAGATTTTAATTTACCTATCATGGTAGTTGAAACATCATTGAGAAGGTTCCTCCAAATCAATCCCAATTAAGGTAATTATCAACCCAACAATATTAATTTAGAGTGATGAGATACGTAAGATACTCCAAGTACTAGACACTCAAGATTGTCCATAACCGGGGACACGGCTAACCATGATTAGTTTATACACTCTGCAGAGGTTTGCGCACTTTTCCCCACAAGACTCGATCTCCTCCGTAGGTTTTCTCACACTACAGGATGTTTGAGAAAAGGATGACCGAGACACAGTCTTTCAGAAACATTAACTCTCTACTCCGGGCACACCATACCAAACCTACAAACCCACTACCAGCTGATCCACCTCTTCAAGAGCTTCACGTAACTTACTCAACTATGCTATTGCCCATAATAGCTTGTGGCTGCACACAGAAGTTTCTAGCATGAATAATCTCAGTTCCCTTTGAGCCTGGCTGGTGGTCCATAGGAAGATCACACAGGTACTCCGGGATTTCCAAAAAAAATACAGGCAGCACTAGGTACTCCAGGTGCCTCAATCCACCTAGATGTAAATTTAGAGTGGCCACCTTAAGTTGAACCATTAATTAACAATCTCACATCTTTCATGGATTTAACTCACCCAAACCACGTCTATGAGCATAGCATAGCAATATAAGCAATACGTAGAAGTAACTCCCAAGGGTTTGAATATAACAGGGCAATAGGTTCTACCTCAACAACTACTTCCCAACCCACAGGTTAATGACATGCTAATCATGCAATGCTTGAGGATTGGAACTAATGCATAAAACTGGGTATGTAAAGAGTACGATCAATGTGTTACTTGCCTTGCTGACGATCCGCGTAACCTAGAGACTCCAAATAACACGCTTCGCACTCCGGGAATTCTATCACAAACAAACAATAGCATACGTAAGCAATCAAGCAAAGAAAACATGGGTAAACCTCAAATAAGAAGATCTAACCAGAAAGTTCAACTTAGGAACTCCGGTTTGCAAAAAGAATCAAATCAAACGGAGCAACGAAACTCAAACGGTGAAAGAAACAAGATTCGTTTGCTAATCTGGACCTAGGTCAAATTTTATAGTAGCAAAAACTTGTGCAAGTTGGTTAAACTAAAAGAGGTTCTCGAGACAAAGATCTAGGCGCTTGAATCGCCTGATTCCGACTAACGAGCGAAAAGATAAACTAGAACGAAAATCGGATCAGAAATCGCGATTAGAAATAATCGCGGATTAATCCGATAAAAGAAAGCTGACGAACAGCCTAACGAACGAGCATTCGTTGTCTGTAACTGACGGGCGAAAACCGTTCCTTAAAACGAACTTCCGGACGAACGTCCGCTAAAAAGAAACCGATAAGAAAAACCGGCGAACCGAAAAAAACGACAAGGGTTTTCTAACGAAAACCGATCTGGTTTTCTGAAAAAACTGAACGGCGCAAACCTCGGCGAGGTCCGGCACGGCGGGGCTCCGGCGCAGGGCGGCATGGTGAGGGGCGGCGGCGACGTGGGCAGTAGGCGGCGGGGCGTCTTGCGGCGGGGCGGCGCGGTAGCAGGCGACAGCGGCGGCTTGTGGTGGGACGGCGCGGCGGCTCGGCAGCAGCGACGGGCGGCGGCGCGGGCGGAGGCGGCGTGCGGCAGGGTGGCGGCTTATGGCGGCGGGGGCGCGGCTTATAAAGGGGGGGTGGTGCCTTGGGGAAGGGAAAAGGCGGCCGAGGAGTCCGGCTCGGACTCGTGTTCGAGTCGGCGGAAGCGGTGGCGCGGTCTCCGCGCGGGAGACGGCGGCCGGGGAGTTTTGCCGGCGGCTGGGCTTCGGCCCAGTCGGCCTAGGCGCATTTTTTTATAATTCCACCAAACAGAAAATAAATCCTAGAAAGTAAAATAAAAATCTAAAAATGCCAAAATAATTTTTCACCGTCTAAATAAAATATTTAGAACAAGATGAACATTTTCTTGGCCCTAAAATGCAATTTTGAAAACGTGCAATTTTTCTAATGCAAATAAAATCCAAATAAACTCAAATAAAATCAAATAAATGATTTAAATATTTTTCCTCCAATATTTCATTTATTTTGCAGAAGTCATATTATCTCCTCTCATATATTAATATGAAATATTTTCGGAGAAAAAATAATTAAAACCAAAATCCTCGTTCCAATATTTGATATAAATCAAATTTGAAAACTGGGGAAATCCCCAACTCTCTCCGAGGGTCCTTGAGTTGCTTAGAAATTCGAGGATTGCGGAACGAAAATGCAATAAAATATGATATGCATGAATGATCTATGTATAACATTCCAAATTGAAAATTTGGGATGTTACAGTTACGCTGGGGAATGCTTCCGTTAATTGGGAATCAACTGACCAGGAATTGAAATCCAGCGGGGCGACGGACCTCTAGCTAAGGTGCCATAGTATATGAGGAGAAACCTTGTGCATCACAAGTTACTACGAACATCTAGTATCAAGAAGAAGTGATCAACTAGTGTCTTCTGTGGGATGAATACCGTGCAAGCAGACACGTAAGATTTGCACGAATATGGGAAGAGGAGTACCATTTCCGGTTGCCAGTGTTGTGTCCCCCATATTTCGCGGCGATTTTCTTCTTTTTGCCGGGGGAACTGGTGTTTTGGAGGAGGGTGCAGCCTTGGACGAACCCATGGCCAAATTGTTGACTGTGTTGCCATGGCCGTATATCGGCGGAGGGGAAGCAGATCCGAGGCGGTGAAGGACAGCGTAGCAGGAACAGCTTCGGTGCGGTGGACGGTGGCGAAGTTGGAGCGGCAAAGGTGAGGCGTGGGACGGCGTGGTTGAACTGGCTCGGGTACTGACAGCTCGGCCTCGACTTCAACTACTAGCTGTTAGGGCGTTGCGGTTGATGTTGCGGTGGACGACGATGTTGGGTATCGGCTCCGGCGTGATGGAGGAGGGCGGCAGTTCATGGGTGGGATGGGGTGGCGGACGGAGGACGCCAGGGTTTTTGCAGCTGGGGCAGAGGTAGTTTTGGTGCCCACAGAG
>NC_041380.1:330333387-330400108 GCF_002162155.2 Triticum dicoccoides | reverse complement strand
CCAGGTTTTGGCCTGGGACACGCTTGTTTTTGGCTTTTTTGAACAGATGGGATGCGCTTGTTTGAAATTTGGGGAAAGTACAAACTTTGCCCCCTCTTAAATTTCGGACCTACCACGGGTCGGGGGTAGGATGGTAATCCCAGGTGTCTCAAATAGTGGGCGAGAGCGATTTTGGCCGCGTGCATGTGTGCTTAGGCGGCAATTGTGTATGAATGTTTTTCGGAGGCGGTTGCGTGGCATCTAGATGAAGCTACAAACCTACCCCGGTTTAGACCTTTGGCCATCGGGCCAGTAGGTTTCACGGGTCGGAGTTAGAAAAGTAATTTCCTTCTACTACCAAACATTGGTCTCATGCGGTTTCGGGCGAGTAGAGGCTCTTTTGGCACTTTGTTCGAAATTTTGAAACAAAAGCATTCATGTTTAGAGTACTCTTTAACTTCGAGGATTAACCTAAATAGACAACATTAAATTCGACCTTGTATGTTTGAAAACATCATTAAATTATCCGCTTCTTTTTGAAATTTTGACACTTCAAAATCCTATAACTATGGTTATTTTGGAATGGAGAAGCTAAATTTGAATCTATTTTGTACATGACTATATATGCTATTATGTACAAATGCAGAGCAAAGGTTGGTGCCCCCATAGTTTAGGTATGATTTACAAATGCCATGATATTGAATTCAAATAATTGAATGGACTTCATGTGGAATTTGAATTTTTTAAACCACCTTATGTTGAATTCAAATGTATGCTAGTTCATAGCTAGCTATTTATAATGTTCATTGTGTAACTTTTGTATGTATAATGTGCTTTACACACACAACATGAACTATACTCAGGTTTATATTCGATTGCTAAAGTGATGCATTGTTTGGAGTTCAAAATACTAACTATGTGGATCAATTATGTCGAATAATAACATAGACATGCTCAAATTCGATAGAATCTAGATGTCTGATGGATCAATGACCGTTCCTTACACGAATTGCAAATATCATGATCCCATCCTAATATTTGGATTCAATTTATATATTTAATCAATGTGTACATCAGTCTTTTACGTGTAATTTCACTCTCCATCGGTGTCTCTCACACATGCTCACACACTCTCTCCCGAGGTGTCTTTCACGCAGATATGCTCTCGGTATAACCCCCTCCCTCTTGTAACCATTTACGACCATTTTCACTAACCTTTATCACAAGCACTCTTCCTCTCACAAGCATACACACGCACAATCCCTGTCACACCCTGATTTTCATGCCACAACACTTAAGCTAATACATCTTGATAAAGTGTGGTTTGACAAAAACTTTTGCATTATTTGGCTTTTATTTGGAGTTGGTTTTCTCTCTGTGTTTTCAAGTGCTCTTTAAAGTCAACACAACTCCACCTTCTATACTTCATCTCCTTGCCCCAAACTTCTGCCCAATGATCATGCCATGTGTATAGAGAAATATAGTATTTTATTACAAAAATAATTTGGCCAAAAAGTATTTTCAAAAATTAGTTTTCCAAAAACCCCTGGATTGAGGTTTGCACTGCAAGTACCTGATTTGGGGTATGAAAAATATTTCAATAGGTATATTTGAAACCTATTAGATATAGGACTCCCATAAACCACAAAAATATTATTTTAAAAGTTATTTTCCTATTTTATTTAAAAGCTTTTTCTTAAGGCCAGAAATGTTCTGTAATAGGGAAAAATTATTTTATTGTTTCAAAAATATTTGACAAAAATCATGGAAACTCAATGGACATATATTGTCCATATATAAGAGTTTTAACACATGGTCATGTTCAAAATATTGGTCAAATCCCTCAAAAACCATTTCTGCCCATTTCAAGGATTTGAAATATTTCTACAGGAAATATTCCCCAACAATTCCAAGAAAATTCTAGCATGTCACATATGACATGTTTGATGATCTTGCCAAGTATCATGTCATGGAGAATAGTATAACCCCATGAAATCTCCCCAAAACCATTTCTGTCCATTTTGAAGTTTGAGCAACTTTACATTTCCAAACATGTCCAAATGTTCTCAAACCTTGTGAACATGCTCAAATGGTCTAATTATTCATCTAGACCAAATGGCACAAGTTGGAGAGAATGTTATCTTGCTCAAAGTGCCCCAAAACCCTTCCTGTTCAGAACCAAATTTGAACAACTCTACATTGGCACCTTTCTCCTTTTGATCTCAACTTTTGTGGACATGTTCATAACCTCAAATGATGACACTACACCAAGTGGTGCATCAAGGAGAATAGATTTGCATGACTAAATCTTGGTAAAGCCATTTCTGTTGATTTCTAGGGTTTAGCAAAGTTACATTGGCTACTTTGCCCAAATGAGCTCAAACTTGGTGGAACATCGTACTTCTATGTGCCATTCCAACCGCCTCCGGCCACCTCGGGCCTCCCCAGCACGCCCGACAAGACGCCTCGGCGTCCGGGACACGGCAGCTGGTCGGCCCCCTCCTCCTTCCCTCTCTCCTGCCCCTGCTCGCACGCGCACCATGGCCGCCCGAGAGCTCCAATGAGCACGCTCACACGCGCGCTGCCCTGACGCTTCCCCGCTCCTTCTCTCCCTCCCTCTAGGTGTAGACCACCCCTACAAACACCTCGGACACGCCCACGTGAGCCCCCGTGGCTTGCAGCGACGGCAACAGCCTTGTCGGCGCACGGGTCTACGGTGAGCCATGGCTCGCCTACTTAAAGGCCTCCCCGAGCCTCCCAATCACCACCACTCGCCCCCACCTACTCCAAAAAGGCCCATTGTGCCCTCCACTCTCCTCCAGGAGCACCCGAGCTCGAGATCGAGCTCGAGCTCCGCCGCCTCGGGTCGTCGTTGATCTCGGGGTACGGGCCCCCTCCGCCCCTCCTCTCTCTCGATCTGGACCCTCCACACCTCCCTGATCATTTCCCCTCTGTTCCCCTCTCTCTTGAAGTCGGAAACGGCCGGAGCCATCAATGCCGACGCTCCTCCGCCGCAAACCTCGTCGCCGGCAAACCCATGCACTCCGGCGACCGCCTCCACCTCCACCCGAACGACGACTCCGCCCTGAGCAAGCCGGTGCGCTCGGATCGCCTCGCCGTTGACCACAGTGACGCCGGTGAGCTCGCCCCCCTCTCTGGCCTGGGGTTGAAGACGACGGCCGTGGGGCCCGTCGGTCAGCCTCACACTCTGACGGGTGGGCCCCACCCGTCAGGTTTAAACATGCACGCGCGCGCACCAGTTCGCTGTTCGTCGGTTGGAGGCGTATTTTCCAAATATGCCTTCGACGTGGTCGCCCTGCGCGGGCTGGATTCCCTCTGGGCCTGCTGTACTGTGGCCCTTCTGGCCCAGTTGCACAGTGCTGCTTCTCCTTTTTCTTTTTCAGGAAACTTGCAAAAATTCCACAGGATTAAATATTAATCCAAATGCAATAATTCCAACTCCCATATTTTTCTAAAAATACCACCTATTTAATGGTATAACTTTCACAAATATCCATCAAACTTTTCTGCACTCTTCAAATTTAAATTCAAATTTGAGCATTTATATTCCCCTCTGAAAATCCATTTCTCCTATTCTTCTACTCCAAATTTTCCCCTTCTTAGTTTTCAACCTAGTATTTATCAAAAATAAGTTGACATTTTTCTGAGCACTTTGGTTTTTCTGTTTTATTATTGCCTTATTTTCTCGTTATTTCTTTTGCGACGAATAGATCCCGTATTTGACGAAGTATTTGGATAAGAAGAAGGAGAAGGACTTGAAGACTTTGAAGACCAAGGCAAGTAGCCCTTTGACCATATTTATGAAACCCTTTTTATGCATTTCATATAGTACTTTATTATTGTTGCATCGGAATCATGATGAGATGGTAACCACTTTGATGGGTTGCCTCTATTACTTCCTCGTTGATACTTGCATTGTGCATGACCCTACCTTCTTATGAGGGTTATGCCGGTGGGAGTAGATAGGATGCTAAGTAGTGCTACGCAAAAAGGGACGGGAATATGCATAGTGATGGAGACAAAATAGATTCAAAGGACTTTTTGAAAACCCCGTCGGGTGACACTTATGCCTGAGGGAGATGATGAGTTGGGTAACCACTTGATGATGAAGTGGTGTACCGAGGCAAGTGTATGTGTTGTTTTCAAAAAAACGGATTGGTTTAAGTTGCGGCCGTTATTCCAACCTTACATGCGCAACCACTCTACCCTTATATGGGAAAGGTCATTATTGATTACCTAGGCCGATACTAGCTTGGAGCCCGCATTACTAGTAATGGGGGAGAGTTGGTGCTCTCTCTCGGGACGGGGTCGTGCCAGGTAGGGCGGCCATGACTGTTTTTACAGGGCACCGGATACACCGTTGCGTCCCCTCTCGAATGTTACGATCTCGAGTGAATCTCGTATGATGTACATCGTGAGGATATGGAACAACGAGTGGACTCCTTGTTAGTGTCGTCTAGGGAAAGATAGTGATCGGGTGCTTACCCCGGGTACTTGAGGTACCGCGGGTCGTGGATGACATGGAAGTTCCCCGGATCTTGTGGGTAAAGTGTGCAACCTCTGCAGAGTGTAAAACTATTCGAATAGCCGTGTCCACGGTCAAGGACAGTTGGGTAACCGCTCTTGGGCTACGTCCACTTGTTTACAAACCAGTGTGTGTGTTGGATTAGTGGGAAGAACTACTTGGGTCAAGTCAAGGACTTGACATGATTGAGTTGGGTTGGTGCATGCTCTATTTATGTTGATATCTGTAACCCGTCCTCATGGTTACTTGAATTCTCCGGATGCATGTCTTACGAGTGGTCGAACTTGTCATTGCACTCAAAACTAGCTTTCCGCAAAAATTTACCTATATCATGCATTGTTGTATCTTGAACCAAAACATGGGTTGCTTGCGAGTACATTCAAAGTACTCATTAGCTTGCCACTGGTTATTTAATTGGCCAGGCATGGAAGAACAGGAGTTCAAAGAAGAATTCTGTGGAGATGAACATGCGAACTAGGACGCTTCCCAGTCAGAATGCCTATAGGGTTAAGGCAGATGGCATGGGTTCTACTTATCGACGAAGATTTCCGCTGCTTGTGTTTCATTTGATGTTCAGCCCTTAAGGCTTTATGAATGTAAGGCTTGACCATAATGGTCATAATTTGTGTAAGACGATACGTATGGATGTAAGACTCTCGTTATTCAGCTTCTGTGTGTTCAGTGAGCATTGATCTCTGGGATCACTGTACACGTGCATTCGGTGATCACGACTTATGAGTCGGGGTCCCCACAATCCCCATCGACCCTTTCTATATACATAGACCTGCCTACGTGTCTCCTGTACACACATTATCTTTAGGCCTGTCTTTCACGCATTGCCTCACACCTCTCTTCCTAATAGACGAGTATGATTCTAGCAGAGCATTCTGTAGGATGCCCCTTAAAGTAAGGTTGGATGAATAGTAATATTAGAGACAAGGGGTTACCTTAGTCCGAGGACCTAGGGTTACAAATCCTAGCCGGCTTCGTCAGTGGACACAGAGTCCTTCACGATTCTGCTATCTTTGTCTCGTACGACTAGTCATCCATGGGTCTCCCTAAATGCGTCACATGCCGACCAATGTGATGCAGGACGTAACCGAACCAAGGGACTCACCTCGGCCCACCGGACCTCACACGGTGACACACCCTCTACCCCCAGGTCTTGTTATCTTCTCACACCCACACATACCAACACAGACACCACACAAAAAAAATTCTCCTCGTGCCTCTATCCCCTCCCCCCTTGCATATACACACTCAAGGGCATCTCTCGCCGTGACATCATATTCATCTCTCTCTCTAGACCCCTCTCATTTCTCGTGCTACCTCTCCCACGCCCCCTCCCCTCGCCGACCCATCTATCCATGCCTCTCTCGAATATGTAATACACGCACATACCTCTCTAGGCCTTGCCAAATACATGAACTACACATTCACACATGTTACATCACATACCCCATTGATCTAAAAAGCCCTCTCTTCATGTTTATTTTGCATACAACATTCGTTTTGAATAAAGTGTGGCCAAAAAATTATTTTAGAATTTCTACATATATACAACATTACAAAGTTATATGGAGGAGTATGAACGTTAATTTGCATTGCATGGTGCCCACAATGATATTTATTCTGCACGGTGAATTTTTATATGTTTATACTATATATAATGTTAGTCATAATAAAGAGAAACTAAAGAGCATCTCTCTCCATCGCATACACCCCCTCTACCCCCCTTTCACGTACGCACACAAACTATCTCCAGGTCCTCTAAAAGTACGCCCCCAGCACATTCACGCATGTTTCATCTTTCTCTCGTGAGATATACGGTGACAATCATTGTATTTGAACAGAAAGCACGATACGTACATTAGACTTCAGAATCCACTCATTACAGTCACCATTTACGTTTTGTGGTTATTATACAGTCACGGGCTCACCAAATAGCTCTGTATTTGCTCAAGACATGACTCGTTGACCAGTTAAACGCTCCACATGGCACCTCTAGTGTCGCATCACATTATCTAACTACCATTGGGCCCACCTGTCGACTTGTATCTACTCTACACTCTTATAAAAAGCAGAGTTGGTGATGACGGTGTGCCTGCCATCCTGCAATATAGGCCGTCCGATTTATATCTGACGGATAGGAAGGAAGCTATGGTAATCTTGCAAAAAGGTACCCACACACCTCTCCACATTTGCAAATAAGGCCTTCCCTCGTTCATCCTTTTCTCTCACAACATAAACTAGTCATACAAATGCATCTTGATGTTACACGCAATGCACGGGCATCTTGCTAGTAAGAATGAAAACAAACGACAAAAAATATTGGACGGTGGTTCAAAGTCATGACCACGGGCACAACGGACAAGGTGACCTTGTATTGGCATCTTGCGACACTCACACATACACACGCAGCCACACACGCATGCATGAATGCACACACCACACGACCAACACACACTCTCATGCTCAAGTGCTCAACCTACACGTCCATGCGCACACATCAGGCCCTGACAGACACATACACAACCAGGTAGTTCCCGCGCACAGGTTGGAGTCTTGTCGCGCCTACATAAATTTGTGTTTATCTGACCTTTTTCCTATGCGAACTGATAGGAGAGACCCAGAAGGAACATGGTCAATTTAACTAGTCAACATGGTGGCACAGACTATTTGGTTGGTAACAGCGTGCAATCTGATGCTGAACGGTGAGCAAGTGAACGTATAATCGCCGCAAAACGTATATTGTGATAGTAATGAGCATATTCTAAAGTCCGATGACTGTATTACGCTTTTCTTTGTGTAGGCCCTCCAAAACAACATCACTACATGTTCTCGCATGTGACAGCTAACAAATATGCAATATAGCACCACTACTACACTCTAACACAATAAATCATATTTTTTTAGTTTTCCTAGATATCATATCGTTACTAAATTATTTAGTTTGCATACATTAAAATTTCCTTTGAAATGTATGCCCAGTATCATCTACCGCGCGGGAAAAATCCTGCCCTTTCTTGTTCAATCGGGTTTGTATCGATGGATCGTGCGAAACAAGAAAACTATAGGCCCAAAAGTGTTCCACGGGCCATTAACAGGCTGAAATACAAACATGTCTTAGAATGGGCCCAAAAGAATAGTCGCGTGTTAATGGGCCTGATCAGATATGGGTCGTAATTTGGCCCAAAACATGGCAGGCTATGAACGGGCCTCATCTGCTATGGGCCTCAATTTGGCCCAAAACATGGCAGGCTGTTAACGGGCCAGCCCACTAGTGTGTGAAAAAACATGGTGGGCCTTTAGCTGGGCCAACCTTTTCACCAGAATGGGCCTCTATTGGGTCGTGCCATGTGTCAATGTATCATAGGCGCCTCCTGTCCAATGAGTGGATGACATCTGTCCCATGGGTGAGCAAACACGTGTTTCCTCCAGCCAATGAGAATTTTACACGTGGAAAATCCCCATTGGTCCGGGCTGTTAACGGGTTATCGGAGCCAAAACCGGACCCGATAGCTTAACGGCGACCCGTTACGGTCGATGCCACATGTCGGTCACCCTTGACAAAAGCACTTCTATGACGCGGGATTTATCGTCATGGAAGTGGACACTTCCGTGATGATAATTTTGGTAATGTCATGGAACACTTCTACGACAGCACCGGTATGACTATCTTGATTCTGTCATAAAATCCTCATGGATGTACATGCATGACAGAAAACGTGACCTACTGTGACAAACACGTATCATCACGGAAGTGTATTTTTTTGTAGTGCTTGGTTCTTAATTGAGGGAAATACTATCTCTACTTTGTTGCGTCACCCTTTCCCCTTCGAGGGAAAAACCAACACAAGTTCAAGAAGTAGCAGGAAGAATTTCTGGCGCTATTGTCGGGCAGATCTACATCAAGCCTACCAAGTACCCACCATATACTCTCATCTCTTGCATTACATTATTTGCCATTTGCCTGTCGTTTTCCTCCCCAACCCCCACTTCCAAAAAGATATCAGAAAAACACAAAAAGATTTGTCTTTTTATTCGCCCTTCTTCCTTTCGTCTTTGCAGGCGAAGACTACTTTTGTCAGGATAGCATGTACTAGTTGTCTCCCTTCGAATTTGGCCGTTGTGGGATCCCTTCCCGCCTGACAATTAGGAAGAGGACCAAGGCCACTATAAATAGGACTTAGCCACCACCATAGAAGATGACGGATCATTTTAAGATCATCCTCACACCCACCAGCTCACCATCAAGCACAAGAACACCTCTCTTCCTAAGATTGTTCTCCACTGTACTAGGTCATCCTCAGCCCTCAAGGCCAATCCACCACAAAGCAGGAGTAGGGTTTTACACTGCATGATGGCCCAAACCTAGGTAAACTGTTGTGTCTCTTCTCTGTTAGGTTCATCGAGCTAGGCTGTGGGATCGCTGGGTAGGCAGGTTTGGAAGGACGAGTTCTTCACACGCACCCCAGAGTTCAAACCTCTCAAGGGTCTGCGGAACCCTGAATCAGGCATTTGGCGCGCCAGGTAGGGGTAAGTCGGAGATCCGCCACTCCATCTGCCACACTCCGCCGTTCGGCTCTCATGGCGAACACTTCTTCATCGACTGGACCAACACGTGACCTCGGAGGAGCCGAGGGCCTCTGAGCCTTCGTCCCTGCCCTCCGGTTGGTGCAGTGGTCGCCCAAGTTCAGGTCGGACTTGCCGCTCCGATACGATGACACGGCGGACCCGACAGCATTTCTTCAAGCGTACGAGGAAGCCGTTTGGCTGACTGGTGGCGACGAGAAGGTCAAGGCCAACTGCTTTCCCATGGCCCTCGTAGGCACACCACGTGCCTAGCTGCTCAGCCTACCGAGATCTTCTGTGGCCTCCCGGGAGGAGCTGTGCGGCCTCTTTGTCGCGCGCTTCGCGGCACCAGCACCACACGCTGTTGCAGCTCTCCTTGGGGGCTTGCAGGCGCCGCCCCCGGATCACCATGTCAAGTAGTTCTTCCGCCAGGTGGGCGTCGCCCACGTGCATCAGGTAGCTCCTCCGGGATGGGTGGCTGTAAGTGCATCTAGTGCCACCCCTAGTTGGTTTTGGAGTATTGACGACAAACCTAGTTGAGGGACTAATGTGTTTGTGAGAATTGCAGGATAACACAGGTAGAAGTCCCTCATTGATTCGGGTTTCCTACCAGAGATGACCCCTAAAAATGTAAGAAGACATTGAAGTCAAAGGTGGTATGTGAAGACATTCACATTGAAGACTATGACAAGAGAAGACATCGCATGAAGACTATGGAGCGCGAAGACTTAGTTCTTTTGTCGTTCTTTTTCTTCTTTGTTGAGTCATAGGAACCACCGTACTGTTAAGTGGGGTCCAAGTGAACCAGTCAGAATGACTGAAGTGATGCTTAACCAAAATCCTATCTCTTCGAGTGAAGACTATGAGAGCAAATCTTGTCCAGAGTTGGATAAGTTAGCTTTGCTTGTAGCTCAAGTAAAGTTGCCGTGTGTGTTTGAAATCTGACCGTTGGAACACGTGTCAGTTCCTTAGTGACCAAGGGTCATTTCGGACAAATCAGGTCGGGTTGCCTAGTGGCCATAAATAGCCCACCCCCTACAACCATAAATGGTTGGCTGCTCAGAGTTAGTACAAGGCTTTTATCGTTTGAGAGCAACCCACCTCGAAGCCCTTGAGAGAGAATTCCTTGCGAGGATAAATCCCTAAACACCCAACGCCAAAGAGTGTTAGGCATCACGTAAGTCTTCCTGTCTGTGTGATCTGAAGACTTATTACACTTGAGGACTGTGAATCCTCCAGCCGGTTAGGCGTCGCGTTCTAAGCATCCAAGAGTCATTGTGGATCGCCGGTGAACGAAGTCTGTGAAGGTTTGGAAGTCTACCTTGAAGACTTACCAGAGTGATTGGGCGAGGACTGGGTGTCCTTAGCTCAAGGGGAATAAGGTGAAGACGAGGTCTTCTGAGTTGAATCTCAGCCTCCCTAACCAGACGTACAGTTGTCACAGCAACTAGAACTGGTCCAACAAATCATTATCTTTAACGAGTCACTGGTTTCATCCTTCCCTTCCCTTTACTTACTACTGGTCCTTGTGAAGTCATTGTATGATTGCTTTATCTTTTGTCTTCACTGAGTGACTGCTTGTTCTGATTGGCTTCACAATATCTTCCTACCTGATCTTTACTGCCTAGCTGCTATTAGTCATTGTTCTTTCACTCCATTGACTACTTGACTATGGTTTGCCTAGTGTAGTCTACCTTCTGCTACATGGTAATAGGTTTATTTCTATCGTTTTTCTTCGAAACTTCCATGTTTTGAAGACTTCCATAAAAATCTCCTATTCACCCCCCTCTAGTCGATAACTAACACTTTCAATTGGTATCAGAGCAAGGTACTCCCTTATTCTGTGTGATTCGGTTTAACCACCTGGAGTTTTAGCTATGTCGACTGCAGGGATAATTAAAGTCTCCGCTGCGTGCCCTGTCTTCGATGGAACTGAATATCCCTACTGGAAGAATAAGATGCGCATGCATCTTGAAGCCATTGATCTTGACCTATGGTATGTCATCAAGAATGGCGTTCCCATGGATGGTGAAGGTGTCACCGCTGCTGATGTCAAGAAGTTCGTTCAACTGGACTCCACTGCCAAGAACATCATCTGTGGTCATCTGACCAAAGGACAGTATGGCCGCGTGAGTGCTTTGGAAATATCTAAGCTAGTCTGGGACTGGCTCTCCAAGGTCAACGAAGGCGTCTCAACCCAGAGAGATCAGAGAATAAGTATCCTTCACAACCTCTTCAACTGCTTCAAGAGAAATGACAATGAGAATGTCCAGCTCACGTTTGATCGACTCACTGACATCACAAATGAGCTTCAAGCCCTCGGCGCTACTGAGATCACCAAGCATGAAGTCGTCAAGACACTCCTGAGATCACTTGACAGCTCATTTGACACCCTAGCCATGATGATTCAAGAGCGTCCTGACTTCAAGACACTCGATCCGTCTGACATACTTGAGAGGCTCAAGACACATGAGTTTCAGCTTTCTGAGAAAAGAGATATCTACTGTCCCAACTATGGGCGAACTCGTGCCTTGAAGGCAAAACTTGTCTCCTCATCTGAAGAAGAATCTGACAGCAGTTCTGATGATCCTGAAGACATTGGAAAGGAGCTTGCTATGCTTGTGAAGAAGTTCCAAAAGTTCACCAAGAAGAAAGGCTTCATAAAGTCCTCAAGATCAAGCTCAAGGAATGATGAAGCTTCTGCTCATGACTACAAGAAGAGAACATGCCACAAGTGCAAGAAACCTGGCCACTACATCTCTGAGTGTCCGCAGTGGGACAATGAGAACAAGAAGAAAAAGAAGAGCAAGGAGTATGATTCTGACGACAAGAAGAAGAAGAAGAAATACTCAAAGTCTTCTTCCAAGTCTTCCTCAAAGTCTTCATCACACAAGAAGAGCTCATCTGGCAAGGCTCGTGCGTTTGTTGGCAAGGAAATGGATTCGGAGGAGGAGTCCGCTTCTGAGGAGGCGGAGGTGCAGTCTGAGGAGGAGTCTGATTCTGGTGTGGCAAGTCTGGCTACAGCCTACGTTGCCAAGTCCATCTTCAACACTGAAGACAATGTCACCAACGCCGATGCTAATGACAAGGACGACTGCACTCCCACCTACTGCTTCATGGCACGCGGTGCCAAGGTAAACTCATGTGCCACAAACTATCAAAGATCAAGTGAAGATGACTCTGATTGTGGTTCCAAACCCAGCTACAAAACACTTGCTAAAATTGCAACTGAACAACAGAAAGCTATGGAACATATTCAAAAACTATTAGACAAAAGCGATGACCTGTTGGACGCTGAAATGACTCGATCTCAGTCCTTAATTGAAGACATAAAAAATCTTCATGTTAAGTATGAGGAACTTGAAAGTCGTCATGAAACGCTCTCAACATCTCATGAAAAGCTTTCCTATGATTATCTTCAAAGGAAGCAAGACCTTGAAAAACTGAGAGCGGCTCATGAAGATCTTCAAAAGGAAAATGAGTCACTTCGCGCCAAACAGATCAGTTCCGCTCAGGAAGGTTTTGAACCACCATGCCTTAAATGCATTGAGCATGATAACAGTACTTCTGTTGCTGAATGTTCTACTGCTACTACTGTTGCAATATCTTCAACTGTTGATGTGATAACTAACCCCTCTGCTGAGGATGCCACTGCTATTGCTGATGAGAATGCTAGGTTGAAGACATTGCTTGAAACAGGGATGTTCAAAAGTCTCAAAGGGCATCAGACACTATGTGATGTCCTCAAAAGGTAGATCCTGAACTGAAACCCTAGAAAAGAGGGTGTTGGGTTCAAAAGGAAAATGAATGCTGATGGCTCTTACTGGAAACCTGAGCAGTACCCTAAAACCACATGGGTTGCTGCAAAGGGACCTTTAGTGGATCCATCCACCCTATCTGGCGTCACTTGTGCTAATCCCATTGTTATTGAAGAATCCTTTGATGCAAACTATAAACTGTTTAAGAATCAGAATGGTGAAGTGTTTGCTAGGTATATTGGTACTAACTGCAGGAATGGGACACCTATGAAGAAGGTCTGGGTGCTGGAAAGGTGTTTGGAGAATCTTCCTGTGAATGTCGTCATGACACCACAAGTGAAGAAGACAAACCCAGACCACGGGCTTCATACAACCCAAAGGCTTCATATAGACGGAGGACTCACCTGAGTCGCACTAATCCAAATGTTTTGTAGGGAAGTCATACTCAGGCCTATGAATATGAGTGCGGTTCATCAAACCGTCATGTTCATAAGACCAAGAACTATTCTGCTTATTCCTATGAGTACTATTGTCCACCTACAAGACTTTTTGCTAGGGCTCCAAAGCCAAAGTTCTCAGATGCTGCACTTAGACTCATTGCTTCGAAGCCACCCTTGAATATGTGGGTGGCTAAGAAAGCTTAACTCTCTTTTGCAGGGAAAGTCTCCAGCCGAAAACCAAAATCGTCTGACACTATTGCTGGGGACCTTAAACATCTTGTAGGGTGCAAGATCAAATGCCCAAATGGTCTTATTTTCTACTTTGTTCCTGAGTCGCTTGCTACTTGCCCTATCAGTCCTAATCTCGATCTAAGCTTTCATAATCCACTGGCTCGTCATGACAATGGTCACCAGTTGACCCCACCGTTGCTGAAGACATTGGTCACCGTGACAATGTTGAATATGATGAAGTCCTTCCTCAGATTGAGCACCAATTGGTATCATCGCCTGTGCTTACGCATAGCGAACTCATCAGCATTGGTCCTCCTCTGACGCCAACTGCTCAGGATGCATCGTGGGCTGATCACCCACAGAGACAAGACACTCCAAGCTCTCCCCAACCACAAGCAACCCCATCAGTGCAAGAAGAGGATGACTTTGAGGCCCAGCCAACTCCATCTTCACAGGCGTTGCCAGCGTTACGCAGGCTTCGCAAAGGACCAAGGCCCCAAGTCCCTCTTTCGAGCGTTTCAGAAGGAGAAGTGCACCACCAATCTGTTGCACGTCACGTGTTCCCCGAAGCCACTCCTACTATCAACGTTTCCGAGTCTGAAGCTAAAGTTGCTGAAGACAATCCGGCTGCATCAGCCGAACAAAAACAAGCAGAAGAACGTGTCCCTACTTTCCCCATCACTGAAGAAGCTGTTCCTGAAGTGAAAGTGTCAGTGCCCGACCCTCCAGCTCCTCAAGTGGAGGTTGAGAATCCTGAGGCTGCCACCACTAACACCACTGAAGCCAATGACGTGGTCATGGCTGAAGACACTTTGGAGCCTGCACCTAACACTATGCCAGAGGCTAATGAAGCCAATGATGCACCTGCAACAGATGTGCAGCCTGACGCCTCTGTGGATGCCACTGCTCATGTTCCGCCACCAAGGCCACATACTATTGAGCAAGCATACAACTATGGTCAGCTCATCACTATCAAATGGCCTCTTCTTGTTCCTCCACTTGCTGCTGGTCCCCAATTTGACTATCACGTCAAGCGCAGGCCTCAGGTTCAGAAGACATTCACATTGAAGACTATGACAAGAGAAGACATCGCATGAAGACTATGGAGCGCGAAGACTTAGTTCTTTCGTCATTCTTTTTCTTCTTTGTTGAGTCATAGGAACCACCGTACAGTTAATTGGGGTCCAAGTGAACCAGTCAGAATGACTGAAGTGATGCTTAACCAAAATCCTATGTCTTCGAGTGTAGACTATGAGACAAAATCTTGTCCAGAGTTGGATAAGTCAGCTTTGCTTGTAGCTCAAGTAAAGTTGCCGTGTGTGTTTGAAATCTGACCGTTGGAACACGTGTCAGTTCCTTAGTGACCAAGGGTCATTTCGGACAAATCAGGTCGGGTTGCCTAGTGGCCATAAATAGCCCACCCCCTACAACCATAAATGGTTGGCTGCTCAGAGTTAGTACAAGGCTTTTATCGTTTGAGAGCAACCCACCTTGAAGGCCTTGAGAGAGAATTCCTTGCGAGGATAAATCCCTAAACACCCAACGCCAAAGAGTGTTAGGCATCACGTAAGTCTTCCTGTCTGTGTGATCTGAAGACTTATTACACTTGAGGACTGTGAATCCTCCAGCCGGTTAGGCGTCGCGTTCTGAGCATCCAAGAGTCATTGTGTATCGCCGGTGAACGAAGTCTGTGAAGGTTTGGAAGTCTACCTTGAAGACTTACCAGAGTGATTGGGCGAGGACTGGCTGTCCTTAGCTCAAGGGGAATAAGGTGAAGACGAGGTCTTCTGAGTTGAATCTCAGCCTCCCTAACCAGACGTACAGTTGTCACAGCAACTAGAACTGGTCCAACAAATCATTATCTTTAACGAGTCACTGGTTTCATCCTTCCCTTCCCTTTACTTACTACTGGTCCTTGTGAAGTCATTGTATGATTGCTTTATCTTTTGTCTTCACTGAGTGACTGCTTGTTCTGATTGGCTTCACAATATCTTCCTACCTGATCTTTACTGCCTAGCTGCTATTAGTCATTGTTCTTTCACTCCATTGACTACTTGACTATGGTTTGCCTAGTGTAGTTTACCTTCCGCTGCATGGTAATAGGTTTATTTCTATCGTTTGTCTTCGAAACTTCCATGTTTTGAAGACTTTCATAAAAATCGCCTATTCACCCCCTTCTAGTCGATCACAAGCACTTTCAGCGGCACCCAATGCTGACCTCACCTTCGACTCAAGAGAACACCGCGCGACCACGGCGGGCACCGGCGCGCTCCCGATGCTCTGCACCCCCACCATCTGCCACGTGGCAGTCACCAACACCCGCATTGACGTCGGGATTGCCTCAACGTTCTCTCCATGGAAGCTTTCATCTTGTTTCATGTGCCACACGACCGGCTCCGCCCCACCAAGCCCTTCTCCGGAGTCGTCGATGGCTCCACCTGCCCCTAGGGCAGATCCGCCTCCCTGTCACCTTTGGCACCCGTGACAACTACTTCACTGAGCTCATTGACTTTGATGTCACCCGCATTGGTCTCTTGTACAACGCCATCCTCGGGTACCTGGCCTTGGCCAAGTTCATTGTCGGGGGTTGTGTTGGGGATATTACTACTGGGCGTAAACCGGCCTATCTGGGTCGGGTTAACTTCGTCAGTAGTTAAGTATGTTAAAGCCCGAGAAGGCAGATGAGGGCTCAAGGCCCGTGGTCGGTTCGAGGCCTGTAGCCGTAAATCGGCGTTGGTAGTTAACTTGTATTGTAAGTTAGGAATAAGTGGAGACCAAACCGGACACATCTATGAGCCGGTATTGGGACTCTGTGAACCGACGGGCGTCAGCCGTGTATATAAGAGGACGACCCGGCGGCGGTTCAAGGACAACAGACAACAACTCGAGACATAGGCGAGGATTGTTTGCTCCCTAGTCATCGAAACCCCATCAATTCCATCACAACTAGACGTAGGATTTTACCTTCATCGAAGGGGCCAAACTAGTATAAACTCTCTTGCGTCCCTGTGTCCGCTTTAACCCCTTCAAGCTAACCCGTCGCGATGGCTCCACGACTAAGTCCTTTCTCTAGGACATATGCCCTGACAAAACCACGATAGTTGGCGCGCACCGTGGGGCTATCGCACGATGGTTTCAGGTTCTTGAAGGGCCGCTTTGAAGGACTCGAGGGCTACGCTGTAGGCCGGATGACTAAGAGTCGTCGCGGCAAGCTCTACATCGACGATGCAGGCTGGGGCCCCAAGGCCGGCTCAGTTGAGTACGGGTACCGGGTCCCCTTTGGTGGCATTCACGTTTTCATTGGCAAGATCGGTGAACCGGGCCCTGAGCCAGACATTTGCACCAACCTCGTCGAGACGGCTCAGCGTGCACGATCCGCCCGGGTTAAACTGGCCATGAAGCGTGCCTTCGTGGGAGTCATTCATGGAGGAAGTTATGAGGATG
Organism: Triticum dicoccoides; assembly: GCF_002162155.2. NCBI lineage: Eukaryota > Viridiplantae > Streptophyta > Magnoliopsida > Poales > Poaceae > Triticum > Triticum dicoccoides. Next base: position 330,383,135 of record NC_041380.1, on the reverse strand, counting down.
GATCGGAATCTCGCGGCAAGACCGTCGTTTCCTCCGATGACGAGTCATCGACCAGAGAAACCGAATCTCTTTATCAGCTACAAGATGGCCGGATTGGGGGCTGTTCCGATGGCGACAGTATTCCGGACCCCTCGGATCCACCCAACCGAGTCGGAATATTCATGGCCGGCACACAAGCAGCACTTCATTCTTCGACCGCTGCGGCAACAACCTCCGGTTCAGCAGCGGCGACGGCTGCCGGGGCAGGAGGCCCTGTGCGCCCGCCGGCTCAAGTTCTATCAGAGCTATTTGATGCATTGGCTGTGCTTATGGCGAAAGCTAATCCGGCGGATCAGGACGTCCACAACACAGAGATTGCAAAAGTAAAGGAACAGATCACCCAGGCCAAGGCGGATCTGGCAACTGAGGACACCAGGATGGCCGCAGAGCGGGCCGCTCTAGACGCACAAGCCTATAGGTTCAGGTTGGACCAGAACGCGTCGCATGAAGTCATGAGGAGGAAGTATCGATCCTGTTTACCTCCGGTTTTCGAGGCCAGAGACCTTTTCAACACCCCGGGGGCAGGAACCGGTGATCCGCTGGAGGGAAACCGGGCGGAAGCTCCTGGGACCGGTGAGCCGGTTCAGCCTCGTCGGATGGACCCGCCTCGTCAAAACACCATTATACCTCAGGCTGTTTTAACACCTCCGGGTCACTACTCCAACCCAATGGACAATCTTGTCGCCGCTGCTGCACGGCTGGAGGCCATTCCAATTGAAGGTGACTCGCCGCAGGTAGTAGAGACGCGACGGGTCAAGGAGCTTCTCAGGACAGCTTTGGTCCAACGGGAAGCATACTCGTACAGCCGCGACCGGATCCACTCGACCCCCCGTCCAAGCCGGAGCTACAGCAGACATATGGATGAACCGGCAGTGTCGAGTAATGAACGACGTGGAGCACCCCGTGGCAACAACCCGGCGGGTGGTGCTAATAACGCTCAGGAAGTGGTGGACCGGGCCAGAGCGCGCTGGGAGGCCGAGTTAGCCGCACAGCATCAGGCTCGGCAGCTCATGCCGGTTCGTCCAACTATCTCGATCGAACCTGGTGTTACTTCTAGGTCTTTGGGGGTGCCTTGCCTTGTCCCCGCTTTACGCAATGTGCGCCTGCCCAAGGATTTCAAAGGCCCGCGCAAAGTACCAAATTACACGGCGGATCAACCTCTAGAGACATGGGTGGAGAGTGATGAGATGGCCATGGAGATGCTTGATATGGATGATGCGGCGTGTGCAAAATACTTCACCATGATGCTTGAAGGAACGGCCCGTACTTGGTTAAAAAGCTTGCCGGCTAATTCTATCAGTTCATGGGCCCAATTACGAGCCCGGTTTATCAGCAATTTCAAGGATACATGTAAACAGCCTATGTCGATAGTGGACTTAGCTGCCTGCGTCCAGGAGGAAGGAGAATCGAGGACTCATTGGGTGCGCCGGGTTTCACAAGTGTTGCATTCATCAGACCGCATCAACGATGACACCACTTTATTAACCCTAGGAGGCAACTGCCGATTTGGGCCCCTAAAGCTGAAGTTGGGACGGATGACGCGTCATTGCACTGACATGGGGACCCTCATGGCTGCTTTGGTAAAGTATGATGATTCTGATAGTACCAAGGATCCCGAATCTAATGATGACAAGGCAGGGAAGGGAAAGAGGAACAACAACTCCAAAGGTCAGCAGCATCACTGGGCAGGCAATGGTGGTGGAGGCAAGCGTAAAGTGGATGGTAATATGGACTTTGTGGCTAATACCAACACGTAGGACAATGGCCAGCGATGCAAGGGTAAACCGAAAAATCGCAATGGGGCACCCAACCCTAACCCGGACCGCCTAAACTATCTACTGAGCCAGCCCTGTCCAAGACATGGGACGAAGGAGGCGCCAGCAAACCACCTTTGGAAGGATTGCTTCATTATGCAGGAGTTCAAGAAATCTAATGCTTTCCGGTATGATCATGGCTCCGACGGTGGTCAGGGTCCGGGCCAGGTTACGGTGGAGGAAATTCCGGTTCAGGATTTAATGGTAATCCGGGCGGACATAATAATCAAAATAGTCAGAACAACCAGGGTGGTTAGGACCAACAGCAGCAACAGTCAGGTTATCAGAGCAACCCAAAGCAGTTGAATAGTGGGCAGTACCATGTTTTCACCACTAGCTTGGACAAGAGAGACCGGAAGGTTCAGAGGCGGGCAGTCAACTCTGTTAAACCGGCCGTGCCCCGTTATCTATGCTGGTCTGAGCAGCCGATCATATGGAGCAAAGAAGATCACCCTCCCCGGGTTGATAATCCGGGTCTGTTGGCTCTGGTGGTGGCACCTCAGGTGGGAGGTTACAAGTTCACCAAAGTACTCATGGATGGAGGGAGGAGCATTAATATCTTATACTATGAGACCTTCCGCCGTATGGGACTAACAGATAAAAATCTCAAACCGTCTAATACGGTGTTCCACAGTGTAGTACCTGGCATGTCAGCATATCCTGTTGGTAAGATAGCTCTGGAAGTGGCCTTTGGAGATGATCATGATTCCAGGTCGGAAACATTGACGTTTGAAGTGGTGAAAATCCAAAGTCCATATCACGCCCTGTTTGGGCGACCGGCCTACGCCAAGTTTATGGCACGGCCCCGTTATGTGTATTTGCAGCTCAAGATGCCGGGTCACAAGGGGACAATAACGGTTCACGGAAGCCGCAAAATCACTTTGGAGTGCGAGGAAGGAGATGCGGCCTATGCAGATTCGGTTTGTGCCACCGAGGAGCTGAAGTATTATAAGGACAATGTTGATCCGGCGGACATGACTCCATTAAAGAAGCCAACTACGGAGCATGATCCGGCCCTGAAGTTCAAATCGGCAGCAGAAACAAAGCTTGTTGACTTCGTACCTGGCGATTCGTCCAAGCAGTTAAGCATCAGTGCCAACTTGGATCTGAAAATAGGAAAGCGCGCTCATCGAGTTCATCCGTGAGAATCGGGACATTTTTGCATGGAAGCCCTCTGACATGCCAGGTGTACCGAGGCAACTCACTGGGCACACCCTTAATGTGGATCCTAAATACAAACAGGTGGAATAGTTCCTCCGCCGGTTTAACGAAGAAAGACGCAAGGCGATTGGAGAAGAGGTAGCCAGGCTCTTAGCAGCTGGCTTTATTGTTGAAGTTTTTCACCCTGAGTGGCTTGCCAATCTGGTGCTGGTCCTTAAGAAAAACGGCACCTGGCGCATGTGTGTGGATTACACAGATCTTAATAAGGATTTTCTAGCAGATCCTTTTGCCCTCCCCCGTATTGATCAAATTATTGATGCTACGGCGGGTTGTGAGCGTTTAAGTTTTTTGGATGCATATTCTGGCTATCATCCGATCAAAATGGCAGTTAAGGACCAGGAGAAGACGGCATTCACAACTCCCTTTGGAGCCTTCTGCTATGTGTCTATGCCCTTTGGGCTCAAGAGTGCCCAGGCAACTTATCAACGGTGTGTGCAAAATTGTCGTCACAAATAGATTGGCCGTAATGTAGATGCTTACGTGGATGATATCGTGGTTAAATCCAGGGAGAAGGAGACTCGGATTGATGATTTGAAGGAAACCTTTGATAACTTGAGGACATACAAGATGATGCTTAATCCGGACAAGTGCGTCTTTGGTGTACCGGCGGGCAAGTTATTGGGTTTTCTGGTGTCCAATAGGGGAATTGAGGCTAATCCGGAGAAGATCACAGCCATCACCTCCCTGGCTAAACCGAAGTGTATCAATGATGTTCAAGGCCTGGCAGGCCGGATTGCCGTGTTAAGCTGGTTTATCAGTCGTCTTGGTGAGAAAGCAATCCCTTTGTATCAGATGCTGAAGAAGACGGATCAGTTTGTCTGGAGTTCTGCTGCTGATGAAGCATTTGAGGACTTAAAGCGGGAATTGGCCAATCCGCCTGTGCTCGCCGCTCCCGTTGACAAGGAGCCGTTACTGCTATATGTTGCTGCTAATGCTCGGGTGGTCAGCGTGGCTATTGTGGTGGAGCGAAAGGAGGCAGGTAAGGAGCATCCGGTTCAACGTCCAGTCTATTATATCAGCGAGGTACTCATTGAGTCCAAGCAAAGTTATCCGCATTGGCAGAAGCTGGTGTATGGAGTTTTTATGGCAAGCCGGAAGCTTAAACAATACTTCCAAGGGCACCCAATTACGACGGTCAGTTCTGCTCCTTTGGGGGATATCATCCAGAACCGGGAAGCAACTGGCTGGATTGCCAAGTGGGCTATAGAGCTTGGGCCGCACGGTTTGAAGTATGTGCCTCAAACGGCGGTTAAGTCTCAAGCACTTGTTGATTTCATCAATGATTGGACGGAAATGCAAGCACCTAAAGAAAAGCTGGATCACAAATATTGGACCATCCATTTTGACGGATCTAGGCAATTGGAAGGCTCGGGGGCTGGAGTCGTATTAACTTCCCCATGAGGTGATAAGTTTTGTTATGTTCTCCGCTTAATGTTCCCTTGTACTAACAATGCAGCTGAGTATGAAGCCTTTCTCCATGGTCTTCGGATTGCTAAGGAGATGAATCTAAGTCGAGTGAAGTGTTTTGGTGACTCGGACCTCGTGGCTCAGCAAGTGTCTGGCACTTGGGACTCCAAGGATCCACTCATGGCAGCATATCGTCGTGAGGTGGATATTATTGCAGGTCATTTTAAACACTATCAGGTGGACCACGTGGACCGGCGGAAAAATGAAGCGGCGGACGCTTTAAGCCGGTTGGGCTCTCAGCGCAAGCCGGTCCCGCCCAATGTTTTTCTGGATGTGCTGCACAACCCATCGGTCAAGATCCCTGGTGAAGTGGATTTGGCTATTCCTGATCTGGAGGCTCAATTGGTGGCAGCTCTTCATGTTATTCCGGATTGGACGCTTCCTTACCTGGCGTACAAGAACCGGGGCGAGTTACCAGAGGATGAGACTCTGGCCCGACAGATAATCCGGCGATCCAAGTCCATGACTATTATCAACGGCAAGTTGCATCATTGCAGTGTGTCAGGGGCGTTTCAATGTTGTGTGTCTCCTAAAGAAGGCCGTGAAATTTTGCGTGAGATCCACAAAGGAGATTGTGGTCACCACGCCGGTTCAAAGTCCCTGGTGGCTAAAGCATTTCGCCATGGCTTCTATTGGTTAACTCCTCATGCTGATGCGGAGGATCTGGTCAGACGATGTGATGGTTGCCAAAAGTTTTCAAGACGTGCTCATGTACCGGCTCAAGAATTGAGAATGATTCCAATTACTTGGCCATTTGCGACTTGGGGGCTGGATATGATTGGGCCTTTCAAAAGGTCCAAAGATAAGAAGACCCACCTCCTGGTGGCGGTTGACAAGTTTACAAAGTGGGTGGAGGCAGAACCTGTTAGCAAGTGTGATGCGGCCACGGTGGTTCAGTTCATCAAAAAGGTGATTTTCCGGTTTGGCTTTCCACACAGTATCATCACAGATAATGGTACCAATTTGTCCAAAGGTGCCATGAAGGAGTTCTGCGAACAGGAGCACATCCGGCTCGACATTTCATCGGTGGCACATCCACAGTCCAATGGTCAAGCAGAAAGGGCTAATCAAGAGATCTTGAGAGGCATCAAGCCCCGGCTTATGGTTCCTTTGCAGAGAACACCGGGTTGTTGGGTAGAAGAGTTACCATCTGTGTTATGGAGCATCAGTACTACACCCAACAGATCAACGGGATGCACACCGTTCTTCATGGTTTACGGAGCGGAGGCGGTTCTCCCTAGTGATATCCGTCATGATTCACCCCGTGTGGCGGCTTATGTTGACGCGGACAATGAGACAGCACGGCAAGATGCTTTGGACCTATTGGATGAAGAACGTGACATAGCAGCTGCCTGCTCGGCGATTTACCAACAGGATCTTCGTTGTTATCACAGTCGCCGAGTCAGAACCAGAATCTTTCAGGAAGGAGATTTGGTGCTTCGGCTCATCCAAGATCAGACTGATATGCATAAGCTATCCCCACCTTGGGAGGGGCCTTTCGTGGTCAGCAAGAATCTGCACAACGGGTCATACTATCTGATCGATATTCGAGAGCATAAGGACTCACGTACATCAGAGGAGGAGACCAACAGGCTGCGGAACATAGCTCATCTTCGGCCTTACTAGACCTGAGCCATTGGCTCTACTTGTGTACATATTACGACGATGTATATATTATGATTAAATATAATAAACCGGAATCTCAACTAAAGCGGGGTATCTGTTCTTTTACATCATGTGTGGTTACACGGAGTTGTTCTAAAGCGGCCTCCGGTTTACCCCTTGAGTTAGCTTTTTAAAAACATCATGTTATATCACTTGGGGGTTTGGTCGTGTCCGAACCAATACAATACCTCTTGATAGGCGAGAGCCACTAGATCACTTGGGGACATGGTCTCGTCTGAACCAGTCATGCCTCTTGATTGGCCTAAGGCCACATAATCACTTGGGGGCTTGGTCGAACCCAAACCATTGCCATGCCACTTGATCGGCATAAATGCCACGGTTTCATTTGGGGACCTGGCTGACTAGAACCATAGTTACACCTATCGGGAGCTTGGTCGTGTTCGGCCATGGTAACGCCATCTGATCAGCTCAAATAAACCTTTTTTTGCAAACGGTTTTGTCATTGCCTTTGCTTCACACTTTTCTTTGAAAGGTATTTCTTTCTTTTTATTGCGTTTTTTAAACCGACAAAGTTTTCAGCCGGTTCACACTGTCAATTGACGGAACATGGTTCATTTCAATCCGGAGACTATTTGCCCGGTTTGATCTTTTTTGTTAACATCCTCTTATGGAGTAACACGGTGTTTATTATAACCCGACATGGTTTACATGGTAAACTAGCGTCATATATATATGGGAGCTGCTATCTCCTCCAACAGTGTGCGTTTATAAAACTCCGCTTCAAGATTGGCCAAGCCAACTTCACGCTGAACGGTGGCAGGTATTATGTATCTCACAAAGTTGGTCATATACTTAAAAAAATTCGGATGTTTTGATTTCATGGATGCAGACATCATATTCCGCCTGACGGTACAACCGCGGTGGCACTTGAAGATTTTTTTATTGTAGAAAGTACTTTGGAAAATTCATCACCCAAAGGAAGAGCAAGTGGCAGCGATTATGCACGAACGCATATCAACATCAAAAGTATCAGCTAGCCTATTACAAGGCAACACGGTGCCCACAATAAGATCATTGTTTTTCGCAAAGGAGAAGTAGTTTTAAACCGGCTTCCGGTTCAAGCTTGGTCATCAGCCTGGCCTGATGGTTGTGGGTCATCCTGCGCCGCTTCAGCTTCAGTTTCTCTACCCAGCGGCTGGAAATCAACAGTTGTCCAGTCGATTCCCATTAATGCTTGAAAAACAGCTTCATCATGGATCAGCAACGACGTGTCAATATCGGGAGCATAAGTATGCTTACGGATTGGAGGGATAAGATTTTCCGCTTCATGAATTGGTGCAGCTATTCGCTTGTTTGGATGGTCATATTGGGCTTGATAATGAGACAAGTCTGCTTCTTCAGCCAATTGACAAGCTAGCGGACGCACCTCTCGGTTTATTGCTCGCAGATCCGCTTCACCAAACTCTGACCCGTCTTCCTTCAAGCTGGGATAGCCCTGAGCCGCTTCAATAGAATCAAAATCCGGCACCCAAGCTTTTGCCCGGATTAAGGCATTGATCGCACCGGTTCGAGAAGCAGATTTCTTCAGATCTTCAACCCGGGCAGGAAGCACCGACAGTTTCATCAGAGTGTCCTGAATCAAGGTGGGCGCCGGCTTGTTGTGGGATGCAGTACAGATGATCCGCTATGCACCAGTGTACAGGTGTTCGACCAACGTATAGGCGGCTTTCAATTTCTCTCGCACATCTGACCCCAAGTGACCAATGCGTGTCCCTAAAATATCATAAAGGGTTAACAAACTGGCAGCTCTGTAAGATGACAGAATCAGTTCAGAAGTCAAACCGGCTTACCAAAGATAGCAGTGGTCATATCATGCCCGTGCCGCTTTATGCTGGTCAGTTCATCCGCCACCGGTTTTAGTGCAGCCTCGGCATCTTCTGCTCGTTTGATTAAAGCGGATTTTTCAGTGGCCCAATCTGCCCGCTTCTTCTTGAAGTTCTCCTTAAGATGTTCCATGGCGCTTAAAGCGCTGGTTAATTCCTCTTTTGCTTTGGAGGTTTCAGCTTGTTGGGATTTTAGATTATCTTGGAGATCAGCGACTTGGCTTTCTTTCGTCTTCAGCTCAGCCTGCATGCAGACAGTTATATGATTCAGCAAAACGGTACAAGGATTGATGTACCAACCACATAACAAGTTATGCACTTGGCACTTGGGGGCTAATGCATATTCGATCTTCATCTTTCAATTGCTTACAAAGTCCCAAGATCAATACAAGTATTCAACTTGGCACTTCGGGGCTAGTGGCTATTTTCTCGTATATATTCTGATGCGGCAATCTCAATTATTTAAAGTCCCGGTTTAACTACGCTAAGTTGAACCGACCCTTGGGGGCTACATCAGCGAATTTCAAAGCATTAAGATTTATATTAGTAAGTCCCGGTTTGAAAGAAGATTACAAACCGGCCCTTGGGGGCTAGGAGAGTCAGCAAGAATTGAAGCATACAAACAGGAAAGAACATATGGAAGTTACCTCATATTTATCTTTCATCATGTTAACCAGACCGGCTTCATAGTCACGACTGGTATACAGCTGGTTCAGGTAGCCGGAATGGATATCTTGGGCGTTCAGAGCAGCGTAAGTCACTAGATCAGCATTCCACTTGCCTTTGCCAAAGGCAGCAAATTCTTTCTTGGCAGAATGTTTGGACAAAGCGACAGGATTGCTTGGCTCTGTATGGCCAGTGCCAGTAATGACAACCTCATCATCCTTGGTATCGCCGGTTTGCACTGGGGCTATTGGCTTGTCAGTAGGCTTTGTTGGACCAGTGGATTTCTCAATCCGGATGGAGCTTGTGGGCTGATTGACAGGATTTGAGGTATCAATAGGTCTCTCTTCAGCAATAAGATCGTCGTCTTGCCGCGGTGGATCATTGGGTATATCCTCAGGAGTAGCCGCTTCAAGATCTGGTGTTTTGCTCGGTTCAAGGACGGCATCATCTTCGGCCGCTTTGTCCAGGCGAGCCTTCTTGCTTGGCCTAGGCTTGGCCCTGAAAGGAATAACAAAATCAAATACAACATATGTTCCAAGGTGATGTGCTACAAATATTATGATAAGTATAGCTTACCCAAGCACCGTTTTGAGCAGTGGCAGCTGAGTAGCCGATGAATCGCCAAAGGATGAGTGGGAAGTAACCTGGTAATCGGAGTCAGATGGATTAAGAGGTTGACGAAAGCAGCCCGCTTTAGGACAAGCACTGACAAGCAAATTAGAGACCTCTGAACGGAGTTTCCGAACTGGACTATTCGGTAAACCGGCGGAGGTAACTACCTGGCCGCTGTGCCGGGTTGTGCGACGAGCTTCGTGCTGTTGGGTCTTCATAAGAAATTTGGGATCCAAATAAGCAAGAGGATGAGAAAACTTAACTTTCCGGTTTGCCTGATGGATTTTTAGTGAAGGCAAAGGTTCTGAATCGAAAGAGAGAATAATTACCTCTGCAGCATCAGCATGGCTAGCTTCGGCATCATCCTGACAAATATCATCATTAATAAGACGCATGAAAAATAAGCCAAGTGAGTCAAGCCCTACCTCAAGGTCCGGATTATCCACATCATCATCAGGGGCCGGATTAGAGGATGCAGTGGTTCTTTTCATGTGGGCAGTCTTCTTCACAGCTTTAGTCTTTTGTCGGGTTGCCCTTTCCGGTTTATCTGGTTTTTCTGGTTTCTCCTGCGGCAGTTTCTTGCTCCAAAATGGATCATTGCCCTGGTTACACAGACACTGATATTAAAACAATGACAAGATATATCAACAGCAGAGTCACCAAAAAGAAAAATCAAACTCTTACAGCTGGCGGTTTGTTGGTGGCACAGAAGGGAAGCAGGCCGGTTTTTGCACAAATGTGTTTCGATTCATTCAGCATCTTATTCACAGCCTCTGTGATTTATTCATCGGTGATCTGGATGTTGGAATGTCGCAGTGGATCATCAACACTACCAGTATACTCGCACATCAAACCGGAGCGCTGACTAAGGGGCAGTATGCTCCATGATATCCAACAGCGGGCGAGATCAACCCCTGTTAAACCGTTGGCCATAAAGGCTCTGAGCTTCGACAGTTGAGGAGCATATTTGCTTCTCTCTTGGGCAGTCAACCTTTGCGGAAAGGGGTGTGTATTGCTGAGTCACTCCGGACGAATGCCAAGCAAGGGATTTTCACGAGCAGGGGAGGTGTCTTTGCAATAGAACCATGTTTGATTCCACTCTTTGGGGTGGGTGTGCAGTTTGGCGTGAGGGTATGTGACCTCTTTACTTTTCTGAATCGCCACGCCACCCAACTCCGTATTGGAGCCGTCAGTAAACTCAGTACGGCGGTTAGATGGAAACAGTCTCTGAACAATTCCACTGTGGGCTCCTCTTGAAAGAACACCTCACAGAGCACTTGGAAGTGACACATGTTTGTAACAGAGTTGGGGCCAGTATCTTGTGGATGGAGTTGAAAATCGGCTAAAACGTCCCGGTAAAATTTAGAACCGGGCGGCTTAAAGCCCCGGGCTAAGTGATCTACGAAAATGACGACCTCTCCTTCTTGAGGTGTGGGAGGGCATTCTTTGCCAGGAGCCCTCCAATGGATGGTATCTTTGCTGCCTAAAGTGCCGATCAGGACTAAATCGTCCAGTTGAGCCTCTGTGACGCGAGAAGGAACCCAGTTGCACTCATATACTTGCTTGGCCATGATGAAATCTACAAGGTAGATGATCTTGGTTCAAAAATGCATTGATTAAGGTACATTGGTATGTGCAATGTTAAACCGGAGACAGATCTATCTAAACCAGAGTTTTATGAAGCAACAAACAACTGGCGGTTCAACAAGGGGACTAATGGTATATACCGGTTTGGCAATTTTTCTACAAAGTTAAACCGCCTGATCTAAGCATTGAAACAACTAAGATTGCGGATGGATAAGTATGCAGAAAAAGATTTCACAAGATTTCTCTATAGCGTTGGATCTGAAGCAAGTTCAGAAAATAAGAAAAATATTCAAAAGCTCAAAGCAGAACAGTATTGAATCAATGGGCAGAAATATATGTGATATCTCTGGTCTTGGGCATGAAACTAAAGGCGGATACTAAAAGCTACCGCTACACAGAGCAGGGGTTCACAGATGCATCCAGAAGCTAGTATATGAACACGAACAGGTGATTAACACTGCAAGAACACGAAACCCTATAACAAATCTGTGTTGAGAAGAGCAGAAGGCTTACCAGAGTTGAGGAAGACGCGGAAGGTTGCCGCGGTGCTCTGGTGCGTTCAGGTTGATGCAGCGGCCAAGGTTGGTGTAGAAGTTGACGGCGGCGGCGGAGCTTCGAGGATGGCGACGCGAGGAAGACGAAGAAGAAAGGCACCAAGGGGAGAAAAGAAATGACCCTTCGGTCCTATTTATAAGGCAAAAGGACATGTGTCAGGCGCGACAATCAAGGGGCCACGAAACGGAGCTGTCGCCTCGATTTCCGCAGATCTATTAAACAAGGAAGCATAATGGATAAGTTTCGTTATGACAGGTGATGTCACTCCGGTTTACAACGACCAGAGAAGATGACATCATGGCGATTCAACAAACTACAAGAAGATATTGAAGATGAAGATTTTTGCTAAAAGATTGACATGAACATGTTCAAATCAATCTGGGGCCTAATGTTGGGGATATTACTACTGGGCGTAAATCGGCCTATCTGGGCCGGGTTAACTTCATCAGTAGTTAAGTATGTTAAAGCCCGAGAAGGCAGATGAGGGCTCAAGGCCCGTGGTCGGTTCGAGGCCTGTAGCCGTAAACCGGCGTTGGTAGTTAACTTGTATTGTAAGTTAGGAATAAGTCGATACCAAACCGGACACATCTATGAGCCGGTATTGGGACTCTGTGAACCGACAGGCGTCACCCGTGTATATAAGGGGACGACCCGGCGGCGGTTCAAGGACAACAGACAACAACTCGAGACATAGGCGAATCTTGTTTGCTCCCTAGTCATCGAAACCCCATCAATTCCATCACAACTAGACGTAGGCTTTTACCTTCATCGAAGGGGACGAACTAGTATAAAATCTCTTGCGTCCCTGTGTCCGCTTTAACCCCTTCAAGCTAACCCGTCGCGATGGCTCCACGACTAAGTCCTTTCTCTAGGACATCTGCCGTGACAAAACCACGACAGGTTGGGTGCGACATATGCTAATGGATGGCTTATCACGGTGGGAGCGAGTAGAACGTCGCCGGTGCCTGGAAGCGGGATGAGGCGTAGACACGAACACCGACGTACTTTACCTAGGTTCGGGGCTCTCCTAGGAGATAACACCCTAGTCCTGCTCTACGGGGTCTCCGCATGATCACTAAGGCACTAGTGAGTACAATGGTGCTCCTCGAGCTGTATGCTAGAAGTAGAAGAAGGCAGGCACACTCTCTCCTTCCTCTAGGTATGAGAGTAGTCCTAACCGGTTATGAACCCTTTGCATGGGTGCCCCGGGGGTTTATATAGGCCTACCCCTAGGGGTACAATGGTAATCTGGCCGGGTGTAGGACCCGGCTGTCAGTGTCTCTGGTCGCCGGCTTCTCCGCCGGCTGCTGGGGCCCGCCGCCTGGGGGGCCCCACAAACTAGTCTGGTACGGAGCCGACAGGACGCTCCCGCCGCTCGCGGGTCTTGCCGATCGCTGGTTACTATAGCAGCGATGCTAATGACGCATGCTTGGTCAGGGGAGCGTGGCTACAGTCCCGCCGCCTGGTGGGAGATCACTGTAGCCACTCTCGGTCTCATCTGGTTAATTGTGCATGGGCCCCGAGGGAGGAACGAGCCACCTGCTGGGAGCCGGCCTCCCTCAGGTCCGACTGGTCAGGCTTCTGCCGACTTCCGGGCTCTTGCTGCCCAGTAGGGCCAGCCGCCTTTAGGCCGTACCGATAGGTCATCGTGGGAGTAGGGCTTTGCCTGCCAGCAGGGACGTCAAGGATGTAGTGGCAACAGTGCCGCGTACAGGCAGAGATCTCCGCCTGTACGGAGCACTGTGGCCATGCCCGGCTCTGGATATGGGGGTGATGGGCTACACTATAGCCTCACCCTATCTCCTCTTCTTAATGGGAGCGTAGATTTTGAGGGCGCGACGGTTCGCCTGCTAGGAAGTCAGCCCTCTTGGAGCCGCCTTCTTGAACCCAGCCGCCTTCTGGTAGCCGGTCGCCTGGGACAGCCGGCCTCCAGAAGGCGGCACTTCTTCTTGGTCTCTTTGAGGGGCACAGCCAGCCCGCATGTCTTGAAAGCCTCAGGGACTTGGGTTAGGCTACCCGTGGCCCATTACTCCGACAGTAGTCCCCGAAGCTGGTGAGGCGTCGCAGCTGATTAGCCGAGAAGCCACAACAGTTTCCTTCTCCGAGTGCTCTGGTCTTGAAGCTTCATCCGACTCCTAGCGCACCACGTGGAGGGAGTCGGCCACGGCCAGTCGGACTTGACCGAAAACTTTGAACGCAATGGCCGGAACCAAGTGGCATACTAGCGAAGCCTCCAGGCCCGCCGCCCGTCGTGGGCATGCCACTTGGCGCCAACCAATCGGGCCAGCTTGCCAGCCCACGCGCGCGATGGGACACGACAGCAGGCTGGGCCCGCCACTACCGGGACTCGGCACGTGAGCGGATCTGCCGCGGCCGAGGCGGCCGGTTGAGCTTCTCCGCGGAGTTACTGCGCGCCGTAACTCGCGCGATAAACGTGGGGACGTGGGGTCGTGGGCACAGTTAATCCCACGATCCTACGCCCGCCCCATCGGCTTCATATCCCGACAACTATAAGTAGGGGGAGGAGGGGAAGCAGCGAAGCACGCGCGTCCTCCTTCCCCACTGTTGCCTCTTTCTTCCTCCTCTCACCACAGCACCCTCGAGCTCCGTCGGAGTGTTGCCGCCGCCCGTTTCCGTACAGCTCTTCCGCCCCGGGCCCTTCTTGGCCCTGCTTCGATCCCCAGCTCCCCTGCCACGTCATTTGCCTCGCCAAGCTCTTCATGGCGCGCGAGCGGGGAGGAGTCTGGGACGGGTCAACGTCAACAACGACCACATCGCCTTCCTCTGCGACATGCAACACCTTCCCGACGCTGGCTACGTGAAGGCGTGCGTGCCTCAAGAGGGGGAGATTTCGCCGGCGCCGGGGGAGGTCTAGCGGGTCGTCTTCCACTCGCACTTCATCCATGGCTTCGGCCTGCCGGCGAGCGGCTTCCTCCACTCGTTCCTTGACTTCTACCATCTCCAACCTCACCACATCACGCCCAACACCGCGATGCTTCTATCCGCCTTCGTCATGATGTGCGAAGGCTACCTCGGCATCCTCCCCACCATCTAGTTGTGGGGGGCGCTCTTTTACACCAAGCTGGGAACCTCCGCCAAGGAGAAGGTGGCCCGGTGTGGTGCCTTCGTCGCGGTGCGCCGGCCATCAGCGCGGAACGTCTTCCCCGCCATCAAGCTGCCACAGTCAGTCAAGATGTGGCAGCAGTCTTACTTCTATGTGGAGAACGTCGACCCGGCCTACGAAGCCGGCCCGCTGGCAGATCCTCGGGCCAACTGGGGTACAAGCCGAAGCCGGTGTCAGCTGACGGCACCGCCGCCATCAACCGACTCCGGGTGCTGATGGAAGCCGAAGGCCTCAAAGTGTCCGACATGCTGGTCGCCTTCGTCGCGCGTCGGGGTCTGCCACTCCAAGGCCGGCCTCACTTGATCTGCCGGATGAGCGGGCACCATGACCCGTGCCGGCTGAGTACCAAGGAGATGCCGGCTGCCGAGGTGGCAAACTTGGTCAACGAGATCTTCGACCTCAAGATGGACGGGTCCTAGCAATTCGGCAAGCAGCCATACTCCCGCGCGGACCTACCGCCTGCCGTAAGCCCTTCAACCTTTTTCCCTCTTCCGTGCTTCATCTTGATTCCTTCATGTCGATTTGACCAGCCGGCCTCTTGCTTTTTTGAAACAGATCTACATGTCTGAGGCGACGACCGCTTTCTTGGGGGTGGGCGGCCCCTACTTGCCAAACCGAGCCATGGGCGACGTGGATGACCCCGACTTGGGGCGGCGGCCTTGGAAGATGATGCCACAGGCGGGATCTACGGAGCAAGCGGCTCCGAAGAGGGAGTCGGCGTCGAGTCATGGCCGGACGACTTCGAGGAGGAGGAGGAGGAGTCGCGCCCTTCACGAGGCACCGGCAAGGCGGAGACGGGCCCATCCGCCGAGCCGACTGCCCGAGGCAGTACGCAAAAGCGTAAACAGGGCGCCGCCTTATTCGGTAGTGCGCCGAAGAAGGCCAAGAACCCGACCGCCGCAACCAGGTGGACGGAAGCCGCCGCGAAGGCGGCCGAGTTGCAGAAACTCCTGAAAGCCCCTCCCATGGTGTCGGCGTACGTATCCTTTCTCGTTCCTTCCTTTCTTGTTGATTCTATCTGAATTTCCTCTCCTTGTCTTCTTGACTTAGGGCTCCGCTCTCGCTCGAGAAGTCGGCGGCTGCCTCCGTTATCGGGTCGGCGGAGGCCTCCACCACCAGCCGGCTAATCGATCCTACGGCCGACCTTCGGGAGGCACAGGAGCGAAACATTCGTGAGGCGTGTGAGGGGCAGGAGGCCGCCCGCCGGGAGAAGGCGGAGGCAGATAAGGCAGAGGCCGTCGCGCTGAAGAAGCTGGTGGAGGCCGAGGCCGATGCTGCCATGAAGAAGCGGCTTGAAGAAACGGCACGCCGCCAGGAGCCGCTCTTCGTCCTCCCCCTAAACTCCGCACCGCCATCGCCGGAGTTTGTGGCGCCGACTAGGGGTGCCGGCGACGATCACCCGGTCATGGAGAGGGAAGGCGGCTACGTCATCATGCCGGACGTAGTCGTGCCTCCAGCACCACTGTATGAGGGAGCGCGGGACAAAAAGCCGGCCGACCCGCCAGCACCACCAGCCGAAAGCGAGACAGTGACGGGCCCAACTCCTGAGGTCCGCACATCATCGCACCGCCGGTTTGCGAAGGCGGTGTCAGTGTCAATATCGGCGGATCTCGTGTAGGGGGTCCCGAATTGTGCGTCTAAGGAGGATGGTAACAGGAGGCAGGGGACATGATGTTTACCCAGGTTCGGGCCCTCGTGATGGAGGTAATACCCTACGTCCTGCTTGATTGTTCTTGATGATATGAGTATTACAAGAGTTGATCTACCACGAGATCATAGAGGCTAAACCCTAGAAGCTAGCCTATGCTATGATTGTCAATTGTCCTACAGACTAAACCCTCCGGTTTATATAGACACCGGAGGGGGCTAGGGTTACACATGGTCGGTTACAAGGGAGGAGATTTACATATCCGTATTGCCTAGCTTGCCTTCCACGCCAAGGAGAGTACCATCCGGACATGGGACGAAGTCTTCAATCTTGTATCTTCATAGTCCAACAGTCCGGCCAAAGGAAATAGTCCGGCTGTCCGGAGACCTCCTAATCCAGGACTTCCTCAGTAGCCCCTGAACCAGGCTTCAATGACGATGAGTCCGGCGCGCAGTATTGTCTTCGGCATTGCAAGGCGGGTTCCTCCTCCAAATACTCCATAGAAGATTTTGAACACCAGAATAGTGTCCGGCTCTGCAAAACAAATTCTGCATACTACCACAGAGGGAATAATATTTGCACAAATCTAATCTGCTGACGCGTTCTGACAGCACAACGTTATGTCATGACTTGGTCATTATTCGAACCGTTTTTCTCAACCAGCGCTTCGCATATTGCGAGGCAGTTTTTCTGTCACATCTTGTCAAAGCAGAGATCGTGTCCCCCTTATTACGGGATTCTCATCAATACGGACGCGGGTAACCCAACCACGCCATCAATTACGGCGCCTGGGGAATAAGCGGTTTTACTAGGCAAGTGGGGAGGCGCATCGCCTCCTCCGCCCTTATAAAGGGACGAAGATTCACTCTTTTCACCCGCGCCTTCTTCCTCCTTGCTTACCTATTCCTGCACACTCGAGCTCTAGCACCCAAGCTGGCGTTCTTCTTCTCAAACCACTCCAAGCATGTCCGGAGCAGGAGGCAAGTTGATGGTCTCCTCCGTCACGGAGGAGAACATCAAAAAGTTACGGGAAGCCGGATATCTGGCCACGGATATCGCGCACCGGCTGCCAGATGCGGGGCAGATCATCCCAACGCCCGAACCCCATTAGAGGGTAGTTTTTCTTACCCATTTTGTCCGCGGACTAGGATTTCCCCTCCACCCATTTGTTTGTGGGCTCATGTTCTACTACGGGCTGGATTTTCATGATCTGGCCCCCAATTTTATCCTCAACATCTCAGCATTTATCGTCGTGTGCGAGGCCTTCCTCTGCATCAAGCCCCATTTTGGCCTGTGGCTGAAGACCTTCAACGTCAAACCGAAGGTGGTGGTCGGCCAACAAGCGGAGGGCGGAGGCGCCATGGTGGGCAAGATGCCTAATGTCACCTGGCTCGAAGGCTCCTATGTGGAGACCATAAAGGGGTGGCAATCGGGGTGGTTCTACATCACCGAGCCACGCGACACCAACTGGGCGGCGACCCCCGAATTTCGATCCGGAATCCCCACACGGCTCACCTCCTAGAATGAGAAGGGCCTGTCCTGGGGTTCTTCAGTAGAGCTGACCACACTCCAGACCTGCATCAGGAACATGATGAGAAAGAAAATCAAGCTCGTCAATGTGGTCCAGGTCATGCTCTTCCGTCGGATCCTCACGTGTCAACGACGAGCATTCAATTTGTGGGAGTTCGACCCGGCCAAGCACCAGACGCTGTGAGAGATCTATGACACGACACACGAGAATGTCTGGAGGGCGCTGTTCAAGGGCGCCGAGGTACCTCCTTCCCTCACTGAGGATCGTGGACTCAACGCAAAGCGCCGCGCCAATCCGGTAAGTTTTTATATTTCACAGGGTATCCATTTGTCCCAGTTTAATCATGTGCGCGGTCTAAGCCTTCCATGCCTTTGACAGGAGTGGGTTAGGACAACAGAGCTGATCTATTGCCCTGCCCCCTGCCGGAAGATCCTGCAGATGCTCTCCTGACGGAGATGCTAGTTCTGGCACCTTACAAGGTGCCGGTGAAGAAGGCCAAGAAGAAGGCCGCAGGGATCCGAAAGGGTCTCCGGCGCAAGGTTGTATCGGACTCATCGTCTGATAACTCCAACGCGCCCCCCTCGCACGAAAACGATGAGGAGGAAGAGGAAAGTTCACCCCATCCAGCCTGGGGAGACAAGAAAAGGAAGGTTGACCCAACCGGGGAGGCCGAAGGGTCCAAGAAGGGCAAGACCCTCCCTCCGGACTGCTCCGCGACGGCCGCCTACAGCGGCGACGAGTGGCTACCAAGGGTCAAGCCCCTAGCGAAGTCGTAAGTATCCGGACACCATAGTAATTCATGGTATGTTTTACTGCACTACTTCTCCTTATGTCGAACATGATTATGCAGTCCGTCCCAAGCTCATCTCGATGTATCTTCGTCGAGCGGTTCACTGGACTCGTCGGAAATGAACAGCGGTTCTGTTCCGACCGCCTCCACCCCTTGCCCTGCGGACAACATCGAGGTGTTGTCTCAACAGGCACCGGGCCAAGGGGAGGTAGTCCCAGGGGCGCCTCGAGGCGACCTTTCAGACCCTGGGCGCAAAGGGAGCTGGACTCCGATGGGCTCCAGGTTCGGCCCCCAGCCAAACACTTCACCAGAATCTTCGATGGTTCTGGACTATGGCAGGCGGTCCCCCGTTAAGGGGGGCCAACCACCCGTGCCGGTGTCCTATGTCCATCCAGAGGCACCGGACAACTTGCTGGAAGCGCTTCGTAGTGCTTCCATCGATGAAGAGCACCGCACTATAATGAGTGCGGTGATCGAGAAGGTTTAGTCCGCCAAAAATGGGCTGACCGAAGCTTGCGCCAGCCTCCTAACAGGCTTTGAGGTAAGCAATCAAAATATATATAATAAAATATTACCGCATAGATAGTAGCCCCTGATGCTTTGTTCGGTGTTTGAGAAGAAAGGCCGAATAGAGGATCAAATGATAACGCAGGAGTCTAATCATAAAAATGTCTATGTGTGTGTGCAGGCTTCACTGCTGGCCACTGCCGCACGTACTGCGGAGGTCTCTGCACTGAAGCAGGACCTGAAGCGGTCCGAGGATGATCTCGGCCTTACCAAGAGGCAACTCGAGGAGAGCAAAGGTAAGAAATACCCCTGTCTATATAGTTAAAAAGAAATTCTGGTGTAAATAATAGGATCATCATGGATTTGCCAGGGGCCACGACCGAAGTGGCAACCCTGAGGAAGGCGCTATCCGAGGCCGAAGACAAAGCAGCCAAGGAGCGCATTGAATGGGACAAGCAAGAAGCCCGAGTAGGCGAGGTGCAGCAAGAGCTCGAGGCTCTCACCAAAAAGCACGAGTCTTTGGAGCTTGACTCTAGGACGCGAGAGACCGAGCTCGCGCAGGCGCTTGAAAGCGTTCAGAGCGCCATGGATGAAGCCCACAAGGCCCTCCAGGAGATTGATGCGGTGAAGAAGATAGCCGTGGGTAAGGCATTCATTATGCAAAGCAATCATGTGAAGGAAACTTTCCTTTTTCTTACCCGAGTTCAGAGCTCTCTAGGAGCATTTGCAGAACTTCCCCAAAGTGCACTGGATGCCACGGAGTTTTACCGAGCTGAGGAGGGGAGCTCGATGGAGAAGTTGTTCTGGTCTTAGTATACTGGGACCGAACACCCCGTGCCTTTGTGCGACCAGTTGAAGCAGTTGGTCGAGCTTCACAAGGCGGTCGAGCAAGCCATGAAGGGCCTTATAGTCCAGATGTGGCCTGGCGAGCCCCTGTCTGGCAGCTACTTTAGTCTGGTGAGGCGGCTTGTCGACGCCTGCCCACCGCTTGAAGTCATAAAGCGGTCCATCTGCATCGAGGGTGCACGCAGGGCTTTTGCCCAAGCGAAGGTGCACTGGGCGAAGCTGGACATCGTGAGCTGGTGAAGGAGGGGCCGCTGGAGGGCAAGGAGCATCGCTGCCCCGAGATGTACTATGAGAGTGTCCTGAAGGGTTCTTGCGTTGTGGCGGATGAGTGTGCCAAGGATGTAATTTTTGAATGAACATGCTCATGTGATCCTGTAATATGAAACGAGTTCATTTGCGCCATGCGATGATTTTTAATTTAAAATATTACCTTCTGTGCGGCCGTTTATAAAATCTGAGAGTTGGCCAGTCGTCGGCTTCTGCCCCAATGTAACTAGTACTGGGGTGTTCGGGATAAACCTGAGCACTCATTACCCCAATTTTGGGTCCTTCAAGGGAGGTGTTCAGCACAACGAACCAGGCAATCAAACTATAATGCTTTATCACTCTCACTTAGCCATAGAAGTCTACAATTTTAAATTTTGGCGAAGCCCCTGGTATTCGGAAGGCCGAATTTGGGGCGCTATACACGCCTAAGCCGGACAAGGCCGACTCCTCGCCCAAAGCGGAAAAAGTCTTTAAGGACTTGAGACCTCTCGAACAGCGACCAGTCTCTCGCCTTATCATGACAGTGAGTTTTCGGCTTTCTCTACCGAGGTGCTCGTCCGGAAGAACCAGGACACAATTGCAATAGTTCTCCCACCGCTACATAGCTGATATAGCAGAACGTAAGGTACCAAAGCATGGGAGCCGGGCAAACCCAACATTTGACCAAAGACATGATTCGGAGTTGATGCATATAATGCTTTAAGTTCAGGGTGCATCACTTACGAAAGTGTTCAGACTTCTTGCGCCATATTATGGGGTAAACGAAAGCCCCTGGCGTACTCACCGTACCCGAATGTACAGGTGCGGATTGTCGTGAATGGACATATAAGAGAAAGGGAAAAGGGAACAAGGGGAACTTCAAGAAGAACGGCAAACAAGTTGCTGCTCAAGTGAACAAACCCAAGTCTGGACCTAAGCCTGAGACTAAGTGCTTCTACTGCAAAGGGACTGGTCACTAGAAGCGGAACTACCCCAAGTATTTGGTCGATAAGAAGGATGGCAAAGTAAACAAAGCTATATTTGATATACATGTTAATGATGTGTACTTTACTAGTGTTTATAGCAACCCCTCCGTATTTGATACTGGTTCAGTTGCTAATAGTAGTAACTCGAAATGGGAGTTGCAAAATAAACATAGACTAATTAAGGGTGAAGTGACGATGTGTGTTGGAAGTGGTTCCAAGATTGATATGATCATCATCACACGCTCCCTATACTTTTGGGATTAGTGTTGAACCTAAATAAATGTTATTTTGTGTTTGCATTGAGCATAAATATGATTGGATCATGTTTATTGCAATACGGTTATTCATGTAAGTTAGAGAATAATTCTTGTTCTGTTTACATGAATAAAACCTTCTATGGTCATACACCCAATGAAAATGGTTTGTTGGATCTCGATCGTGGTGATACGCATTTTCATAATATTGAAGCCAAAAGATGCAAAGTTAATAATGATAGTGCAACTTCTTTGTGGCACTGCCGTTTAGGTTATATTGGTGTAAAGCGCATGAAGAAAGTCCATGCTGATCGGCTTTTGGAATCACTTGATTATGAATCAGTTGATGGTTGCGAACCATGCCTCATGGGCAAGATGACTAAGACTCCGTTCTCCGGAACAATGTAGCGAGCAACAGATTTGTTGGAAATCATACATATTGATGTATGTGGTCCGATGAATATTGAGGGTCGCGGCAGGTATCATTATTGTCTGATCTTCATAGATGATTTGAGCAGATATGAGTATATCTACTTGATGAAACACAAGTCTGAAACATTTGAAAAGCTCAAAGAATTTCAGAGTGAAGTAGAGAATCATCGTAACAAAAATAAAAGTTTCTATGATATGATCGCAGAAGTAAAATATTTGAGTTACGAGTTTGGCCTTTAGTTAAAACAATGTGAAATAGTTTCACTACTCACGCCACCTGGAACACCACAGTGTAATGGTGTGTCCGAATGTCGTAACCGTACTTTAGTAGATATGGCGCGATCTATGATGTCTCTTACGGATTTACCACTATCGTTTTAGGGTTATGCATTAGAGACAGCTACATTCATGTTAAATAGGGCACCGTCTAAATCCGTTGAGACGACACTGTATGAACTGTGGTTTGGCGAGAAACCTAAGCTGTCGTTTCTTAAAGTTTGGGACTGCGATGCTTATGTGAAAAAGTTTGAACATGATAAGCTCGAACCCAAATCAGAGAAGTAAATCTTCATAGGATACCCAAAAGAAAATATTGGGTACACCTTCTATCACAGATCCGAAGGCAAGATATTATTGTTGCAAATGGATCCTTTCTAGAGAAGGAGTTTCTCTCGAAAGAAGTGAGTGGGAGGAAAGTAGAACTTGATGCGGTAACTGTACCTGCTCCGTTATTGGAAAATAGTTCATCACAGAAATCTGTTCCTGTGACTACTACACCAATTAGTGAGGAAGCTAATGATGATGCTCATGTAACTTCAGATCAAGTTACTACCGAACCTCGTAGGTAAACCAGAGTGAGATCCGCACCAGAGTGGTACGGTAATCCTATTCTGGAGGTCATGTTACTTGACCATGACGAACCTACGAACTATGAGGAAGCGATGATGAGCCCAGATTCCGCAAAATGGCTTGAGGCCATGAAATCTGAGATGAGATCCATGTATGAGAGCAAAGTATGGACTTTGATTGACTTGCCCAATGATCGGAGAGCCATTGAGCTTAAATGGATCTTCAAGAGGAAGACGGACGCTGATAGTAGTGTTACCATCTACAAAGCTAGAATTGTCGCAAAAAGGTTTTCGACAAGTTCAAGGTGTTGACTACGATGAGAGTTTCTCACTCGTATCCATGCTTAAGTCTGTTCGAATCATGTTAGCAATTGCCGCATTTTATGAAATCTGGCAAATGGATAAACACAACTGCATTCCTTGATGGATTTATTAAAGAAGAGTTGTATATGATTCAACTATAAGGTTTTGTCAATCCTAAAGGTGCTAACAAAACATGCAAGCTCCAGCGATCCCTCTATGGACTGGTGCAAGCATCTTGGAGTTGGAATATATGCTTTGATAGGTTGATCCAAGCATATAGCTTTATACAGACTTGTGGGGAAGCCTGTATTTACAAGAAAGTGAGTGGGAGGACTGCAGCATTTCTGATAAGTATATGTGTATGATATATTGTTGATCGGAGATAATGTAGATTTATTCTGCAAAGCATAAAGGAATGTTTGAAAGGAGTTTTTCGAAGAAAGACCTCAGTGAAGCTGCTTACATATTGAGCATCAAGATCTACAGAGATAGATCAAGACGCTTGATAAGTTTTTCAACGATTATGTACCTTGACAAGATTTTGAAGTAGTTCAAAATGGAACAGTCAAGGAAGGAGTTCTTGCCTGTGTTACAAAGGTGTGAAGTTGAGTAAGACTCAAAACCCGACCACGACAAAAGATAGAGAGAGAATGAAAGTCATTCCCTATGCCTCAGCCATAGGTTCTATAAAGTATACCATGCTGTGTACCAGACCTATCGTATACCCTGCCCTGAGTTTGGAAAGGGAGTACAATAGTGATCTAGGAGTAGATCACTGGACATTGGTCAAAATTATCCTTAGTGGAATAAGGGTATGTTTCTCGATTATGGAGGTGACAAAAGGTTCGTCGTAAAAGTTTACGTCGATGCAAGTTTTGACACTGATCCAGATGACTCAAAGTCTCAATCTAGATACATCTTGAAAGTGGGAGCAATTAGCTAGAGTAGCTTAGTGCAGAGCATTGTTGACATAGAAATTTGCAAAATACTTACGGATCTGAATGTGGCAGACCCGTTGACTAAACTTCTCTCACAAGCAAAACATGATCACACCTTAGTACTCTTTGGGCCTTAATCACATAGAGAGGTGAACTAGATTATTGAATCTAGTAAACCCTTTGGGTGTTGGTCACATGACGATGTGAACTATGGGTGTTAATCACATGGTGATGTGAACTATTGATGTTAAGTCACATGGCGATCTGAACTAGATTATTGACTCTGGTGCAAGTGGGAGACTGAAGGAAATATGCCCTAGAGGCAATAATAAAGTTATTATTTATTTCCTTATTTCATGATAAATTATTATTATTCATGCTAGAATTGTATTAACCGGAAACATAATACATGTGTGAATACATAGACAAACAGAGTGTCACTAGTATGCCTCTACTTTACTAGCTCATTGATCAAAGATGGTTATGTTTCATAACCATTGACATGAGTTGTTATTTGGTTAACGGGATCACATCATTAGGAGAATGATGTGATTGAATTCACCCATTCCATTAGCTTAGCACTTGATCGTTTAGTTTGTTGCTATTGCTTTCTTCATAACTTATATATGTTCCTATGACTATCAGATTATGCAACTCCCGTTTACCGGAGGAACACTTTGTGTGCTACCAAACGTCACAACGTAACTGGGTGATTATAATGGTGCTCTATAGGTGTCTCCGAAGGTATTTGTTGGGTTGGCGTATTTCGAGATTAGGATTTGTCACTCCGATTATCGGAGAGGTATCTCTGGGCCCTCTCGGTAATGCACATCACTCAAGCCTTGCAAGCATTGCAACTAATAAGTTAGTTGCGGGATGATGTATTATGGAACGAGTAAAGAGACTTGCCGGTAACGAGATTGAACTAGGTATTGAGATACCGACGATCAAATCTCGGGCAAGTAACATACCGATGACAAAGGGAACAGCGTATATTGTTATGCCGTCTGACCGATAAAGATCTTCGTAGAATATGTAGGAGCCAATATGAGCATCCAGGTTCCGCTATTGGTTATTGACCGGAGACGTGTCTCGGTCATGTCTACATAGTTCTCGAACCCGTAGGGTCGGCAAGCTTAAAGTTCGGTGACGATCGTAATTAGGGTTTTTGTGTTTTGATGTACCGAAGGTTGTTCGGTGTCCCAGATGTGATCACAGACATGACTTGTAGTCTCGAAATGGTCGAGACATAAAGATTGATATATTGGAAGCCTATATTTCGATATCGGAAACATTTCGGGTGAAATCGGGATTTTACCGGAGTACCGGGGGGTTACCGGAACCCCCCGGGGGTTATTGGGCCTAGATGGGCCCTAAGGGAGAAGAGGAGGGCCGGCCAGGGCAGGCCGCGCGCCCCCTCCCCCCTAATCTGAATAGGACAAGGAAGGGGTGGGGGCGGCGCCCCCTTTCCTCTTTCTCCCTTCCCCTTCCTTTCCCAACAAGGCAAGAGGGGGAAGTCCTACTCCCAGTGGGAGTAAGACTCCTCCAGGCGCACCCCTTGGGCCGGCCGCACCTCCCCCTCTCCCTCCTTTATATACGGGGGCAAGGGGGCACCCCATGACACACAAGTTGATCTTCGTGATCGTTCCTTAGCCGTGTGCGGTGCCCCCTTCCACCATATTCCACCTCGGTCATATCGTAGCGGTGCTTAGGCGGAGCCCTGCGTCGGTAGAACATCATCACCATCATCACGCCTTCGTTCTGACAAAACTCTCCCTCAACACTCGGCTAGATCGGAGCTCGAGGGATGTCACCGATTTGAACATGTGCAGAACTCGGAGGTGCCGTGCGTTCGGTACTTGGATCGGTCGGATCGGGAAGACATACGACTACTTCCTCTATGTTGCGTCAACACTTCCGTTTCCGGTCTACGAGGGTACGTAGACAACACTCTCCCCTCTCGTTGCTATGTATCACCATGATCTTGCGTGTGCATAGGATTTTTTATGAAATTACTACGTTCCCCAACAGTGGCATCCGAGCCTACGTTTTATGCGTTGATGTTATATGCACGATTAGAACACAAGTGAATTGTGGGCAATATAAGTCATACTGCTTATCAGCATGTCATACTTTGGTTCGGCGGTATTGTTGGATGAAGCGGCCCGGACCGACATTACACGTACGCTTATGCAAGACTGGTTCTACCGACGTGCTTTGCACACAGGTGGCTGGCGGGTGTCAGTTTCTCCAACTTTTGTTGAACCGAGTATGGCTACGCCCGGTCCTTGCGAAGGTTAAAATGGCACCAACTTGACAAACTATGGTTGTGGTTTTGATGCGTAGGTAAGAACGGTTCTTGCTAAGCCCGTAGCAGCCACGTAAAATTTGCAACAACAAAGTAGAGGACATCTAACTTGTTTTTGCAGGGCATGTTGTGGTGTGATAAGGTCAAGACATGATACTATATTTTATTGTATGAGATGATCATGTTTAGTAACCTAGTTATCGGCAACTGGCAGGAGCCATATGGTTGTCGTTTTATTGTATGCAATGCAATTGCACCGTAATGCTTTACTTTATCACTAAGCGATAGCGATAGTCGTGGAAGCATAAGATTGGCGAGACGACAACGATGCTACGATGGTGATCAAGGTGTCGCGCCGGTGACGATGGTGATCATGACGATACTTTGGAGATGGAGATCACAAGCACAAGATGATGATGGCCATATCATATCATTTATATTGTTTGCATGTGATGTTTATCTTTTATGCATCTTATCTTGCTTTAATTGACGGTAGCATTATAAGATGATCCCTCACTAAATTATCAAAGTATAAGTGTTCTCCGTGAGTATGCACCGTTGCGAAAGTTCTTCATGCTGAGACACCACGGGATGATCGGGTGTGATAGGCTCTACATTCAAATACAACGGGTGCAAAAGAGTTGCACACGCGGAATACTCAGGTTAAACTTGACGAGCATAGCATTTAACAGATATGGCCTCGGAACATGGAGACCGAAAGGTCGAGCGTGAATCATATACTAGATATGATAAACATATTGATGTTCACCATTGATACTACTCCATTTCACGTGATGATCGGACATGGTTTAGTTGATTTGGATCACGTGATCACTTAGAGGATTAGAGGGATATCTTTCTAAGTGGGAGTTCTTAAGTAATATGATTAATTAAACTTAAAATTATCATGGACTTAGTCCTAATAGTATTTGCATATCTATGTTGTATATCAATAGCTCGCGTTATTGCTTCCCTATGTTTTATATGTGTTCCAAGAGAAAACTAAGTTGAAATATGATAGTAGCAATGATGCGGACTGGGTCCGTGATCTGAGGTTTATCCTCATTGCTACACAGAAGAATTATGTCCTTGATGCACCGCTAGGTGACTGACCTATTGCAGGAGCAGATGCAGACGTTATGAACATTTGGCTAGCTCAATATGATGACTACTTGATAGTTTAGTGCACCATGCTTAACAGCTTAGAATGGGGATTTCAAAGACGTTTTGAACGTCATGGACCATATGAGATGTTCCAGGAGTTGAAATTAATATTTCAAGCAAATACCCGAGTTGAGAGATATGAAGTCTCCAACAAGTTCTATAGCTAAAAGATGGAGGAGAATAGCTCAAGCAGTAAGCATGTGCTCAGATTGTCTGGGTACTACAATCGCTTGAATGAAGTGGGAGTTAGTCTTCCAGATAAAATAGTGATTGACAGAATTCTCTAGTCACCATCACCAAGTTAGTAGAACTTAGTGATGAACTATAATATGAAGGGATGACGAAAACAATTCCCAAGCTCTTCGCGATGCAAAAATTGGCAAAAGTAGAAATCAAGAAAAACATCAAGTGTTGATGGTTGACAAGACCACTAGTTTCAAGAGAAACGGCAATGGGAAGAAGGGGAACTTCAAGAAGAACGACAAACAAGTTCCTGCTCAAGTGAACAAACCCAAGTCTGGACCTAAGCCTGAGACTAAGTGCTTCTACTGCAAAGGGACTGGTCACTAGAAGCGGAATTACCCCAAGTATTTAGTGGATAAGAAGGATGGAAAAGTAAACAAAGCTATATTTGATATACATGTTAATGATGTGTACTTTACTAGTGTTTGTAGCAACCCCTCGGTATTTGATACTGGTTCAGTTGCTAAGAGTAGTAACTCGAAATGGGAGTTGCAAAATAAACATAGACTAGTTAAGGGTGAAGTGACGATGTGTGTTGGAAGTGGTTCCAAGATTGATATGATCATCATCGCACACTCCCTATACTTTTGGGATTAGTGTTGAACCTAAATAAATGTTATTTTGTGTTTGCATTGAGCATAAATATGATTGGATCATGTTTATTGCAATACGGTTATTCATGTAAGTTAGAGAATAATTGTTGTTCTGTTTACATGAATAAAACCTTCTATGGTCATACACCCAATGAAAATGGTTTGTTGGATCTCGATCGTGGTGATACACATTTTCATAATATTGAAGCCAAAAGATGCAAAGTTAATAACGATAGTGCAACTTATTTGTGGCACTGCCGTTTAGGTCATATTGGTGTAAAGCGCATGAAGAAAATCCAAGATGATCGGCTTTTGGAATCACTTGATTATGAATCAGTTGATGGTTGCGAACCATGCCTCATGGGCAAGATGACTAAGACTCCGTTCTCCGGAACAATGGAGCGAGCAACAGATTTGTTGGAAATCATACATACTAATGTATGTGGTCCGATGAATATTGAGGCTCGCGGCAGGTATCATTATTTTCTGATCTTCATACATGATTTGAGAAGATATGAGTATATCTACTTGATGAAACACAAGTCTAAAACATTTGAAAAGCTCAAAGAATTTCAGAGTGAAGTAGAGAATCATCGTAACAAAAATAAAAGTTTCTTCGATATGATCGCAGAAGTAAAATATTTGAGTTACGAGTTTGGCCTTCAGTTAAAACAATGTGAAATAGTTTCACTACTCACGCCACCTGGAACACCACAGTGTAATGGTGTGTCCGAACGTCGTAACCGTACTTTATTAGATATGGTGTGATCTATGATGTCTCTTACCGATTTACCACTATCATTTTAGGGTTATGCATTAGAGACAGCTACATTCATGTTAAATAGGGCACCATCTAAATCCGTTGAGACGACACCGTATGAGCTGTGGTTTGGCGAGAAACCTAAGCTGTCATTTCTTAAAGTTTGGGACTGCGATGCTTATGTGAAAAAGTTTCAACATGATAAGCTCGAACCCAAATCGGAGAACTAAATCTTCATAGGATACCCAAAAGAAAATATTGGGTACACCTTCTATCACAGATCCGAAGGCAAGATATTATTGTTGCAAATGGATCCTTTCTAGAGACGGAGTTTCTCTCGAAAGAAGTGAGTGGGAGGAAAGTAGAACTTGATGAGGTAACTGTACCTGCTCCCTTATTGGAAAATAGTTCATCACAGAAATCTGTTCCTGTGACTACTACACCAATTAGTGAGGAAGCTAATGATGATGATCATGTAACTTCAGATCAAGTTACTACCGAACCTTGTAGGTAAACCAGAGTGAGATCCGCACCAGAGTGGTACGGTAATCCTGTTTTGGAGGTCATGTTACTTGACCATGACAAACCTACGAACTATGAGGAAGCGATGATGAGCCCAGATTTCGCGAAATGGCTTGAGGCCATGAAATCTGAGATGAGATCCATGTATGAGAGCAAAGTATGGACTTTGATTGACTTGCCCAATGATCGGCGAGCCATTGAGCTTAAATGGATCTTCAAGAGGAAGACGGACGCTGATAGTAGTGTTACCATCTACAAAGCTAAAATTGTCGCAAAAAGGTTTTCGACAAGTTCAAGGTGTTGACTACGATGAGAGTTTCTCACTCATATCTATGCTTAAGTCTCTCCGGATCATGTAAGCAATTGCCGCATTTTATGAAATCTGGCAAATGGATAAACAAAACTGCATTCCTTGATGGATTCATTAAAGAAGAGTTGTATATGATGCAACCAGAAGGTTTTGTCAATCCAGCGAACCATCTATGGACTGGTGCAAGCATCTCGGAGTTGGAATATACTCTTTGATAAGTTGATCAAAGCATATAGTTTTATACAGACCTGCGGTGAAGCCTGTTTTTACAAGAAAGTCAGTGGGAGCACTGCAGCATTTCTGATAAGTATATGTGTATGACATATTGTTGATCGGAGATAATGTATATTTATTCTGCAAAGCATAAAGGAATGTTTGAAAGGATTTTTTCAAAGAAAGACCTTGGTGAAGCTGCTTACATATTGCGCATCAAGATCTACAGAGATAGATCAAGATGCTTGATAAATTTTTCAATGAGTACATGCCTTGACAAGATTATGAAGTAGTTCAAAATGGAAAGGTCAAAGAAGGAGTTCTTGCCTGTGTTACAAAGGTGTGAAGTGGAGTAAGACTCAAAACCTGACCACGGCAGAAGATAGAGAGAGAATGAAAGTCATTCCCTATGCCTCAGCCATAGGTTCTATAAAGTATGCCATGCTGTGTACCGTACCTATTGTATACCCTGCCCTGAGTTTGGCAAGGGAGTACAATAGCTATCTAGGAGTAGATCACTGGACATTGGTCAAAATTATCCTTAGTGGAATAAGGGTATGTTTTTCGATTATGGAGGTGACAAAAGGTTCGTCGTAAAAGTTTACGTCGATGCAAGTTTTGACACTTATCCAAATGACTCAAAAGTCTCAATCTGGATACATATTGAAAGTGGGAGCAATTAGCTAGAGTAGCTTAGTGCAGAGCATTGTTGACATAGAAATTTGCAAAATACTTACGGATCTGAATGTGGCAGACCCATTGACTAAACTTCTCTCACAAGCAAAACATGATCACACCTTAGTACTCTTTGGGTGTTAATCACATAGTGATGTGAAGTAGATTATTGAATCTAGTAAACCCTTTGGGTGTTGGTCACATGACGATGTGAACTATGGGTGTTAATCACATGGTGATGTGAACTATTGATGTTAAATCACATGGTGATGTGAACTAGATTATTGACTCTAGTGCAAGTGGGAGACTGAAGGAAATATGCCCTAGAGGCAATAATAAAGTTATTATTTATTTCCTTATTTCATGATAAATGTTTATTATTCATGCTAGAATTGTATTAACCGGAAACATAATACATGTGTGAATATGTAGACAAACAGAGTGTCACTAGTATGCCTCTACTTGACTAGCTCGTTGATCAAAGATGGTTATGTTTCCTAACCATTGACATGAGTTGTTATTTGGTTAACGGGATCACATCATTAGGAGAATGATGTGATTGACTTGACCCATTCCATTAGCTTAGGACTTGATCGTTTAGTTTGTTGCTATTGCTTTCTTCATAACTTATATATGTTCCTATGACTATGAGATTATGCAACTCCCATTTACCGGAGAGGTATCTCTGGGCCCTCCAATTGTCTTCAAAGGTATTTGTTGGGTTGGCGTATTTCGATATTAGGATTTGTCACTCTTATTGTCGGAGAGGTATCTCTGGGCCCTCTCGGTAATGCACATCACTCAAGCCTTGCAAGCATTGCAACTAATAAGTTAGTTATGGGATGATGTATTACGGAACGAGTAAAGAGACTTGCCGATAACGAGATTGAACTAGGTATTGAGATACCAACGATCAAATCTCGGGCAAGTAACATACCGATGACAAAGGGAACAACGTATATTGTTATGCGGTCTGACCGATAAAGATCTTCATAGAATATGTAGGAGCCAATATGAGCATCCAGGTTCCGCTATTGGTTATTGACCGGAGACGTGTCTCGGTCATGTCTACATAGTTCTCGAACCCGTAGGGTCCGCACGCTTAAAGTTCGGTGACGATCGTAATTAGGGTTTCTTTGTTTTGATGTACAGAAGGTTGTTCGGTGTCCCGGATGTGATACGGACATGACGAGGAGTCTTGAAATGGTCGAGACATAAAGATTGATATATTGGAAGCCTATATTTGGATATCAGAAACATTTCGGGTGAAATCGGGATTTTACCAGAGTACTGGGGGGGTTACCGGAACCCCCCCGGGGGTTATTGGTCCTACATGGGCCCTAAGGGAGAAGAGGAGGGCCGGCCAGGGCAGGCCGCGTGCCCCCTCCCCCCTAGTCTGAATAGGACAAGGAAGGGGGGGCAGTGCCCCCCTTTCCTCTTTCTCCCTTCCCCTTCCTTTTCCAACAAGGCAATAGGGGGGAGTCCTACTCCCAGTGGGAGTAGGACTCTTCCAGGCGCACCCCTTGGGCCGGCCGCACCTCACCCTCTCCCTCCTTTATATACGGGGGCAAGGGGGCACCCCATGACACACAAGTTGATCTTCGTGATCGTTCCTTAGCCGCGTGCGGTGCCCCCTTCCACCATATTCCACCTCGGTCATATCGTAGCGGTGCTTAAGCGAAGCCCTGCGTCGGTAGAACATCATCACCGTCATCACACCGTCATGCTGACAAAACTCTTCGTCAACAATCGGCTGGATCGGAGCTCGAGGGACGTCACTGAGTTGAACGTGTGCAGAACTCGGAGGTGCCGTGCGTTCGGTACTTGGATCGGTCGGATCGGGAAGACATACGACTACTTCCTCTACGTTGCGTCAACGCTTCCGTTTCCGGTCTACGAGGGTACGTAGACAACACTCTCCCCTCTTGTTGCTATGCATCACCATGATCTTGCGTGTGCGTAGGAATTTATTTGAAATTACTACGTTCCCCAACAATAAGGACTCGAGTCAGGTGAAATCCGTCGATGATAGGGTCTAGGACCAGTGCGGCGGATCCGCCATGACGGATACTAGTGGGGTGGTCCCAGCGATCAAAGGTGATCGGGCAAGCAGACCATGGGTTGAACTTTGGGGCGACGGGCTCCATCCAATAGACGTCCCTTAGTGCATGCTTCCGCTCCCTCTTGGGAATGTGGGTTGCGTATATCATGTTCACCGCCTTCACTTGTGGAGGGAAACCCTTCTGTCCTCCCGTGTTTGGCGGAAGGGGCTCCTCCTCGTCATCACTATGCAGCCCCTTGTCCTTGTTTTCAGCATTTAATTTGCCGGGCTGCTTGAACACCCAGCATTCTCTGTTGGTGTGATTGGCTGGCTTTTCAGGGGTGCCGTGGATTTGACACGAGCGGTCCAGTATGCGTTCCAAACTAGAAGGAGCCGGAGTATTTCTTTTAAATGGCTTTTTCCGCTGACCGGATCTAGAGTGTCTGAATCCGGCATTGACTGTCGTATCCTTACTGTTATCGCCTTTATTGTGGCGCTTTGGTCTGTTACGATGTTGTCTGTCGTTGGCATCTTTCGTATCCAAAGTGCCCGGATTCCGCGATGTGTTATTGCTGCGAGCCAGCCAGCTATCGTCGCCCGTGCAAAAGCGGGTCATGAGTGTCGCGAGGGCTGCCATAGACTTCGGCTTCTCCTGGCCAAGGTGGTGGGCAAGCCACTCGTCACGGATGTTGTGCTTGAATGTCGCTAGGGCCTCTGCGTCCGGACAGTCGACAATTTGGTTTTTCTTAGTCAGGAACCGAGTCCAGAATTGCCTGGCTGATTCCCCTGGCTGCTGAGTTATATGGCTCAAGTCATCAGCATCCGGTGGTCGCACATAAGTGCCCTGGAAGTTGTCAAGGAATGCGTCTTCCAGATCCTCCAAACTTCCGACGGAGTCTGCTGGCAAGCTATTCAGCCAATGTCGAGCTGGTCCTTTGAGTTTTAGTGGGAGGTACTTGATGGCATGTAGATCATCACCGCGAGCCATGTGGATGTGAATGAGGAAATCCTCGATCCATGCAGCGGGATCTGTTGTACCATCATATGATTCGATATTTATGGGTTTGAAACCCTCTGGGAATTCGTGATCCATAACTTCTTCAGTGAAGCATAGGGGGTGTGCGGCGCCTTTGTGCTGGGCTATATCACGACGTAGTTCATATGAGTCTTGTCTGCTATATTCGGCTCGGCCGGATTTGCTTTTGGTGTATCCGGCGCGACG
Organism: Triticum dicoccoides; assembly: GCF_002162155.2. Classification (NCBI taxonomy): domain Eukaryota; kingdom Viridiplantae; phylum Streptophyta; class Magnoliopsida; order Poales; family Poaceae; genus Triticum; species Triticum dicoccoides. The sequence goes on along the minus strand of NC_041380.1, from coordinate 330,349,161 downwards.
ATCATCGTCCCGTGTTGGCGTGCGTGCCCGTGACCCGTATATTGACCTTGCAAGTTTTGCCTTACTGTCCAATACGTCTCGCAGATCCCGTGTGTTGCCCCGGGCCTTGGTATTTTTGATTGAGTGGCGGCGGGGTGCAGGCTGAACTTCAGGCTGAAATGCCTCTCTGGCTCGGCCACGCAGTGGCCGGTCAGCCGCATTGTACAATGGTGAATGAGGTTTCAATGCTTCCTCCTCGAGGTGAGGTAGCAACCTGTGTTTTGAGTAACTCTTGGAGGGGCGCTCGAGTTCATATTCCTTGGCTGCAAGGACTTCGGTCCATCTGTCTGCTAGCAAGTCTTGATCAGCTTGAAGCTGTTGTTGCTTTTTCTCCAGGCTATTTGATGTGGCCATAAGCCAACGCTTGAAGCGCACCTGTTCAACGGGGTCCTCAGGCACGATAAATTCTTCGTCGCCGAGGCTCGCCTCGTCTTCGGAGAGAGGCATGTAATTGTCCTCCTCCGGTTCTCCATCTGCTGCTTGCTCTGGAGGGATGGCTTGTTCATACTCCGGCTCTACATCGCGCTGGAGGGGATTGTGGTTGTGTTCGGCACTATCCAGAGTGTTATTATATCCTGTGCCGGTATCACAACTTTTGTTGTGGCGGGACTTAGAGCAGCTCCGCTGACGTTGGCGCTTGGGTTGCTTCTTGGAGGGGTCATCCTCCGCTGTCTCGTCGCCATTGCCTTCTTTAGGGGTATCCACCATATATATGTCGTATGATGATGTGGCGGTCCAGCGCCCTATGGGCGGTGGTTCCTGCTCATCTCCTACATCGTCTTCCGTACCGTCAATGTCTTCGGAGTCGAAGTCGAGCTTGTCGGTTAAATCGTCGACAGTGGCTACTAAGTGGGTGGTGGGTGGGCAGCGAATATCTTCATCGTCCGCATCCCATTCTAGCCGGACATAGTTCGGCCAACGTTCTCCTGACATGGAGAGGGACCTCAATGAATTTAGCACATCGCCGAAGGGTGAGTGCTGAAAGATATCCGCAGAGGTGAACTCCATGATCGGCGCCCAGTTGGATTCGATGGGCACGGATGTAAGTGGCTCGGAGTCCGTGGCCGGAGGTGAATCCAGAGGTTTGGCGACACGGCTCTCATAAGGGGTGAAGTTAGTATCCAGCTCTATCACCACTGAGAGTGCGGCCTCCATGGCGGGGTCTATCCCTCCGCTCTCGGATAGCGTGATTTGCTCCGGATTGACGGCCCGAGTAGTTGTGGATACGATCTCCCGAATATTGTCTGACAGCAGAGTTACGTCATGCTCGTCGTGACTGTGTGGCGCACCTGACATGGGCTCGAATCCGTTGAAGATCAAGTTTCCGCGGATGTCGGCGGTGTAGTTTAAGTTTCGGAACCCGACCTGATGGCCAGGGGCGTAGCTCTTGATCTGCTCCAGATGGCCAAGCGAATTGGCCCGCAGTGCGAAGCCGCCGAATACAAAGATCTGTCCGGGGAGGAAAACCTCACCCTGAGCCGCATCGCTATCTATGATCGAAGGAGCCATCAAGCCTTATGGTGATGACATAGTGGAACTCTCAATGAAAGCACCAATGTCAGTGTCGGTGTCAAAACCGGCGGATCTCCGGTAGGGAGTCCCGAACTGTGCGTCTAGGCGGATGGTAATAGGAGACAAGGGACACGATGTTTTTACCCAGGTTCGGGCCCTCTCGATGGAGGTAAAACCCTACTCCTGCTTGATTAATATTGATGATATGGGTAGTACAAGAGTAGATCTACCACGAGATCAAGGAGGCTAAACCCTAGAAGCTAGCCTATGGTATGATTGTTGTTCGTCCTGCGGACTAAAACCCTCCGGTTTATATAGACACCGGAGAGGCTAGGGTTACACAGAGTCGGTGACAATGGTAGGAGATCTACATATCCGTATCGCCAAGCTTGCCTTCCACGCCAAGGAAAGTCCCTTCCGGACACGGGACGAAGTCTTCAATCTTGTATCTTCATAGTCCAGGAGTCCGGCCGAAGGTATAGTCCGGCTATCCGGACACCCCCTAATCCAGGACTGCCTCAGTAGCCCCTGAACCAGGCTTCAATGATGACGAGTCCGGCGCGCAGATTGTCTTCGGCATTGCAAGGCGGGTTCCTCCTCCAAGTACTTCATAGAAGATTTTGAACACAAAGGTAGTGTCCGGCTCTGCAAAATAAGTTTCCACATATTGCCATAGAGAGAATAATATTTACACAAATCTAATCTGCTGACGTATTTCGTAGCGTGACATCACACCACGGCCAAGTCTTTATTCGAATCGTTTTACTGTCCCACCTCAGTGCGTTTAGCGAGGCGGTTTCCTCGGCACGTCTTGTCAAAGCAGAGATCGTGTCCCCTTATTCCGGGATTCTCACCAATACGGGCATGGGTAACCCAACCGCGCCATTGATTATGGTGCTTGGGAGATAAGCGAGTTTTACCAGGCTGGTGGGGACGCATAGTCGCGTCCGCCCATATAAGGGGATAAGGATCCACCTTTTCATCCACGCCTTCTTCCTCCTTTGCCTATCCATTTCCGCGCACTCGAGCTCCAGCGCCCAAGTCCGCACACCCCACCTCAACCTTCTCCAGCCATGTCCGGAGCGGGAGGCAAGTGGATGGTCTCCTCCATCTCGGAGGGACACATCCAAAAACTGAGGAAGGCCGGATACTTGTCTAACGACATTGCGCACCGGCTTCCCGAAGAGGGGCAGCTCATCCCCACCCCGGGGCCTCATGAGAGGGTGGTGTTCCTCCCCCATTTCCTCCGCGGACTAGGTTTCCCTCTCCACCCATTTGTCTGGGGCCTCATGTTCTACTATGGCCTGGATTTCCATGATCTGGCCCCGAACTTCGTCCTTCACATCTCGGCGTTTATCGTCGTGTGCGAGGCTTTCCTCTGGATCCGCCCCCATTTCGGCCTATGGCTCAAGACTTTCAATGTCAAGCCGAAGGTGGTGAGTGGCACCCAGGCGGAGTGCGGAGGCGCCATGGTGGGCAAGATGCCCAACGTCCTATGGCTTGAGGGCTCCTTTGTGGAGACCCTCAAGGGGTGGCAGTCGGGGTGGTTTTACGTCACTGAGCCGCGCGACCCTGAATGGGTCGCAGCCCCCGAGTTCCGATCCAGACCCCCTACGCGGCTCATCTCCTGGAAAAAGACGGGCCTGTCGTGGGGTAAAAAAGGAGAGCTGACCGGACTCCAAACATGCGTCCAAACCTTGGTGGGCAAGAAGCTCAAACTTGTAAACGTAGTCCAGGTTATGCTCATCCGCCGGATCCTCCCGTGTCAACAACGGGCTTTCAACCTGTGGGAGTTGGACCCGGCGCAGCACCGAACTCTGAGCAGGCTCTTCGACACGACGTACGAAGATGCCTGGAAGGTGCTTTTCAAGGGCGCCGAGGCCCCCGCATCTGCTACCGAGGATCACGGATTCAGCATGCAGCGTCACGCTAGTGCGGTAAGCTGTTTTTACCTTTTACAGGGTATTAGTTTTTCATAGTTTGACTCCATGCGGGATCTAAGCTCCCTTACCTTTGACAGGATTGGCAGGAGACGTCCGGACAGATCAACTGTCCGGCTCCTTTGCCCGAAGGCCCAGCAGACGCTCGCTGGGCGAAGCTGCTGGTTCCGGCACCCTATGTGGTGCCGGAGAAGAAGGACAAGAAGAAGGCCACGGGGACTCGAAAGAGTGCCTGGCGCCTGGAGGTGTCGGTTTCATCATCCGACGATTCCAAGACACACTCCTCCCGTGAAGACGAGGAGGAGGAAGAAGAGACTTCTCCCCCTCCAGCGGGGGAAGGGAAGAAAAGGAAGGCCGCCCCAACTGGTGAGGCCGAAGGGTCCAAGAAGGGGAAAACCCTTCCTTCGGACTACTCCACCAACGCCGACGACGGCAAAGAGGAGTGGCCACTCAGGGCCAAGCCCCTGGCGAAATCGTAAGTATCCGGATACCAGAGTGATTCATTGTATTCCTCCATTGCACAACTTTTCCTTACGTCGAACATGTTTATGCAGTCCACCCAAAGACCGACTCGATGTGTCGTCGAGCGGTTCCCTGGATTCGTCGGATGTGAATTCGCTTCCGACGGCTACCTCCCCCACCCTACGGACGACGCCGAGGTGGTGTCCCAACAGGTTCCAAGCCAGGAGGAGGTGGTCCTGGAGGCGCCGCAAGGCGACCTCCCGAACTCCAGGCGTAAAGGGGATAGAACCCCCAAGGGCTCCAAGTCCAGCCTTGAGCCAGACACCGCGCCGAAACCTTCAACGTTCCAGACTCCGGTAGGCAGCCTCCTTCCAAGAGGAGCAAGCCTACCGAGCCAGCGACCTCCGTCCAACCGGAGGCACCGGACAATTTCCTGGAGGTGCTTAACGGCGCCTCCATCAACGAGGAGCACCGCACTATTATGAGTGCGGTGATCCAAAAGGTTCAGTCAGCCAAGAGCGGACTGACTGAAGCCTGGGCCAGCCTTCTAATAGACTTTGATGTAAGTAAAGAATATGTAAAAATATTACCACATAGACAGTAGCCCTTGATGCTCTGTTCGGCGTTCGGAAAGAAAAGCAGAATAGAGGATCTAATAACATTCGCAGGAGTCTAACATAATCAAGTCAATATGCGTATGCAGGCTTCGCTGCTGGCCTCCGTCGCACTAACTGCGGAGCTGGATACGCCGAAGAAAAACCTCGCGCGGTCCAAGAACAAGCTCGGCCATGCCAAGAGGCAACTCAAGGAGAAGGAAGGTAAGTAATACCTTGCGCAAGTATATAGAGAAGATGTGGTTGCAAAAAAATGACAGGATCAATGTGCTATTATAGGGGCCATGACCGAGGCAGCAACCCTTAAGAAAGCGGTGTCCAAGGCCGAAAACAGAGCGGCCGCAGAGCGCATAGAGAGAGGGAAGCAGGAGGCGCAGGTGGAGGAGGTACAAAAAGAGCTCCAGGCTCTCGTGAAAAAACACGAGAGTTTGGAGCTTGACTCAAAGACGCAAGCGTCCGAGCTTGCGGTAGCCCTCGAAAGTGCGAAGTCTGCCAAGGCCGAAGCCCAGAAAGCCCTCCAAGAAATCGAAGCAATGAAGAAGATAGCGGCGGGTAAGGCATTCATCATGCAAAGCAAGCACGTGAAAGTGAATTACTTGTTACTTACCCGAGTCCGGAGCTCTCCAGGAGCATTCGCAGATTTGCCCCGCAGTGCGTCCGATGCTGCCGCCTACTACCGATCCGAGGAGGGGAGCTCGACGGAGAAGGTGTTCTGGTCTCAGTATGCTGAGGCCGGACACCTGGTGCCTTTGAGCGACCAGCTATAGCAAATGGTCGAGCTCCACAAGGTGGCCGAACAGGCCATAAAGGGCCTCATCGTTCGGCTTTGGCCTGGAGAGGCTCTGCCTGGGAGCTACTTCGGGCTGGTGAGGCGACTGGTGGATGTCTGTCCACGGCTTGAAGTAATCAAGCACTCCGTCTGCATCGAAGGTGCCTGTAGGGCGCTTGCCCGTGCTAAAGTGCACTGGGGCAAGATGGATGCGGAGAAGCTGGTGAAGGACGGGCCGCCATCGGGCAAGGAGCATCGCTCCCGGAAGCGTATTATGAGGGCGTCCTGAAGGGTGCCCGCCTTATAGTGGATGAATGCTCCAAAGATGTAATTTTTGAGTAAACTCGCATTTGTGATCCAGTACGCTGAAAACTTGTTCATATGCGCTAAGCAACGCTTTTGAATTTAAAATATTACCTTCTATGCGGCCATTTATCAAATTTGAGAGATGGCGAGTCGTCGTCTTCTGCCCCCATGCCACGAGCGCTCCTTTTCCCATTCTTGGGTCCTTCGAGGGAGGCGCTCAACACAATGAACAAGGCAATCGGACTATAATGCTTGAACACTCTCACTTAGCCATAGAATTCTATAATTTTAAATTTCAGCAAAGCCCCTACTGTTCGGAATACCGAGTTCGGGGCGCTATCCACGCCTAGGCCGGACAAAGCCGACTCCTCGCTCTAAGTGGCATAACCTCTCGAACAGCGACCAACTCTCGCCTCATCATGACGGTCAGTTTTAGCTTTCTCTACTGAGGTGCTTAGCCCAGCTCAACTAGGGCACAATTACAGTAGTTCTCCTAGTGCTACCTTAGCCGATATAAAGGAACGTAAGGTACCAAAACATAGGAGCCGGGCAAACCCAACTATTGACCCAAGACATGATTCGGAGCCGATGTATACAATGCTATAAGTTCGGCGTGCCGCACTTGTGAAAGTGTTCGGACTTCTCACATCGTATTGTGGGGTACTTAAGCCCCTGGCATATTGGCCGTACCAAAGTGTACGGGTGCAACATGTCATTAATGAACATATATTCGTAAAAAAGAGTAATGCAATAATAGACAGAAGCTATGCATTGTTTATTTAAAAAAGCTGCGATCAAAGCAGAACGATACAAATAGTGCAATAAGCAAAAGATGGGACTATTTAACATGTCCTTTCCAGGGGCGAGCTGCGGAATGGTATGTGAAATAGGTATACTGCTCGTTCTAGAGTCCACCTTAGAGTTCCATAGTGCGGCGTAGCTTTCTACTTCCCTGGTTGTATCGTTTGTGCGGCAATTGTACTGCCGGACAAGCCTTCTGAAGAATAAGAGAAAATTAAGAAATTGGCAGCCCCTAGTGCGGTTTAAGACGCGTTTCGGGAGTGCCGTGATGGTGCCCCTCCCCCTGTGCCCATGGTATTTCTAGAGCGTAGTTATGTACGCGCAACACGGGTTTCGCAAGTTCGCAAGGGCTGGGGTTGGGGCCGCATTGCTACGCTTGCTCGGAACGTGCCAAGCGGTCTTGTTGTATGTTACTACGGACGTGCTTGACGGTGTCCAGACGTTTAATGGCCGGACTAGAGACTTGCCTTGAGAGGTTGCTTTGTACTTCCGCTGCGAGAGCTGCAGTATGCTCCTCCGTTCGGAGAGATCGTTTGGTGTTTCCATTGACCGTAATGACTCCTCGAGGGCCTGGCATCTTGAGCTTAAGGTATGCGTAGTGCGGAACCGCATTGAACTTGGCAAATGCGGTTCGCCCGAGTAGTGCGTGATAGCCACTGCGGAACTGGACTATGTCGAAGATTAACTCCTCGCTTCGGAAATTATCCGGAGAGCCGAAGACCACTTCAAGTGTAACTGAGCCTGTACAGTTGGCCTCTACACCTGGTATGACGCCTTTAAAGGTCATTTTAGTGGGTTTAATCCTCGAGGGATCGATGCCCATTTTCCGCACTGTATCCTGGTAAAGCAGGTTCAAGCTGCTGCCGCCGTCCATAAGGACTCTAGTGAGGTGAAATCCGTTAATAATTGGGTCTACAACCAATGCAGTGAATCCGCCATGACGGATGCTATTGGGGTGGTCCCTTCGATCAAAAGTGATCGGGCAGGAAGACCATGGGTTGAACTTTGGGGCGACTGGCTCCATCGCGTATACGTCCCTTAGCGCACGCTTCCGCTCCCTCTTGGGGATGTGGGTTGTGTATATCATGTTCACCATCCGCACTTGTGGGGGGAAGCCCTTCTGTCCACTATTGTTCGGCGGCCGGGGCTCTTCCTCGTTGTCGCTATGCAGCCCCTTGTCTCTGCTTTCGACATTTAACTTGCCTGCCTGCTTGAACACCCAACAATCCCTGTTGGTGTGATTGGCTGGTTTTTTGGGGGTGCCATGTATCTGGCATGAGCGGTCGAGTATTCGGTCCAAACTGGACGGTCCTGAGTATTTCTTTTGAATGGCTTTTTCCACTGACCGGGTTTAGAGCCTCTGATTCCGACATTAACAGTCGTATCCTCAGTATTGTCGTCGTTAATGCGGTGCTTTTGCTTGTTGCGACGCGACCTGCCACTGTTGTCCTTGGTATCCGAATTACCAGGGCTCTTAGTCATGTTATTGCTGCGAGCTAGCCAGCTGTCTTCTCCCGCGCAAAAGCGGGTCATAAGTGTGGTGAGGACTGCCATTGATTTCGGCTTTTCCTGTCCTAGGTGCCGTGCAAGCCACTCGTCGCGGATGTTATGCTTGAAGGCTACTAGGGCCTCTGCGTCCGGACAGTCAACTATTTGATTTTTCTTGGTTAGGAACCATGTCCAGAATTGTCTGCCCGATTCCTCTGGCTGCTGAATTATGTGGCTTAGGTCATCGGCGTATGGTGGTCGCACATAAGTGCCCTGGAAGTTGTCGAGGAATGTGGCTTCCAGGTCCTCCCAACAACCAATTGATTCTGCTAGCAAGCTATTAAGCCAATACCGAGATGGTCCTTTAAGCTTGAGTGGGAGGTATTTGATGGCGTGTAGGTCATCACCGCGGGCCATATGGATATGAAGGAGATAGTCCTTGATCCATACCGCAGGATCTGTTGTGCCATCGTATGATTCGATGTTCATGGGTTTGAAACCCCCGGGGATTTGATGATCCATTACTTCATCTGTGAAGCATAGTGGGTGTGCGGCGCCTCTGTATTGGGCTATATCACGACGCAGCTTGAATGAGCTTTGTCTACTGTGTTCGACCCGACCGGATTTACTGTATCCGGAGTGACGATTACCGTCTCGTGCCGTGGGGCGCCCACGCGATCCGTAGATCGATCTTGTTTGCCTTGCCTTGTCCTCCAATATATCTCGCAGGTCTGGCACATTTTCTCGTGGCTTGGTATTTTTTGAGCGGCGCCGGGGTGCGGCTTGAGTGGAGGGCCGAGAGGCCTCTCTGTTGCGGCCACGGGGTGGCCGGTCGGCTGCATCATGCGCTGGTGATGTAGGTTTAGGTGCTTCCTCCTCTAATCGGGGTAGGAACCTGCGCTTTGGGTAGCTCTTGGAGGGGCGTTCGAGTTCATACTCTTCGGCCGCAAGGACTTCAGTCCATCTGTCGGCTAGCAAATCCTGATCAGCTCTAAGCTGTTGCTGTTTTTTCTTGAGACTGCTCACCGTGGCCATAAGCCTGCGTTTGAAACGCTCTTGTTCGACGGGATCCTCCGGCACGACAAATTCGTCGTCGTCGAGGCTTGCCTCGTTTTCGGAGGGAGGCATATAATTATCGTCCTCGACCTCTCTGTTTGCTGCTCTCTTTTGAGGGCTGGCTTCTCCATCCTCATGTGCTGAATCTTGCTGGAGGTGGTTGTCTTCGGCACTGTCCGGGGTGTTATTATCTCCCGTGCCGGAATCACCATTTTTGCTTTGGCGGGATTTACAGCGGCGCCGCTGACGCCGGCGCTTAGGCTGCTTCTTGGAGGGGTCATCCTCCGCTGTTCCATCGCCATTGCCTTCTTTTGGGGTGTCCACCAATTATATATCATACGACAAGGTGGCTTTCGAGTGCCCTATAGGCGCTGGTTCTTGATCGTCTCCTGTATCTGTGTCCATACCGTCGATGTCTTCGGAGTCGAAGTCGAGCATGTCGGCTAAATCATCGACAGTGGCTACGAAATGGGTGGTGGGTGGGCTTTGAATTTCTTCATCATACGCATCCCAACCTTGTTGACCATAGTCCGGACAGGGCTCTCCTGATAAAGAGAGAGACTTTAGTGAATTCAGAATATCGCCGAAGGGCAAGTGCTGAAAGATGTCCGCAGCGGTGAACTCCATGATCGGCGCCCAATCGGGTTCGATCGGTAGGGGCGCGGAGGGCTCGGAGTCTGGAGAGGAGTCCGGCTCCTTGGATTCATGGGCTTCGTAGAGAATAGAGCTCGTGTTCGGCTCGATCGCCGTAGAGATTGCAGCCCCCGAGGCGGTGTCCAACCACCCATCCTCGATTGGCGCAGTTGGCTATGAATTAAGGGTCGGAGCTGATGCGGGTGCGGCCTCCAGGGCACTGTTCGACAGAGCTAGATCATGCCCATTGAGACAGTGCGGCGTGCTCGGCTGCGGCTCGAATCCGTCGAAGATCAAGTCTCCGCGGAGGTCGGCCGTGTAGCTCAAACTTCCAAATCTGACCTGATGGCCAGGGGCGTAGCTTTCGATCTGCTCCAGATGGCCAAGCGAATTGGCCCGCAGTGCAAAGCCGCCAAATACGAAGATCTGTCCGGGGAGAAAAGTCTCACCCTGGATCGCATCATCATTGATGATCGGAGGAGCCATCAGGCCTAAAAGTGATGACACAGAGGAACTCTCAATGAAAGCACAAATGTCGGTGTCAAAACCGGCGGATCTCGAGTAGGGGGTCCCGAACTATGCGTCTAGGCGGATGGTAACAGGAGACAAGGGACACAATGTTTTTTCCCAGGTTCGGGCCCTCTCGATGGAGGTAAAACCCTACTCCTGCTTGATTAATATTGATGATATGGGTAGTACAAGAGTAGATCTACCACGAGATCAAGGAGGCTAAACCCTAGAAGCTAGCCTATGGTATGATTGTTGTTCGTCCTGCGGACTAAAACCCTCCGGTTTATATAGACACCGGAGAGGGCTAGGGTTACACAGAGTCGGTTACAATGGTAGGAGATCTACATATCCGTATCGCCAAGCTTGCCTTCCACGCCAAGGAAAGTCCCTTCCAAACACGGGACAAAGTCTTGAATCTTGTGTCTTCATAGTCCAGGAGTCTGGCCGAAGGTATAGTCCGTCGATCCGGACACCCCCTAATCCAGGGCTCCCTGAGTCGGTGTCAAAACCGGCGGATCTCGGGTAGGGGGTCCCGAACTGTGCGTCTAAGGCAGATGGTAACAGTAGGCAGGGGACACGATGTTTACCCAGGTTCGGGCCCTCTTGATGGAGGTAATACCCTATGTCATGCTTGATTGTTCCTGATGATATGAGTATTACAAGAGTTGATCTACCACGAGATCGTAGAGGCTAAACCCTAGAAGCTAGCCTATGGTATGATTGTCTGCTGTGCTACGGACTAAACCCTCCGGTTTATATAGACACCGGAGGGGGCTAGGGTTACACAAGGTCGGTTACAAGGGAGGAGATTTACATATCTGTATTGCCTAATTTGCCTTCCACGCCAAGGAGAGTCCCATCCGGACACGGGACGAAGTCTTCAATCTTGTATCTTCATAGTCCAACAGTCCGGCCAAAGGATATAGTCCGGCTGTCCGGAGACCCCCAAATTCAGGATTCCCTTAGGCGGCTTCGGCACCGCGCCCCTGGAAGTCATTGCCGCAAGCTCCTTGATTTCGGACGCCGAGGCAACTAGCACCGCACTCGCTGACTGGGTGCGACGAGGCGGGACGGGTCCTTTGAACCAAGCGATCCTGGAGTCCAAGGCAAACTTCAAGCTGAAGCCGACACCGTGAAGTGGTGCAACCACGCGTTCCTACAGTCGCGATTGGCCATCTGGGTATGCTTATTCATCTTTGACTCTTTTATTTCTTGTACTTCTCTGTGGGGGCGCGCCAGCGCACCCACTGGGTGTAGTCCCCGAGCTTCGGGCCGGCTGCTGAGCAGGCGGCTCGGAGCTTTATTTGGCGAGCTCCGAGTGCTGACTTTATCTGCTATCTTCTTCATAGGACTATCGCAACCTGTGTGCAGTCGCCTTAAACTCTAACGTCCGAGAGCTAGACCGACGGGCCATCGACTTATCGGAGAGCCGGAGTAAGTCCTTGTTTACTTTCTCTACGGGGGTGCGCTGGCGCACCCGCGGGCTGTAGTCCCCGAGATTCAGGCCGATTGCTGAGCAATCGGGCCAGATCTTCCGACAATTGTTCTTCTTCTTCGTTGATTGCTGACGCCTTTTTATTTCTCCCTTCTTGCAGAGGCCAACGCTGCCCTGCAGCAGTAGCTTGGTGAAGCCGACGTCGTCTTGCGCGCCAAGGAGGTGGAGTGCAACAAGCTGGCCGAAGAGCGTGACCGGCTGGCCACACAACTGGCGGAGCAGGCAGAGCTTCTCAAGACGGCTCAGAAAGAGGCAGAGGCGAAGGAGTCTAGTCTCCTTGCTGAGTTCGAGACCGAGTGCTCTGGTTGGACTGATAAGGAGGCCATGCTGACTGCCGGCTTCGTCAAGATCGAAGACATGGTTGACGGTAAGCTTCCCTCCTTTTTCTTTCTTTGAGCTACCGGTTGCTTGACCGAACCGGCTTCTTGTCTTCTAACTTTGGCTCTTTTGCTTTCTGATTGGGCAGACTTCTTCCCTGGCCACACCGGCGCCGCTAACCAGGACATTGAGGCCTGTCGCGAGGAGCAGAGGGCAAAAGCAGCACAGATTGCCGCCGACGCACCCCAGTCCCTGAGTGAGCAGCTCCTCAGCATCCAGGCCCGCCTTCGGCCGGCTCATCGGATGTTGCGCCACCTTTAGCGCGTCGGTGCCCAAGCGATCTCCACCCTGTGGCCAGACATGCTGGCTCCGTGCACTCCCAGACGGAGTGCCGACTGGCTGGAAGTGGCGGCCGGCCGTCTTGAGGCTTGGAAGGGCTCCTCAGCCTAGGCTAGAGCACGCCGGGCCTTGGAGTTCGTCAAGGCGTGGTACCCTGGGCTAGATCTAGCCCAGTTGACCATGTTTCGATAGGAGGCCCAGGAAGAGCTAGTGGCGGTGGAGCCTGATCTCACCAAGTGGGCGGCAGCAATTGCTGAGTACACCAACACCAATGTCTTCGTCCCGGAGTTGGCTGAGAATGGTGCCGAGGCGCCGCCAGAGTGGTTCGGGCTGAACCCGGAGGATGGCGAGGACTCGGCCGAAGTGATCAACTCCAGCGACGAGGGAGAAGATGAGGAGGACGAGGAAGGTGAAGAGGAAGCGCCATAGGTTGAAGTGGACGGCCAGCCTCAGCTCGACTGTGCCTCCAGCAATGAGCCACGCCCGAGCGGGCCGACTGCAGCTGAAGGCGACCAAGCGGAGACTGACCAGCCGGCCAATCCACCAATCGGTACCGCAGACTCCACCATTCCACCGAATCCGTTTGCTGCTCCCTAGGCTGACATTTTATCTTTGTATTTACCTGCTTATCAGTCTCGACACACTTTGTTAGCTTCACACAATTCCACCCGTGGGGTGTATTTCAAACTTCTGTTGAATGTTGGCCAAGGGCCTTTGTTATGTAAATATTTTTGCCGAGTTCTACCTCTTCTTGCTTTCTGCTCCTTGGCCTTTTTCCTTTCCCGCCCTCCCTCAGTTGCCGTCTTGCCAGCCGGACAACCACTCTACGGACTACGGCTAGGTCAAGTACTTAACCACTTTGGAAGCGCATGTACTTAGCCGACTAGAGCATTTAGCAATTTAAGTAGAAGCCGGCGGGCCAGCTGTGCGGCAGCCGGTCGGTGAGGCGAGGAGCCGGCCTGTACTATATACATGCTTTGGGGTCCTTAGCCATTTTTCATGTGGGCATCCATTCTGCCTTTGACTCCTGCCTGCCGGACAGCCGCTCTGCGAGCTACAGCTTTGGCAGGAGAAGGCTTAAGTGCCAACACATTACTTGTCCGGATGCTGGAAGCATTACATAGTACAAGGCGGCGAGCCCCTGAGTCGAATGGTCGAACCCGGTGCCAGGCGGACTAACACGTTCCTAGGTATAATAACTATCTTATAGATAAAGGGGGGTAGTCCCCGAGCTCTTCTCGGGGGACCCAGAGTCTTCATGCTTAATACAAAAGCTGGCTTGGTACATACTGCATTAACTGTAAAACCTTCAGAGGAGGTTTGCATTCCATGGTCGTTCCGTCTCCTTGCCGGAGTCGTCTCTTTTGCATGCTCGAGGCTTCTGAGCATCAATCAGGTAGTAGGAGTCGTTGACCAACACCTTGCTGATGATGAAGGGGCCTTCCCAAGGTGCCGAGAGCTTGTGCTGGCCGGCTGTTTGCTGAATCAGCCGGAGCACAAGGTCTCCCTCTTGGAAGGATCTTGGTTTGACCTTTTGGTTTTAGTATCGGCATAGACTCTGTTGGTACACGGTGGACCGGTTGAGTGCCAGCAGCCGGCCCTCTTCTAGTATATCGACGTCGTCTTCTCGCGCTTCTTTTGCCTCCTCTTTGGTGTACATGGTGACTCGAGGGGAGTTGAATTCTATATCCGTCGGGATGACGGCTTCGGTACCGTAGACGAGGAAGAAGGGCGTGAAGCTGGTTGACTTGTTCGGAGTTGTGCCCAGGCTCCAGAGGAAGGCCGGTAGCTCATCGAGCCAACAGCCGACAGAGTGCTCCAGAGGCTCGACCAGTCTGGGCTTGATGCCAGACAAAATGAGGCTGTTTGCTTGCTCCACTTGGCCGTTTGACTGCGGATGGGCAACGAACGCTAAGTCGAGTCGGATGCCCTGCGTCGCGCAGAAACGGGCCAAGGCGCCTTTGGCAAAGTTTGTGCCGTTGTCAGTGATGATGTTATGTGGTATTCCATACCGGATGGTTATGTCGGCGATGAAAGTCACAGCAGTCGGACCATTCAACTTCTTGATTCGTTTTGCTTCTATCCACTTGGTGAACTTGTCCACCGCGATAAGCAGATGAGTCATGCCACCGCGTGCTGTCTTGAATGGTCCCACCATATCCAGCCCCCAGACAGCGAAGGGCCAGGCAATGGGGATGGTCTTGAGTGCAAGCCGGTTGATGTGGCTTGGAGCGGAACATCTGGCACCCTTTGCATTTCTGGACCAAGTCTTTGGCGTCTTCTAGAGCAGTCGGCCAGAAAAACCCATGGCGGAAAGCTTTGGCAACAAGAGCTCTTGAAGCCGCGTGGTGGCCACACTCGCCTTGGTGGATATCTCTGAGGATTGCTTGACCTTGCTCTGGCTCCATGCAGCGCTGGTACACACCAGTGACACTGCGCCTCCCAAGTTCTCTGTTAACAATGGTGTACGCTGCTGCCCGGCGTTGGACTTGTGAGGCCGAGATCTTGTCAATCGGCAACTCTTTGTTCACCAGAAATTTGAGGATGGGCTGCGCCCATGAAGGTGCTACTATTTCTTCGACTTCCAGAACTGCAACTTGCACGAGGGCGGTTGGGCCGGGAGGTGGCAGGTTGGAGTCGGCTGCCGCTTGCTGAATTGATGAAGTCCCTGGGCCGACTGCTGCAGTCCCTGGGCCGGGTGCGGCTGCCGCAGTCCCCAGGCCGCCTGCCAAATTCCCCGCTCTGGTTGCCAAGGTCCTTAAGTCGGATCCGACTGCTTCAGGAGGATCCGGCACGAATATGGAATCTGACTCTAGCGATGGCTTGACAGACGACTTAAGGAGGCGTTGCAGGGCGACGCCGGCTGGTATTGCTTGTAGGGTGGAGCCGATTTGTGCAAACGCATCTGCTTGCTCATTGTCATTTCTTGGTACATGTAGGAACTCGCACCCTTCAAAGTATCCGCTGAGTTGCTGGACGAGGAAGCGGTAGCTTGCCATGTTTGCATCTTTGGCGTCCTAGTCGCCTGACGACTGCTAGACCACCAAGTCAGAGTCTCCATAACACACGATCCGGCGAATGCCGAGTTCCTTGGCAAGCCAGATCCCGTGAATGAGTGATTCACTACTAGGAAAACGGCTATAGATGAAATTGTCACTAATGGCGCACCACATGTGTGGTGCGCCATTAGAATATAGCAACGGCGCACCACATACAGGTACGCCATTAGTAATATATTACTAATGGCGCACCTGGTGTGCGGTGCGCCATTAGAAGTTTTGAAAAAAAACAAAATTTGTTACTAATGGCGCACCGTGGGTGTGGTGCGCCATTACTAGTTGACATAGTAATGGCGCACCACACCCACGGTGCACCATTAGAAGTTTTTTTTTAAATATTCAAAAAAAATTCAATTTTTTTTTCAAAACTAGTAATGGTGCACTGTGGGTGTGGTGCGCCATTACTAGTTTAACTACTAATGGCGCACCACCC